>NC_072766.1:11457779-11801227 GCF_022539595.1 Amphiprion ocellaris
CACAAAACCAGGGAGATTCGTGCTTGTTGAAGCATCAGAGATAGGTGCATGTTTGCTTCCTGTCACTGTGCTGGGCTGAAAGCATAGAACTCCACAGTGATCCATGATTAATAAATAACCAGTTTGTCACAACCCATCATTAAAATATTGAATCTTCTTTAAATTCAAAATGACTTCTTCCTTCCCTCATCATACCTGCATCAATACTATTTACACTTTCAACAGTTACTCCTTTTGAGAAAGACATAACATAATTGGACTTTTTTCACTACCATGTGTGTGAAAACACGGTAGTCTTACACTGACAATGGCAAGGGAACAAATGAGGGATTATTCTGGAGGTGTGTGATGCCTCTCCTGCAATGAAGTTCCTCACACTCCATTCTGAGTGAATGCAGGTGACTCAGGGAGCCTGAGCTGATCCCAGAATTCCTCATTATCCGCCCAGCAGGGAGGATCAGGTCCGCTCGCTCTGTCTCTGAGCATACTCGGTCCGATGAGACGAGCCCCAGAGGAGCACAGTGCTGGGCCATCGGGGGCAAACCAGGTCTGCTCATTATATCTAACTCATCCTTGGCATCTCTGCAAACCAAGTGCCACTTAGTTCCAACAGGAGGGGTCTGGGCTGGATCACTGATGAGATGGCAGAGCAAACAGTAGAATGGTAATAGGAAAAGCTTTACATCAAAAGACACATGCAGATGGAGGCCTAGTGTCAAGCATATAAGAATATTACAACAAATGTGGATTTTGGTCATTTGCTGAAGGTGTTTTTTTTCATATAAATTTGTACAATGAATGGTATGTTTACTGTACTGCTACTGTTTGTCAAAAGCAGTTAAATGCAATAATAGAGGCATAAAACATAGCTTCAATTTTAGAATTTCTTATGTAGCTGATTCTCTCCATCAAATGTCTCTTAAGCTGATTATTATTATTAAGCATTATATAGACAAATAAAAACCTCACCTCCTCAATAGCAAACACAAAGACCCGTATGGATGTAGTATTGCTTACAAGTAGAGTATGTATTAGCATATTTATTTGTCAGTAGATGGAATAAAATTCAGTTCTTCCCTTTTTTTCAACAGTAACTGAGAAAAATTCACCAATGTCATTTAGCTTGCTGGGTAGAGCAAATACATAACTCAATGAATAAACATACAATTTGAGTGAAGCGTGTTGTTTCATTTATCAACTCTATTTCTGGGATAAATGAATGCAGTCTAGCACAGCAGGTGAATTATGCAAGTGTAGAGTCTCAGGCCTTTGGCGAGGGGCCAATGCCCTCTATTTCCCTTTACTTTGTAAAATATTCTCCAAAGTAAACTCTGGGGCCATGGCAAGTGCCGGTGATACAGTCTATGCAGATGTAGTGTCTTCCAATGCAGCCGCAATTAGCCTCAGAGAATGGGCACACCGCCAGTCAACGCCGGTCTCAGCACATCCGCAACACTTCAGGTAAACACCACAATAAGCTAAGAAGCAGAAATTAGAAATTGTTTTGTACTGCAACACAGTTGCTATAGAGACTGCTGCTAATTAACTGCACTCTACCCCAGGATAACAAAGGGCTTAAGGGCACTCAGGGCGGCTCCTCTTGTGATGAGCTCTGTGTATGGAACAGTATGCCATCCCCAGGGTCTCTCAACTACAAAATACCTGTCTCCTTGTAGCCAGCTTTCATCTCAGATGCCATGAGAAGTTTTCTTTGGTGTTTGTCTATGTCTGTTATACACCCTATGGACATGGGTAGCAGTACTATATCAGCCTTACCTGTGTTCTGTGTTGAATTTGAGACATTCAACACAGAAATCATATTCACACTTCATTTATATGAGTTTGGGTTTCATATATTTTCCAGTTGAGTCTCTAAATAGTAAAGCTTCCTTTATACATTAAACAGCTTTATTCTTTCCTCTACCAATACATATTATATCCTGCAACCCATAGTGAACAATAAATGTAAGATTTGTATTAGTTCTCCCATAGGTATAACTTTTGGGAAAGGAACATTAGGGGCAGGAAAAGATGTTGGTCAATTATGTCATTTATATTTTAACCAATCTCAAAATATATCTTAGAAACTCTCATTGCTGGCAGTTTATGCAGAGCTACCAGGTGTGGATGTTTTCTAAAAGACTAATATGATGCTTTTATGATAATATTATTATGAAGTATTACAATGAAGTGTGAAAACCAGGGTATGGGATTTGCCTGATGTGTGACCTGTTGATCTGGCAACCAGATCAACAGGTCACATTACTGGTTATCTGCACTAGCAGTATTAGCATCTGAATGTGATGACTGAACAACAATTTGCAGAATTATACTTAAAAACTTTCAAACATTGCAGAAATGAGTCCATTTATACTGTTTTTAAAATGTTGTCCGTACGGTGTGCTCTTATTTTTTCTGAATTTTTTTTTTTTTTGTCGTTGTGTTGCCTCTAAAAGAGGACTGAAGTCCACAAATAAATGTGTGGTCTGAACATGGTTTCAAGAAAAGTGATTTTTTTGTAAAATTTATTGTATGAATCTGCAATAACTACATTTTTAATCAATGATTATGGTCTGACATTTACATTAATCTAAGACAGTGTAAAACTTTAAAAAATCTGAAAAAAATGTATGATACATATCCTGTTTTGGGCAAATTACATAAGCAAATACATACTGAATAAAGTAAACATTGTGGATGTTTACTGTATGTTTCAGCATATGTGTAAAAGATAAAACAAATGGAAGAGCATGTGCAAACATATACAATTATACAGTGAAAACCAAATCTTTATACATTATGGCTCAAATTTCTCAATCTAAGACACCCAGTGTTCAAATGTTACATTTTTTTACCAGCATGAATACCTTTCACAACAAAATTCCTTTTGCAATTAAATACTTGCTACAGATTTTTTACAATCTGAAAACAACACTACAGTGAAAAGGGAAAAAACTTTCAACTCTTCCCCATTATAGGAACAACAAAACTATTTGAACAGAGCAGGACAAATCATATGACCACGTCTGTATAGGAATCAAGACTACATCAGTATATAATTGTACATAACTGTGTGCACTTGCTGTTGAGCCTGTTCTGTATTACAAACCCATACAAATTTGCATAACTAAGCTGACGCTAACGCCAGCTCACACACTCAGACTCACTGTCTGACACTTCACATATCTGTAACCTATAGAGTATACTCTATAGAGCCAAGGCTCACCAGATTCATTAATATATCAGTGAGGCAGCAGACGGAGTGGTGCTTGTTAACCTGTTAGCTGGCTAGCCTGCGGCTATCACTCCCGATGCCTGCCATCTTTGAACTTTGGAACTGCTGCAGTTTTGTTAAGTTACTCAACTTTAAGTGGCTGTTCATAATAATTGTTCTGCATTTTAATTTAAATACTTTCATAGTTTTCAGACTATTTCTCACTTCTCATGATGTAATTAATGTACACATGAACTGGTACCGTTTTGTTCATCTGTTGCAAAAATACTGCATGTGAAATACCGTTTAATCTATCAGCTTCATGTAGCAAGCAACTGATGCTTTTTGAGGAGAACGAAGCATACCGTTTTATTTTCACTCAACGCATATCTTGTTAGTGTGCCCTGAACTGTATGACCCGAACACTCAAAATTTTGAAAAACCTGCAATATCTGGCACATTTAGAGGTCTGGAACCAGAATATGCCAAAAAGGTTAAAAAAAAAATTGTACGTTCTGGCCCTACTGCATAATATTATTCCTTGGAAACAGACAAAAGCCACAAACAACATCAGAAAGTTTTGTGTGACATTTGCTCCCAACTATGTCAGAAGAATACAGGAAACAAGGAATACAGTGTAATTCCAAGTTCACGTGATTCAAATTACTGACTTCCTTGTCATTTTTAACACAGAGCTGACTAAACTGGATGTTCCCTACATCTATGGCCTTACTGGCTATGATTCACAGCGTACAGCTATAAAACATCGACAGCAGCAGAACTCCGAGTGAATGTAGGCATCAGCATTGTCCTGTTAGACTGTGACTGTTTATTAATATGGTAACTACATAACTTTCCAAAGCTCATTTTAATGTTTCATCTCTGGTTTCATATACAGTGAACCATTTAGTCTAATCAGAAACTGCCTTAATCTATTCAAATTAACACATGGTTCCTTTTTGTCTTTAAGACAGGCCCATGGCACCTTCCTGGGTTTGGGGAATTGTCACAGTTCATGGCATGATGGGATTGGCACTGAAATGCAGGAACAGTTGCAGGGCTGAACAACAAGCACTGTCCCTAGAAGCAGCACCCATACATAAGTCCGATAGCAATCTGTCATAGTACCACCGAACTCTGATATGTTAAGAAACAGCACTGCAACTGCAATTGTGCCTTTAATCTGGAAAAACTTTTCTTCTTCAACATCTGAACACAGGCATTTACTGTAGCTCCGTTTTCTGCCATAATCCTACAACATCCAACTATGTAATATCATTCATCGCAATTTTAGTTTGCATGAAAATCATTTCACCACTGTGTCTGACATTCTCATTCAGTAAGACTAGGACACAGCCCAAAGACTCTGCTACTGGTGAGACATTTGTAACAAGATACGAAGCACATCTGGCCAGATGAACCTCTATTCAACTCGATAGTTGTCTCTTCAGCAGATTTTAAGGCAGATTCAACACCACAAAAACAAAACATTTCTTCTGGTTTGTTACCCTTTAATCTACCTTAAGTAACAATATTTTAGAGGTAAGAGAATAAGAATTTGAAGAACATGTTTTAGTTTGTGAATTATTTTTTTGCTATCCATCAAAAAGCCATTTTCATGAGGTAGATTTCAGCAGGTTGCCTTTTGCCACAGTTTATGCTAAATCTCTCTAATTTGATTTTAAATTAACAAGTATGAATCACACTGAATTTATTCTATACTTACCAAAAATAATACACTTAAAAATTTGACTTTTTAATGTGACAATTTACCAGAAAGCTGAACCTTTGCAACATATTGAGAATACCCACTGAGTGGGAGTGGGAGCCCTTCACTTAGCATTGCTCATTTATAACTCTAGAAAAAACAAATTTTCATGCTTTAATCCTCAGCAGAGGGGCAGCTTCTCTGGCAGCCTTGCTCTGTATGGCCACAGGGAAACTGGAGGAAGAGACATTGGGGAGGGTCCTGTTGTCTGAGCCCACATCTTTGTAGTGGCAACTGAGGGGTTTCATTGCAACTCCTAGAATTTACATTTTGTTTGGCCGGAGGGGTCACATGACAGCTGCAAGCGAATGCTCTGAGGGGCTTTCTGCTTTCACTTGACACTGACAGGCTGTGAGACGGTCCAACACCACAGAGAGAAAATATTCCCTCTTTCCATGACATCACCCAGCCAGGAATCGGGGGGAAGTGGAGGGAGGAGAGGGGCACAGCTGGTGGCAGCCACAGTACCATCTGCTACTGACTAATAGTTCATGCTGCTTTACTTATAAACTTGCACTTCTGTGAACCAGAGTGGCGGCTGTATGGTCAACATAAGAGTCCCATAATATCGCATTACTCTGCACAGACATGCATTGATGCACGTTCTCCTTTTTAAAGGAACAGTTCCACATTTTGGAAAATACCCTCATTGATTTATGTGTGCCGTTAAACATGAAATGAATCCATACAAACACTCAACAGGTTGTGGTCTTAACGAGAGTTATGTGCTGTTCTACTTCTTAGGCAGGTGCAGTTATGTCCTGGAGGCCCAAAATTGCCCAGATTCAACTGCCTTTAAGGACACAACTTGTCATTTTCCCCTACTTTGTTTCTCAGTGCGAACTGCTGAAATGAGATATGATGTGAGCCATGAGAAAGCATGCATGCATACACACAGGTAAGGTACACACACTTACACATGGAAACTGTACTCACCATACATCTTTCCCTCATCGGAGAGTATGATCTTTCTGCGCCCACAGGGAGGATAGATGGCCAGGGCCTCCTGGAAGCTCTGTTCAATGTCAGGGCTCCACACCCCCTCGGCATCATTGTCTACGGGCTTGTCTGCCGAGTCGCTCATCCTCTCCATGTCCTCGGCAGGGCTCTCGCTGCCGCTCCAGCTGCTGGGATCAATCGTGGCGGTTGGGCTCTCCAAGCTAAAGCCTGGAGCAGACTAGGGAGAGACCTGGAATTCCCAAATAAACAAACAAAACCCAGTCGTCACTACCACAACAGAGAGAGCAGAGATTTGCTTCCAAGAATACAACAGAGTACACACTGTTAGTTGAGAGCACAATATGGAGTAGAAGCAGCCAAACAAGCTTGGACATAGCCAAGAATGTTGTTGACTTGATTTACAATGGATGTTATGGCTTTAAACAACTTGAACATCTTCTCCCATGAGCTTCCTTCTTATAAAATGATGTGACACAGAGCAGATGGTTACATTAACATCTTGTTTAGGTGTCAGATAAATGCTTCAGACCATTAAAGGACATGTATCCCATGCCTGAAAGATAAGGTGAGTCCATAAAAACCTATTATCAGGTAGTTCACAGGGCCTGTATGTAAAATATGTTTAGAGCATACTCCCAAGACTTAAATAGTGAAATAAATGTTTCTACCTGTATTTTGATATATAACAACAAGATACAACAAGTATTGCAACAGAAGTCAGTGCGTAAAGTTTAAATCCTGCAGCAAAAAAGCACTGACAGTCCATATTACCACTGCTGTTGAGGTACCCTTTAGCAAAGATCTGAAAGCCTTCAGTGTCCAACAGAAAGACTGAGATTGCTGTCAGCAGCTCTTAGTTGTAAATCTCTATTATTCTCATTGTAAGGAGAGACATTTCTTCAAAAACTGTTCATATTCAACAAGTCTATGCGGTATAAATGAAAGAAGTTTAAAAAAAGGCATTGTGGCTACTAATCTGTAGCACCCACGTCACCAGTCAGCCACAGCCATCGCACACTGTGACGGCATAAAGAAACCAGACACTCGAGCATCGCAGAGAAGCCAAAGCCAAGCTGCTCACACAGAAAAAGAGAAAGTCTCATCTCACCAGCAGCCACTGACAAGACCAACAAATTCTGGGTGAATCTGCAGCTAATAAACTGAGGACTATATCACTATGCAGAGAGAGCATCACATAACATAAAACATGTAACACGCACTGTCACACATATTATGGAAATTACTATTACACACTACAAGATCATGAATACACAGATGTGACTAATCATTTCACCAGCAGATTGTGCATCTGCAACAGTGTAATAGTCAGCATACACTGTGCGGTCTTTATGAATGGAAAACATGCTGCATATATTGGCATCAGCAGCATAGCTTGAACCAGGACTTCAAGAGACTTTGAAAGAATTTAATAACATGGCTGGATAAGAAAAAGACATCAGACTTGACTTCACAGGTTTTATGTTGAGGGTGGAAGTGAGAATAGAGATCATATGTCATGTAGATGTTGACTTTATGCTTGTAAGATTTGTATGGTAGACTGTGTGGCTTAAGAGGTGGATAACATCCAAAAACAAACAAAACCAGCAATCGTGCATGCAGTTCTGTTTGTACACATCCATGCCAGCACAGTTGTGGTAACTATAAATTAAGGCTTTGCAAGGGAACAAGTATTATTATACTATAAAAAATAGAATCATCTCCCAGAATTTGCCTGTTCCAGAAGCGTTAACACTTAGAAAGTCTTGCAGCAATCATGTCAAACACAGCTTAAACAAACAGGCATGACAAAACAAGAAAACTGCGTAAACAAGATTCAGTGTAAAAAAAAAAAACTTCTGCTAAAGCACAGCGTGGACAAGGCAGAAAAATACATGGAAGAATAGAATCCTCAGAAGAGCAAGTCCTCCGACCAATTCATAGAGATGAATACTGAAGGTCACAAGCCCTTGTGCGATCACTGAGTTGGTATAGTTCTCATTTGACCAACAGGTGAAGAGGAATTAAACTGACAGGTTGTATGAAGCAGACTTGCATTTTTCAGCTCAATTGCCCACATCACAAGTGTTTCCACTTCAGTCACGCTGTACAAACTAAAAGGTTATTTTCAGCTTCACGTCTATATATATTTTCACTTAAATGTCCCAAGCAGATGATTGTATATTGGCCTGTGAGCTCAATCGAGCATTTTTACGTGCATCACATTATAGTGACTGGATGAATCCAGTATCCACAATAACGGAGTACAATGTATGAGGGGATATCAGAACACATTTGGTTTAAAATGAAGGTACACTGTCCTCCATTTTGAATACATACAATTAAAGCCAGACTACCTTTCAATAATAAATCTGTTGTACTTTAGAGTGGCTTTTTACTATATTAGCACAAGATCAAACACAAAAACAGGCTACATTTGAACATCCATGTCAAACTCTTACTGCCTTTACCCTTAAACAAGACTTTCATGCTATACTTAATTTATTAACAATTCACTGAGGTTTCGTTCAGTACTTAATCTCTCCACTCTTTCCAGACAACTGCTTCCTCCCTGAGCAAGATCCTATTCAAGCAGCACAAGCTGTCAGGAAGTGGGAATAGTAGCATATGTTTCTTCCAGCATGTCAGTTCATGAGGGGGAAAGGGGGGATGGGAGCAAGCTGTTGGGGAAAAAAAACTCCCAGTGAGCAGAGAGAGCTTTTACTGAATTCCGTTTTTGTGTGCTGACTGCTGACACTGCAGAACTAACTCACAAACTGATGAGGGAGGGGAAACATTCCCATTTCAACCACTAAAAGGCTGGGACTCTCTCTAGATGTGCTCCTCTCATCCCAACCAAATGATGAACTGTGCTCATAATCACATCCAGATTCAATGGTTATCTCAAAAATATGATTATGAAAAGAATACTTGCGTCTGTCCTCTTTATGTCCAAGCACTGAATTTGTGATATTTGTGAAAACTTAAGTTTAATAAAGCCTTACAATGTCTGGACTAATAAATCATTCTTTACAATGTTTACAAGCAAAAATTCATTCAAATAAAACGCAGTACAAGTAAAAACAAACACTGTAGCTTCACAATGAGTCAGTAGTTTCACAATTATGCTGTTTCATCAACAAGTTGCCAGACATGGTTTGTGAATCCTTCTAAGATTCGATTAAATATCTGGGTTTCCCCTGAACACTCATACTTTAAACAGACTTGTGGCTTTATCTGTTGCGGCAGGTTAATTTTGACACAGTTCTCTGCATTTGTTTTCCTCCAAACATTGCAACAGAAAACAAACACTTCTGAAGAACTACACCAACAATAATATAACTATTGCTTATGGAAACTGTGGTTTACAAAATGTGTAAAGAGATCCATCAACAGAAATGGAAAGCAAAAAATATATTTAAAAAAATGTACTCAAGTACTGCAAAAAAGTAAAGATTCAACAGCTAATTTCTACCTTTACCTCTGCTTTTATTTAGCTTTAAAACTTTGCTTAGATGGCAATGCATCAATCATTGATAGCTTGTTCCTTTAACTTAATAAACAAATAGGTTGGAAATGAGTTCCATCATTTCAGTACTCTTCCTGTGGCACTCATCATGATATCAGTGAACTAAAAACGACAACACATCAAAAAGAAAAAAAACTCCGTGTCCTTTTTCTGAAGTGTATATGAGCAACCTGAACTGCCAAAAAGCATGACCATATTAAAGCTGAATTATGTGGAGTAAAGAACAAAAGTCATAGTAAGTCAAACAATCCAAACAATACTTCGGAACAAAAACGTCAGTAAAATGCAGAACCCCATCACCCTTATAGTTAATAAAACAATACCACTAAGAGATAGCTTTCAGTAACATAAAAATAAAAGAACAGCTGGATACCCTGCTGTATTGACTGACTGACCCACCCCTACTTGCAGATCAGTTTCAAATAACCCAAATAAGATCTAAAGTAATGAAACTGGTGAAAATCCAAAGCTGTTCTCACTCTGCAAACACACATTAATACTTCTTTTCTACTAGAAATGACTCCACTAATAACACAACAAACCTGGCAACAGTGACTTTGAACTTCCATCCTACAGTTTTTGAATATTTAACAAATGGCAAAACGAAGTTATAAAAGTTACACCCACAGGCCACACAGGTTCAGAAATAATCATTGATATATTTTGGACAAGAACTAACTAACCTTCCTTGAAGTCATCCTGAACTACTGCCATAGGCTAAATGTACATTTCCATGTAGATTGATTGCTAGCAATTTTAAAAGGTTTTGAAAAACTGCTTTCACAAACAAGTCCTTTACGTGTTTTTTTTTTTTTTTTTTAAATAAAAACAGCACAAAACCTTGAGATGCCAATCCTTTGTCATCTGAATAATGCTTCTTGTCTTGGAATCAAATCATCTGTCATTGTTTTTATTTCAATGTTTCACCGTTATTTTATAAGGACGTCCCCATGAGACTTCTTTTATAAGAAGGCCCTCACTAGGGTTGTACTCTATCTTCACCTCAGTCCTTTCTTACACTCCATGAGAATACCCCAAAGTGCTAACAATGTCATTATTTAGAAAGAGCAAAAAAACTTATTTCCACTTTAGCTTGGTGGCTGTAGATGACAGATGTTTGGAGAGGAGACAAACTAATAATTTATATGAACATGAATAAAGCATGGGTGCAGGCTAATGCAACAATTTAGCAGCCATGAATAATTTATTAAAGGATTTAAGCAATGCTTGTTAACAATCAACAAACATTATACAATTCTAAAATATCTGCAGGATGATTGCGGAAACTTTATGGGGTCCTTCAAAGGGTTATGTAAAGCTACATGTATTAATATTAAATTATGTTCAAATGAATGAATGTGGGCTGCACAGTGGCGTAGTGGTTAGCACTTTCGCCTTGCAGTGAGAAGATCCCTGGTTCGCGTCCCGGCTTTCCCAGGATCTTTCTGCATGGAGTTTGCATGTTCTCCCTGTGCATGCGTGGGTTCTCTCCGGGTACTCCGGCTTCCTCCCACAGTCCAAAAATATGCTGAGGTTAATTGATTACTCTAAATTGCCCGTAGGTGTGAATGTGTGAGTGCTTCTTTGTCTTTGTATGTAGCCCTGCGACAGACTGGCGACCTGTCCAGGGTGTCCCCTGCCTTCGCCCGAGTCAGCTGGGATGGGCTCCAGCCCCCCCCCGCGACCCTAGTGAGGATTAAGCGGTGTATAGATAATGGATGGATGGATGAATGAATGAATGTTTGGTTTAACAGCACACAAGTCTTTACCATCAATGTTTCACTGAGCCACAATGAAATGTTTTCATTGTCATTAAATGCACCATAAACTTTTGAAAACTAATGGATTGTTTTTATTCTGACAACAGGTAATAACTGATCAATTCTGAGCATATATATATATATATATATATATATATATATATATATATATATATATATATATACTGAATTTAAATCATCGCTCCAAGAAATGAGTTTCCCTGCATCAACTGGATGCAAAGAAGCTACATCAATTACATGCTTTTGCTGTGTAAAACATGTGAATGAAATAGCAGCTGTCAAAGAAGAAGGTCTCTTAGTGCCTTAGAATCTGCAGACTAATTACATCTGTCAAAAGAAGGTATGAATGTCACCCACAGAAACACTTGTGGCTTACAGATAATTGCATACTTCTGTCTTTGCAGGGTGTACACCATAGAGATGGTCTTATTTGTGAGATGCGGGGTAAAGATGGCCCGCAATGCAATAAGTGAATGTGGTAGCTAAGCAGAGTAGTAGGTGTGACATGGAATTATGGGAAATTACACTTACTGTGAGATTACATAAACCACTCACCAAGCTGGAATCCAGCTCCTTAAATTAAGAGAACCCATTTCACCCATCAGACAGAGCAAGGTAATGAAATAGCAGATGAGAGGTCTCAAATGTAATTTTCCATGTGGAGTTCTTTTGTGCTGTTATCTCAGAGGGTGCAATAATGATTCTGTGAATGACTTTTGTGCACCCCATAATGGCCCACAGTAGCTAAGGCCACAGTGTGTAAAACTATAATTACCATGTGATTTCAAAACTCAACATTTTTAACGTGTTCTAAAGACATAGCCTGGCCTTTGCATAATTATAACAGCAATGTCAAAATTATTCCATTTTGGGTAACATGTAACCAACTATGAACACTTAGAATGACAGGCGTTACTCCAATTCCACTTTCTGTCATTTAAAACATTTTTTAAAAAATTAATTACCACAAGAAAAGCATGTTTGTGGGATGAAGTTTTTGAAAGCAGGTCTTTGAGGACCTTGAGACGCAGAACAGACAAAAATAAAACTAACCAAAAAATTAATGGAAATTTATTTAGTTTTACCACTCAAAGTAAAGTTAAGGCATGCAGCCACTGTTTAAAATGAATTACAGTCAATTAAACAGGTGCAGCAATTAACATGAGTCCAAGCCTTTAAAAAAAAAAAAGCATTTTCAGAGCAAACACTCAACCTACTGCAATTTCTGCAATTTAAGAAAAGAAAATGGAATGATTGGCTGGGAAAGTTTTAATTTACGTAGTCACATTAAAAACATTTGAAAGCAGAATACAGTATGTAATTAAACTATGCAGACATTCCAGGCTTAAACTACTGATTCTGTTTGGTCGTTCCTGTAGGTTTCATGAATAAATCTACGGGTTTGAAGTACAAATAAATGAATAAATATACTTTTGCAATACCAATTTCCAAAGGTCCCGGCGAGGCTAGAAAGCTTACTTATGCTGCTTCTGTTATTGGCAATGGCATAGTGTTTATTTCATGCCTATTTGAACTGGCAGGCTTAAGTGCCGTGAATCTGTCTGATATCATCTCTCTCAAATCTGAGGCCCACATCCCACTACCCAGCAACCATCAGGCCACTGTGGGATCAATCTTTGTTCGAGATTGATTTACAGGTTCTGTCAAAGCAGTTCTCTCTACCTGCCTGAGACTGAGAAACAGGTAACAACAACACCACCACGATCTGGACAACATCAGATGTGTCATGAGCTCAGAAAATAGGCAAAGCTAAAGGTTTTCCACTTCGATAATATAGGGAAAATTGACTATAAATCTAAGGGACAATATCTCTCTATCTGAGGTTACGTCCCTGTTCTGCCAGTAATACCAAAATATATGTGTGTGTGTGTGTGTGTGTGTGTGTGTGTGTGTGTGTGTGTGTGTGTGTATGTATGTATGTATATATATATATATATATATATATATATATATATATATATATATATATATATATACATATATACATATATATATATAGATATAGATATAGATATAGACATAGATATAGATAGATAGATAGATAGATAGATAGATAGATAGATAGATAGATAGATAGATAGATAGATAGATAGATAGATAGATAGATAGATAGATAGATAGATAGATAGACAGATAGATAGATAGAAATACAATTTACTATTCAAACATGAAATGTAATGAAAGCTCGAAGGACATTTGCCTATCAAAAATTTGCAGTGCATTCCAGACAGCATACGCCCATGTCACAGTGGTGTGGAGTGCGAGCGGAACACATAAAGCTCAGGAAATTAAAGCTGTAAATAAAGGTCCGTCAGATAAAGGATCTCCTGACAGTTATGAGAGCAGAGCAGGCCGAGGGCTGGCTGCTGGCTCATTCAGGACGCGTGTGGACGGGCACGAAAAAACAAATCACAGTGATGAGCATGAAGGCCACCATTTGCATTTGGCGCTGCCAATTCACATTGACTTTCATCTCTTTTTTTTTTCTTCAGTCATCATTTACCCCCCGATTTATTTCTTCCGTTCTTGCTTCTCTACTGCTTTCATTTGATCTCTTTTCTTTCTTTCTTGGAAACTGCTGCATATCACACTGGACTCTCCTGTCAAAAAGAGCGTCCTAAGAGTCTTTCCATTTGTTGATCAACCAGGTGAAATTAACAAAATCAAACATGATTTCTTTGTTATTTTAAACGACTTTCCAAGTATGTATGGCATGATTTCATATTGGGCTGAATGTGGATTCATTAAATGCATCTTTACACACAAATATTTCAGAGGTATTACCATTAGTACCAAATACCAAACAAGTAAAGGCATTTAGGTTTCGTTTGATATTATACTTGCATATTTCCATGTGCAAGGTATTCCTTTATCTGTTTATTTGTATGTACAGCGCAGACTGGACATAAAACCGATATGTTTCACTTTAAAAGCTACAATGTTGTTGAGAAAACTAATCTAGTGTAGACAGTAGATATGAGGTCATGGCACATAATAAGCATTATAAATCACCCTAAAGGGACTATTTAGATGATTAACAATGCAAATGTTAAATGTGTATTTAAGCTTACTTGTAGTAAAGCTGCTGTATTCACTACACAGAATACGCTTTACTACACTAGGGTATTTGGCATAATCACAAGAACTGTTCGGCAAACTACGGATTAATTAAAAATGTTCTGCGAAAATATTTAGCCAAATTCCTTAGTTACAGTTCTTTCATCTGGTTCTATGGGAGTATAAAGGCTCTCCATGTTGGAAAAGGACACAAAGATGGGGATACAAAGGTCCTACAGCAGCAACAACAATGTAATGACTTTTTTTTTTTTAATCACTCCTTGTTATTCATTAAATGAAAAAAAACAAAAACAGTAAAGTTATCTTGTATAGCTTTGTATAATTGGAACCGTTTTGGGAATTTATGCAGTCATCAAGTTAAGACAAAATGCTATGTGGAGTCTTTCATACTTTGTACATCAGGAGCCAACAACTGGCTACTTTCAAAGTCAGTCACCTTGATATAACAGCAAAAAAAAAAGCCTGATGTAGCTCCTTTGTTGTTAGTGAGCCACACTGTTGCATTAGGTGACATGTTCCTTTATTTCCACGTGCAATTATTACAACTGCGACCGGTTTTGAGAGTCACGTCTTCAGCAGGAATCAATGAGCCCCGGGCTGAGAGCTACAAGAGAAAGCATAAGAGATGCACTAATACATATTGGTTTTGTTCTTTTCATGCTTTCTGTGTGCTCAAAATTTAGACTATTGCCATCTTTATCCTTTTAAGGCTACATATGCTCTAATGGAATAATGAAAGATGTATTGTTTGTTAACAAAACCGCTAACCCGTGTTGATGATGTAATTAGAAACCTACAGCTCCTTGTTGAAAATGTCCACTATTTGGACCTATTCAAAAGACTAAACAGAGGAGAAAAAAATAAATAAAAGTTTGGACAACACAGCTCTCCATTGCAGTGTCCTGGCTCGGATTCCAAACTAATTTACTGGGCACAGCCTGCATATTAATGTTGGGAGCTTACCCTCCAGTCTATCTGTGCCTTCACTGAATCCAGGGCACCTTCAGGGCAGAGAGAGGCTGCCTGATCTGTGTCAGCCACGATAACAATACAGTGACCATTGATGAAAGGTCTTGTGGGAATTTATTACAAGCAGTGACAGGGGAATACGGTGCCAGAGAGACTAAATAACCCACATTTGAATACAAGCCACAAATTATACACAGTTTCAGTAAATGAAGTGACTGTGTGCCTTTGCTCCAAGGGTTTCCTTTCACTAGTGAGAAGCTGAACACCACTACCACTACTATGGTCAGCACTAAGAAGGGAAGTTGTTGATTTCCTGCTTTCATTGTGGTTAAGCGCCTAAAATGTTTATAGTGGTTTCAGAAAATGACTCATCAAATGATTCATGGAATATATATTGCTTTTTGCCTGTGTCCACGAGGCAGCTCATTTATTTGTCTTTTTTCAAATTAGAATAGGAGGAAAAGTACATGTCCCAGTGTCTAAATACTTCTAAGGCACTACACATCAATCATGAGTGGTTAAGACATTATGCTGTCTAAATGCCTTTTTTCCAGAACAAAAGATTGAGACTGCCATATGGTAAACATTATAAGGCTGTAATATTAAAGTGGTACGACTTCAAAGGGTTAGACAACCTCAATCATTTGCTGCTTTATTTAAAACTAGGGAGGCTCAAACATGACTCGTTCGTTTTGAATCAAAAGTCTGTTGCTACTCGAGCAAAATGGAAGTGGACTTAAACACAGCCTTCCAAAAGTATGCACAAGGAGGGAAAAAACTGTGTTGCACTAACTAAGGTGGTTGACAGGGCCAAAGTGCATTCGGTAGCTGGCAGTCATTTTATGGCTGCAGTACTGAAGCAGATTTGCTTAGATGACGTCAGTGGCTTTGAGCCAGCTTTTCCTTTTTGGTGGCACTCTCCGCTGGCCTCAGTGGGCCCTGCTCAAACTGCTGAGCAGCAGCGCATACTCTAAAATTCCCTTTCTAGACCAGGGTTTACCTCAGGGCACACACAGTCTGGAAGCCTGCAGGAGTGTCCTCTTTTTAAAGCATGCTTTGACCACGGAGAACACTGATGTTTTGATGTGATTCAACCCCTGCCACACATCACATCTAATTACACAATTAATGACTCTGTGTCGAGATTCAATTACAGATCGCAGATCTCTTTTTTCTAGCCCAGAATTTTCATAACAAAATATAATACTGTGTATTGTCATTTCAATAAAAAATGTAGAACACATAATGTGTTCCCAATCCCATGAGGAATTAGTAACAAATAGAAAACATGCCTTGTTGTACCTCTGGGTGCAGTTTAATTTCCTGTTTATATATATGTATGGTATGGATTACTGTCCAAAAACAATGAAAAAGCTGAGAACTAGAAAAGCTTTTAACTGCTGACAGTAGTGCATAAAATCCAAGCCATGAAAACCTAACAAAAACATATTTTTTCCTTTTGAATCTGCTTATTGTGACTCTTCATCTGTGGCCACATATTAATAAACACAAACGACTGCTAAAAGTTACATAGTTAAACTCTAGCACACAGAGACATTACCAGTGTTACATTATGTCAAACCCTCTAGGTATCCCGTTAGGTTTTATCTCAAATTTCTATGACCATTAAAATTTTAAGACTAGTGCATAAAGGCAATCTAAAGCCTCTAAATGAAATTAGAAGTCCAGCAGGACCAATAAAATAATTGGCTTCTTAACTGATAGTCATAGAATTAAAAAGCTATTTGTAAATGAGATGAAGTTCAATACATGACTGCATTATGGCGTAGAATGAACAGGCACGTCCACCAGTGGCCAGTTAGGACGGACTGTATCTCCTAATGTGCTACTAAGCAAAGCAGTCAGCATTGGAGGGAATTCTAAAATTTGAGCTAGTTATAATATTAGTGTTTTTGATCAAAAAGAGTCTTCATGTTTAGTATCATCCAGGTAACTAACTGCAGTTATATCTCGAGTATATTTTCAAATATCTTAAGTAACTATGGCCGTGTTCTGTCAATAAAGGCTTCACATAGGAGACTTAGATGTGTATATGCGTGATGCCAGGCTCACAAGACCCCATCACCAAGAGGAGAAATGACATCTTTGCTATGTGACAACAAAAGAAAGAACTGATATTTGCCCTGTTTCCTCATGAAGCATAAAATGTGTAGAGACATTTGATAAATTCTTGGCCAAAATGCAGTTCTCTGAAGGTCGAGAGAAGAAAGGGAGAGTCTCACTTTGCTCCAAGAAGTAACACAATCCACTCTGTGCTTCACAAAAGCACATTATTCTGTCCACACTTCACAACAGATAGACTACACTCTCTGTAGTCCTACCCTCTGACCTCAACAAGGCGGCATAAAGGAATGAAACCTGAACAATAATGCAATATATCCACAACAGCACAAACCTTTCTCTTTCAGGTATTTATCTGTCTCTGCTTAAATTTTCCCAACTGCATGTCATAATGCAGTATGACATACACAGTATTTCTTAGACGTACATTTTAAACTTTTTCATTTTTCTCGTGTTTTTTTTTGCTCATGACAAATTATAAATGATTTTTAAAACCTGACTGGTCTTAATACACACACAAAACGACATGCTCACTGTCATCATAGCCGTGGATCTAAATATGCTGCTGTCTCTTTAGGTAATAATGTTTTGTCTTATGCTTCAAATCTGACAGAATTTGAAAACTCCTAGTTTCAGAGGTAAAGTCTCATTCGGTCAAACAAAGACAACATCCTATTCTTGCACAAATGTTATGCAGGCTCCCGTCCAACAGGTCCACTGGTTGCATAAGCTGAAAACAAAGCATCTATTTCTACTCCTGATTTTTTTTTTCCTTCCAAGCAAGCAGATTTACTCAGTGACATGTCTGGGGTTACGCCTGACTGCATTCAGACTGTTTCCAGGAAATGATAGCAACGCTTTCATATTAATTGAATTAAAAAATACTTTTTGTCTCTTTAGTCTCTACAAAGTTATATTAAATGTTTAGGCGTGAGAAAATGCATGTTTCACATTACGAAAGCAGAGAACTTGTGCACTTGCTATAACCAGCTGTTTTCACATTAGAGACAAAAAGAGGTGGGAAGCTGCAGGTGCTGCAGCCAAAAACTTGCAGTCGCAGGTAGTGATGGAAAGCGAATTTTGTTAAAGGACAGATTTCTCAAGCTTTTTTTCCCCACCCATCTGCTCATTTGTGTCACTGCTTCTGCTAAGCTTATGAAAATACAAAACTGCAACTTTTGTAGAATTATTATTTTTTTTTGTTTGGTAGTCATGAACCACTGAAAGATGTCAAGATCAGTCTGACTAGACAGCTGACGGAGAAAATAAAAAGCACAACTGGAGAGTTCTCAAGATGATTATTTTATAATTCAGATCAAAATTTGCAAAGTATAAAGCCACTTTGATTCAATGCTACTAGCAGATCAGAGCTGCATAACCTACAATCCGAAGTAATGTTTGTGCAAAACAAATGGGACTATTTAAAGCAGCAAACATTCAGTAAAGTGGACACAAACCAAAGTGTGGCACAAAAGGGGAGATCTTACAGTCCTACAGGGTTTACACCCACTTTTAAGCTAACTTTACTGCAGCTAATGAAAGCTTTGGCCTTATTCTCATCCCTCCCTTTGCATAATAGCCATGTTTTTCCCACTAAGGAGTCCACAAAAAAGTTATGTGGATGAAATCATTGTAAGGAGTAAAACTTTGTGACACACAGCTGGCCTGCAGTTGGGATACTTCACTTTTAGCTGAGCAGGCATTTCCCAAAGTAGAGGAAGGAAAAGGGACAACAATGAAGGAAATCTCCATAAACTCCACAAAGCAGCTCGAAATTTAAACAAACCGACATGCTGCCCTTGAAATACCCACTCACAGTAACGTAATCTGGTTTAAAAATGAGCGAGTCGCAAACATCAGTTTGAGCTAATTTTCCTCATGAACGACAGCTGGGCTGTTTTAATGTTATTTTAACCTCCCAAAATAAGTCAAGAGGCAACAAAAACAGCAATTTAACGCGCTACTTTTGCTCAACGTGGAGGTTTTTGGGTGTAAATTAGTCGTAGAAGCGACACAGAGGAGCTTTAATGTGGACATTAACATGAAACAATAAAAGGAGTTTGGGCTAACCTTTCCCTCCAGTTCACTTCCATTAACAACATGGAAGAAGCAGCACCGCGGTCCGCTCACACAAGTCACAAACACAACAACAAAAAAACGTACTTACACAAAACTTCGATGGCGATTTTCTGTTTTTAAAAAAAAAGCACCGTCAAACGCGTTGAAGCAACAAGTCTCCCCACTCGTGTTTTCTCCGAGGTGGTCCGAAAATGCTCCGGTGAAACCTCCAACAACTCCCGGCTGGGCCAACTACGGAGAGGAAAACAGCAACGACTTCAACCGTCATCTTGTCCAAAAAAATGTTATTCCTGCTTTTATATTTTTTGTTAGTTCATGCCGAATCCCGCTAAGATTTTCTGGGGATCTGACACGGGGGGCAAACGGCGTCTGAGGCTTTTCCTAGGGGCGTATGATCAGGCTTCTTTTCAAAAAATGTGAAAAATGTCAAAGATTTTCGCCGCTGTGTCAAAGCCATAAGGCTCGAACAGTGTTCAAAGTGAGCACCCTGTTGCAACAGCGGCCATCTATCTCCGCCGAGGAAACAAACGACCAAACGTTACTTCACGAAATGGGACAAGCACTAAAATAACATTTAATACACTGAACCCCCTTTTTTTTTAAAAAAAGACGCAAACTAACCCCAGGAACAGAAGTCTACAGCCAGTTTGAATACCTGCAACTACCATTGAACTTACCTCGTTATTGATATCTCATATAAAAGTGCCCCTTTCTTTTTGTAAATGTGATGTTACTGGGTATTTTTGAATACTATGTCAAGTTATTCTGGTGTTTTCTGGGCCAGCCAGGAAGGTGTAGGTGAATCGCTTCGCGCACTGACAGAGATGCGAAGAATGCTCGGAATGAGAGGAGGAATGAAATGAACGCAGGGAGCGAGTTTGCGCCGGGGCGGAGCGAGAGGTGGCGTCATCCCGAGCCCAGCAGCCAGCAGCCAGCCCGGGCAGCAGGCAGCAGCAGGCAGCGGCGGAGGAGGAGGAGGAGGTGGTGGTGGTGGAGGGGACAGGGAGGGCAGTGAACATCCCGGGAGCTGATGCCTTCAGGGACACCAGGAAGCTCAGACTTTACAGCTCTGCTTGTCACAGAGCAAGAGAGCTAACTGGAGTGCCCCCCTCCGAGACCAGCAATAAAATGTCTGCCACAGCTGGACCCACATGCTGCTTTTACCATCACATACACACCTGTAGGATTCTGAGATTACCTTTACATTGGTCGGTAAATATGGCCAATAATAATAATAGCAGTAGTAGTAATAAAAATGATAATAATAATAATGATGATAATAATAATAACAGTAGTAGTAGTAGTCTTAGTAGTAGTCGTAGTAATAGTAAAAATAATGATAATAATAATAAGAAAAAGAAGTAGTTGTAGTAATAGTAAAAATAGTAATATTAATCATTGTTATAGTAGTAGTCGTAGTAGTAGTAGTAGTAGTCATAGTAATAGTAATAATAATAGTAGTAGTAGTCGTAGTTGTAGTATTAATAGTAAAAATAATAATGATATTTGTAGTAGTAGTACTAGTACTAGTAGTAGTAATAGTAAAAAAAATTGTTATAGTAGTAGTAGTAGAAGTAGTAATAGTTTAAAAAAAGAAAAAAGGTAGTAGTAGTAGTATTAGTAGTGGTGGTAGCAGTACTGGTAGTAGTAATAGTAAAAAATAATAATAGTAATATTAGTAGCAGCAGTAGGAGTAGTAGTAATAGTTTAAAAAAGAAAAAATAAATAGTAGCAGTAGTAGTAATAATAATAAATCAATGTTATGAGTCACGATTCTAGTTGGAATGGTTAGTTTTGCATTTCTTTTCCAATTTGATATTTCAAAAAATGTAACTGTATATATATATTATCCATCCCTTATCTATAGACCGCTTAATCCTCATTAGAGTCATGGGGGGAGTCTGTCCCAGCTGACTTAAGGTGAGGGCAGGGGACACCCTGGACACCTTGCCAGTCTATCATACGGCTACACAAAGAGACAATCACTCTCACATTTACACCTACAGACAATTTAGAATCACCAACTAAGGGACGAAGCCGGAGCACCTGGAGAAAACCCACGTATGTCCACTTTTCAATCATTTTTCTGAATGTATTTCTTTGCCATTGTAAAGCACCTTGAATTGCCTTGTGTATGAATTGTGCCATACAAATAAACTTGCCTTGCTTTACCTTGCCTATTGTCCAAGAAAAACCTTGGAGATATATATATATATATATATATATATATATATATATATATATATATATATATATATATATATATATATATATATATATATATATATATTTATACTATGTCTTTTTTCTTTTAATATATATATATTAAAGGAAAAAAGACAGTTCTCAGAGGGCCATCTTACCCTGGTTTACCCTACAGGCCTGTGCATCTCGATAACACTACAACGCTTCATGTAAAATGATATGTTGTGACATGTTTACCTTTTTGCTTTTAAAAAAACAAAAAAGTGATTTGGATGCTGTGTTTGCCCATATTGCGATTCTGATATTAATTGTTTGGCCCAATACCTGAACAAAAACTTTTAAATTACACATTTAAAAAAAAAGACCTGCTCTATTACATGTAAAATGACATTCAACTGACCAGTGGTGAAAAAGCAGAGGCGGTCTTAGGATTTTGGTGACCCATTCGGTGAGATGTCATGCAGTCAACTGAATGTCCTGCTCCTCTCCGTCAGGCACCACTGGTGATTTTCTTCTATGAAAAATAGCCGATGTTGTGAAGAAAGTTGATACAGTTGTCACTTAGTGCTATTTTGAAAGAAAGAAAGTCTCAATAGTCACACAATCTAGCTAGCAACAGTAATTTCATACTTTTTTCACATGGTGGCTATTGCTTTAAATAATTACATACCACTGATGCATTTGTATCTGAGGCAGTAGACAGAGTGTTTGGAAAGATATTCATGAATCTGCCTCACAAGGACTATTGCTGCACTGGTGCAAATGAATGAGCTTCTGTAGAGCTACAAAAAATGTATGCATTTAATTTAAATTACTCTGAATAAGGGACTTACAAGGGACATTGTTATTTGTTTGGTAAAGAGACTCTTAACTTGAATATAATGTACAGTAAAACCAGATTCCCTGATCCTCAACTTAATTATAACTTGAATGCAAAAAATAAAAATATTTCAGTCAAATACTAACTTGTATATTACATGAACACAGCATAACTACCTGATTTCCTGCAGATGGTGTGTACTTGATCATTAAATCTCTTTGTATTCTGTAAGAAAATTGATAAAAACAAGAGCAAAAATATACCGAACGTGAGATTTTCAGTTACAGTGCATGGCTGTAGTATTTCCTACAGGACTTCAAAGCAGCAGCTGACTGGGCAAATTCAAATAGGAGAGAGGGGGTTAAATGCAGGCCTTCTTGCAGATTGGGTGAGAGAAAGTTTGTGAAGTTATATACAGTTAAAATAAACCCCCGTCTTCAGCTTTTATACTGATATTGACAACTCTTAATTATTAGAAATACACTATTTTGCGTATTTTTATTTCATTAAATCTTCTACATCTGCTATCCTTACATAAAATGTTGTTGGCTTGGTTACACTTTCACACATGAATAAGCCAGTTTGTTACAAGGCACCAGTTCAGGTAAGATGCATGTGTTTCTACATTTCTAACACCTTTTCCAAACCTGCAATGTGCTCAAAATATAAACACATTCAATGAGTTTTAATAAAGGAAGAGTTGACCAGACACAGTTACAGACGGCGAAACACAGTCAGACACAACTGTGCTCCTGTCTGAACAAGTCATCCATTAGGAGCCAGTGTTTTGACACCAATCCTTCAAAAGAAAGGGATCTATGAAGATGAACGACTGCCCCTCCGAGGACATCCATCAACACCTTTTAACATCTGTCTGTGCACGTTCAGCTGAGAGAGACACGGGGAGGTGCACGGTTTAAAAATGGCTTTATTTCTTTTTTTTTCATTTCATTGTCTTTCAGTCATAAGTTGTTGGGTTTTTTTTTATTTCATAATCTTCTGCCCTTCACACATCACACTTGGAATAGCTTGTTCAAAGCAGCTGTTGTCGCCTTAAACAGCAACCTGTGGCAGACTATTAATCATCAAAAAGCAGCTGTATTTGGGATGTCTTCAGTGAGACATCCCACCTTTTTTTTTTCCACAGATAAATGCAGCAGTATGTGACTCTCTGAGCTGACGATGTTTGCATCAGTTTAAACATTATCTCAGTGTATCCTGAGAGATATCGTAAGATGCACTGAAAATCAGAAGGGGCTCTCATATGAGAAGTCTTTGGTGTCAGTGCACTCAGCAGAAATGGCATTTTGTAGGTTACTGAGCCAAATGATTACAACTAAATTATAGATATATGAATTCCCAATGTTCTTATCTGCGTGTTCACTGTGCATTTACTGCATTTCATCATCCCTGCATGTGGCGACGGAGAAAAGCCACTGTTTGTTTACTCCCAAACAAATGGTTCATCCGGCGAGCTCACTGCTCACCGATACTATTCACGCACCGCCACTCGGCTGTTGTGTAACAGGGTGTGGCCGCCTGAGCACGCTGTACAGGTGGCAAATGAGACAAGACAGATGAACGTGTCAGGGGGAATGAACGAGTGAATGTGGGACAGAGTGGGAGAGCCACATGTCCAACGTATTGGTCCATTTATTAGAGACAGCTGTGGAGGCTCCTCATGTACTACTGTGAATATACAACACACCTCTGTCAGCTTTTTATTTTAGCTCTTAAAAAGCAAAACCATTAGCTGTGTCATTTTTTCATTATTTTTGGTATTTGTTTAGTCCAGGGCATTCAAATCAAATTCAAATTGAATCAAAATATACTTTATTAATCCCAATACAAATGGAGGTATCCAGCAGTGCATTACACTACACTAGCTTTAGAGGCCTACATTTAATTGTTATTCCAATCATTTTCACTAGACATCTAGCTGTTCTTTTAAACTCCTGCAAGCATATTTGCACGCAGGTATGGGTTTGATGATGGTGACATCAAATAATAGTGAGATCTACCCCTGTTTTCTCTTTTGGGCAATTGAACACATCTTAAAATGAATGAGGTTGGATTTTATGGATCTATAATCCAAGTAAACCATACTCCTTCCACTCTGCACAGTGGGTCTTTTTTCTGCAAGAATAATACTTGGTGCTTGATTCATCCAAGTAATTTGATTAAAAAACTTCCATTTAGGAATGTACAAAATACGAGTACAAAACAGAAATAAAGAAAATCTTAAAACTAGATTTTGATACAAGAGCCCGTTGAAACAGGATCTAAGAATCAGGTAAATATGACCCACATCAATATCCTGATAGTTCCTTGATCAATTCGTAACGCATCTTCTCAAACAACAACCATCAATTCCAATAATTAAACCATCATTTAAAATAACAGAATGATATTTAACAAGTTTACACGCTCAGACCTACACATTGCACTTATGCTGTACAGTCTTGTGAACACTTTGCCTACAAAGAATCATTCCCCCTAAACTGGACAAAAATGAATTAAGGAGGCTGATGGTGTCATGAATAACCTCACAAGCATTCAGGAATAGCACTGTAATCGCAACACTGTCTGTCTACACAACAGGTTGTTGTTTTCAGGTCTTTCTGTATTGACTTGTTTGTCAGTAAGGAAGTGTTCCTCCCTATAAATAACCACAACGCACCAGATCATGACTTAGGATGGAGCTTTGTTGAGAAGTGGCCGCCTGCCGTATGCAGGATGTCCATCTGTACATAGATTAGCTATACCCACTTCAGGCCGTGGAGGGTCACAGGGGGCAGGTAGTTTGTAGGACAGGTCATTTGCAAGACGAACACAGAAACAGGCAAGTGAGCATACATGCTTATATTCACAATTACAATGACATGGACTTGAGTTTTTAGTTATTTTTTGGTTTAATTTTGTAAAGACCTCCAGTTGTTTTACTTCCTCCCTTTGTCTCTGTTTCCCTCCTCTGTGATTTCCTTAATTATTTTCACCTGTGCCTTGTGACTCACCTGTGTCTCGTCTCCCAAATCAGTTAACGCTGCATATTTACTCCTGCGTCTTCCCGTCTTTTGTCAGTTTGTCCTGTCTCCCTTTTCCAACTGTTTTGTCTTGTGGATTAAATGCCTGTTTGCCCATCTCATGTTCACCTGTCTGAGTCTACTTGTCTATTTGTGCTTTGTACTTTTGGTTTTTGTACTCTGCTTCTCTCCTGTGCACATGCCTTTTGCCTGATTTGAGTTTTGGATTATTTTTTTCCTCTAGATTAGTTTTTTCTTTGTTCGACCTTTTAATTTTCCCTTGATTCTCCAACTGTCTTGTATTTACTCCATACCTCCTTGTTAAACAACTTTAGTTTGACTAAAATGTCTTTTTTTTGCCACAACTTGCCTGCCTCTGTGTCTGCACTTGGGTCCTATTTTTTAAATTCATTGTGACATACGACCAATTTAGAATCACCAATTAATTTATAATGTATGTCTTCGGACTGTGGGAGAAAGCCAGAGCCCCTGGGAAAAACCTACAAGGACAACATGAACGCCACACAGAAAGGCTCCATCTAAATAGTGGTTTCGAAAACAGTGTTAACAACAGCAGCACCATGTTGTTGTACACTGCGCCCTTTATGTTTCTAGTTTTTGGAGTGAAAGTGGTGAATTTGGCTACATTTTCTAACAAGAGAAATTCCTGATTTTTGTTTACTTGCATTTAGTTGCTGCTTTCAAGTCAGCACCCAAGACAACTATGGCAAAGAGTACCTGTGCATCGAACAACATGGACATTTAAATGCACTATCCTAGCGGTACATGTGAGTCATACAGATGACTTAGCATGTTGCTAATGGTGTTTAAATGACGGCTACATCCTGTGGGTTGCACTGATTTAATTCTCGCTTATTCCATCAAGAAAGTATTTATTTTTTTGTCCTTTTACACATTTTTTTCTCTCACGGACATGAATTGCTCAACATCTCTATGCTGTACCTGCAGTACATTTGCAGTCTATACGTTCTGTTTTGTTTTTCCACCTTCTAGTCATCTTTTCCTAAACAATCAAAACAACAAAACACGCTACAAACCCTTTTGGCATCTTTATTTGTGTGTGTACAGAACGCTTTCACTAATGCCTCCACTCTACTGTGTCACTACGTTCACGCTCTTTTCAGCCGAGATAAAATATGTCAGAGGACGCTTATTCATAAGCCAATTTGAGGGCTTAGGGACACGGTAGATAATAACAGCTTAATCATTAAAGACATGCTTCAGAGAACAACAATCAGCTGTTCTGAACCAGTGAAGCTATAGTTTCTCCACTGCCGTCCTCATTTATGTCTCCTGCCTTGATAAGGTTTGTCTGTGCTATGGCATTGCTTTGATTTGAACCTGCTCCCTCTGAGGGAGGCCGCGGTACAATAGAATTAGCCTGGTTTAGTTCATTTTACTCCAGATCTGCCCTGCTGCTGCCATTGGCTGGCCTGGTCTGGTTTAGCCTGGCCTGCAACCTCCTCTAATCAGATAGCCGTGTAAGGCCAGGTGCTTTCCTGGCTCTCCGCTTTGACTGCTCAGCCAGCCACACTGATTCACTTTATTCAGAGATAAGAGAAGGACTAGTGAGGGCCACTTACTGGTTAAATGAATAGGAGTGGGGGAGCCCACATCTCAACCAGCATAGCTTCTGATTATTTCATGCAATATATTTGTGCTTCAGTGCTTGCATTTATTTGCATTTCTTCCATAGTCATGTGAAAAATGTATACATTGCATGGACATAGCAGGCATTGTTGACATATTTGGACAAGCAAGCATTTGATTCTCTTTAAAATAATTCCTACAGATGAAGGTTTTAACAAGAAAAATGAAACAGAAATATGAATAAATGTCAGAACTTTGTGAAATTTTCCATAGAATTTCCAGTGAAGACAATCGCAGGTTTGCAAAGAGGTTTACACATATTACAGTATTTATAGGGTCATCAGACTGGCAAAAGGGACCCACAGATAAAAATTCAGGAAAAGTTTCAGGATCACAGGGACACCAGGAGACTGTGGCAGTGGATCAAATATGTCACAGACTACAAGCACAGATTGCAACCTGTGATGACAACACTGACTTCCTGAATGAAGTCAGTAACTACTTTGGACGTTATGAAGCACTAAATAAAACTCCAGCAGCAAAGGAGGTGGTTCTGTCTTTTGATCCAGCTGATGTCTGTCGGACCATGAAAAAATTTACCTACAGAAGGCTGCAGGTCCAGACTATGTACTCAAGGGGTGTGCAGAACAACTGGCACAGGTCCTGACAGACATATTCAACACCTCCCTGGGTCAAGCAGTTGTGAACTTCCTGCTTCAAAACGTCAGCCATCATCCCAGTACCCAAAAAACCCTCCATCACCACTCTTAATGATTACCGCATTGGCACCCTCACTCCCATAATCCTGAAGTGTTTTGAAAGACTAGTAAAAGAGCACATCACCTCCATTCTGACTCCCACATTCAACCACCACCCATTTGCATACCGTCCGAACTGCTCCACTGAAGACGTCTTATCTATTCCTCTCCATTTGTCCGTGGCGCATCTGGAGTGCAAAAATGCATATGTCTGAATGTTGTTGGTCGATTTTAGCTCAACTTTTAACACCATAATCCCACAGCTTCTGATCAACAAGCTGGGCCCACTGGGACTAAACACCCCCCTGCAAAACTGGATATTGGACTCTTTGACAAACAGACCTCAGTTTGTGTGTGAAAGGAACAACAGCTCAAAACCCATCACGATAAGTACGGGTTCTCCACAAGGATGTGTGCCGAGTCCAGTTCTCTTCACCCTCATGACTTATGACTGTTGTGCAAAGTTCAGCCAAAAAAGACATCAATAAATATGCTGATGATACAACAGTGGTGGGGCTCATCCAGAACGAGGATGACACAAATTACAGAGAGGAGGTGAGACTCTTCACTGACTGGTGCAACAACAATAGTCTGATCCTGAACGCGGAGAAAGCCAAGGAGCTGGTGATCGACTTCAGGCCATCCCCACCCCACACACCCATTTACATCAAGGACACTGATGTGGACATTGTGCAGCAATCAAAATTCCTGGGGGTTCATATCTCCGACAACCTGACCTGGACTCTGCACACATCCTCTCTGGTTAAAAAAGCCAACCAGCACCTGCACTTTCTCCACAGGTTAAAGAGAGCCCATCTGAGCCCAGTTGTCCTCGTTAGCTTCTACAGAGGAACAATTAAGAGTGTACTAACCAGTATCATCTCTCTGTGGGATGAGAACAGCAGCCTCTCCGACAGGACGTCACTGGAGAGGGTTGTGAGGGCAGCAGAGAAGATCACTGGGGCCACGCTGCCAACCACTGGTAAACTGGCCGAACAGCGTCACCTGTCCAGGGCAAGAAGGATAATCAGGAACACCTCACACCCCTTCAACAAATTATTTTCCCTCCTGCCTCAGGTAGACGGTACCGCAGCCTGAGGTGCAAAACAGGCAGATTCAAGGACGGCTTTTACCCAACCGCCATAAGACTGCTAAATACAAAATGTTAGAATAGAACTGTGCAATATACTGTAGCATCTGGTAGCATCTTCATAAGTGCAATATACATTACTTACTGTGTATACGTGTGTGTGTGTGTATGTATGTGTGTGTGTGTATAGATAGATAGATAGATAGATAGATAGATAGATAGATATTATAGTTATATATAGTTATTGCAATATACCGTAAAATGTTGTAGCATTTCCATATGAGCAATATCCTTCATTTACTGTGTACCGTATTTTCGAGACCATAAGGCGCACCGTATTAAAAGGCGCAGTCTCAGTTCCGGGTGCTATTTCTGTATTTAACACATACATAAGGCGCACCGTATTAAAAGGCGCAGTCTCAGTTCCAGGTGCTATTTCTGTATTTAACACATACATAAGGCGCACCGTATTAAAAGGCGCAGTCTCAGTTCCGGGTGCTATTTCTGTATTTAACACATACATAAGGCGCACCGGATTATAGAGCGCGTGCATGGTAAAACATACCTGTACTAGCTTAAAACATGCATGCTAGCGTGTGTTTTAAAAAAGGCAGCGGAAGCAAAACTGAGTTCAGTTGTACTTTATTGAAGTATTTAGCAATGTTTTCACGTTGTTTTTTTGATCAATCCTCATTCACAAATCCATCAAAGTCCTCATCTTCTGTATCCGAAATGAACAGCTGGGCTAGTTCTCCATGGAACACGCCAGGTTCCCGCTCGTCATTGTCAGAGTCAGTCTCGTTGCCGTGCGGCTCCTCATAAATGATGCCGGCTTTTGCGAGAGCTCGAACAACAGTGCAAGCAGACACGTTAGCCCAAGCATCCGCAATCCATTCACAAATTGTGGCGTAACTCGCCCGGCGCTGCCTCCCAGTCTTAGTAAAACTGTGTTCGCCATCTGTCATCCATCGCTCCCACGCCGTTCGCAACTTCACTTTGAACGCCCTGTTTACACCGATGTCCAGCGGTTGGAGTTCCTTCGTCAAGCCTCCCGGAATGATAGCAAGCTCCGAGTTCATTTGCTGCACTTGGTTTTTCACAGCGGCTGTGAGATGGACGCGCATGGAGTCACAGATCAACAGGGACGGTGACGCCAAACCCATGTTGTTTTGCATAATGCAAATACCGGCACTATATACCAACTGGGGGCGTGTCTTTAGCGTCTTCTTTCACGCCCACACTTCCCCCTTTAACGTTCTCATGCTGTCCTCTGTCACGTCCACCTTTTCTCTATATAAGCAGCGTGTCAGCAGGAAATGTTCTCAGTCAGTCTAGCGGAGCTCATCAAAGTAACACAACAAGATTTACACATTTTGGAACTCGGTGCACACATAAGGCGCACCGCATTATAAGGCGCTCCGTCCATTTTGGAGAAAATTTAAGACTTTTAAGTGCGCCTTATGGTCGCGAAAATACGGTATATATGTTGTGTAATATCCTTATTTATTGTGTAGATGCCATTGATGACATCCGCTTCTAGCCTTCATTTCACGCATCCTTTATTCTGTTTTTATTCATATAGTGCATCGTAATTTTGTCCTGTATTAGCATCTGTGATGTTAATTATTGAATGTCAATAAAGGAGTCTGAATCTGAAATGGTTTCAATGTGCCACATACAACCTGAAGCTAGTCCACAAACTGTATGTGCTCAATTTCCCATTCAGATAATTAACTTAGGCAAATATTTGTACAAGTATTTATCTGTAATATTAATATCCTACTACAACAACACAAGATATTTTAAAACTATTTTGAACAATTTGTAATTTTGATTTGGGTTGTAATTTGTAATTAATCCATAATTTGTGTACATATGCTGACTGGCAAAAATTAACGTAGTTGGAAAGACTTCCTTACTGATGTGTTTGAATTTAGAACTATAAATGATAAGTCAACATTGGAAAGATGATTTGGACATTTGCAATAAATCAATTCCAATAAAATACAATGGGGGGAAAGGGTTTCCATGGTGATGCAACATCCCATTTCTGGTCCCTTATGTTAGGGTCCTTTTACATTTCCCCTATTGGTGCCTGAGTGAGCATTAACCTTGAAACACATCTATTAGGCCTATTCGTAGTTCTCTGCATGTATCCTACTTTTATGTAACAGCAATAACACTGTACAACATCACCTGTACAGTCATCTGACGATAAGCAGAAGAAGCTTCCAAGAGTGTGTAGAATGTAAATAGAGCAATCAAAACATTATTGCAAATTATTGCAAATGTACACATTTACACTATCTGTATACCTGCCTTGTGGGTCTGTAGTTCACACATAGCTCTAGTGACAAAATTATCTTCCTTTTAGGATTAAAACTAATCATTCCCCAGTCTGAAAGCCACGCAGCTCAGGTTACCATGGTGATCTGATCAAAGGGAGGCTGCCTGTGGAAGTTAAAATTACTAACTATATCACTAATTTAAGTTTTCCTAACAAGATTTTGGAGTGCACAAACTTTTGCCTGGTCTCATCATGCAGCTTCAATTTGGTCACTATGGTAACCTGTAATGTACCTGGACCAGGTTATAAATCAAAGCATACAAACAGATCCTAAACAGCCAAATGATCATTCCTTCACAGTTAGATATGGACAAAGTAATAAAACAAAGCACAGCTGAAGTGAGCTCAAGTGGAACAAACAGACTCAAAGCATGTCAGCAAAGTGATCATCTATTTTATCATAGGAAGATTTCATAAATATCTGGATAGCATAACACGTTTCCCACCACTCTGGTTATTAGGCGGGACTCAATTAAACAGCTGGTAGGTCTGTAGAAGAAACTCAATAGTTCTAATGAAAGAAAATTGCTGTTGCATTGTGTACGGTGTAGAAATGTACATGAGGAATTTGGTCAGTGTAGTCTATCATTTTCAGTATTCTATCACTACAGACTGACTTTATCAAAGTAAAAGCAACATATATATTTATATTTTGAAAATTCTTCTTTATTGCAGAACAATCAACATGTTAGATATCCATTTCTTTCTCAAAACTCAGAAAAAAATGCATAAAAGTATAAGGGATTGTGCCAACATTTTTTGATATAACATGTAATTTCCTAAATATTAGTTTGGATTTCCCTTTTGCAACGTGAAATACAAAGTCCCTTTAGTCAATGCTCCCACTGAGACTGCTCCTGCAGCTGCTACACTCCTTTATCATAGTCCACTAGCTATAACATGTGACATATTAAGAGCAGCTTTTGTACTATGATGATCTATTTAAGCTCCCTGTGTTGTTGCTGCTCTTTTGCTCAACCGTACTGCTGCTGCACTGCACCTCAGGCATCTCAAGCAGTTTATCCTGATATGTACAAACCAGCAGATTTAACTAACCGTTGCTACCACAGCTGCTGCTACTCCTCTTCATACGCAAACTCATTAGCCCACAGCAGAGTCCTTTTACTTCAGAAATGCTTTGTGGATGGAATAATCAATAGTTTATCATTGCTGAAAACATCACACACAGACATTATGCAGCGGTTTAGGAGAAATGTGCACCAGAAAACAACATACTTTTAAAGGCATCCAAAAAATCAAAATAACATAAATTACATATCATACATATGTACAAATACACACTACAGTATGTGAAGGTTTAACAGGGGAGTAATTGAGAAATGTGTCCCTTGATGGAATTAAATTCTCACAAAATCCTCACTAATGCTTTTTCGGCTCTGATATGCTGCTGCAGCCGTTTGGGTGTTTTTTATCACTATTAAACAGTTTGCATACCTGCTTGTTGCCTGCAAATCTCTTTATCTCCGTGGCAGCTCGTTTCAAAGGTCCTGCCAGGAGGACACAGACTTTAAAGACAGATTGTTGCATAACCAATGTTTAAAATGTGATTATGACCAGATGTGCACTCAGATTGTATCTGAGGCAGAGGATTTTGTGATATCACACAGATGCATGTTTTCAGAGCAGAGCTTTACATCCTCCCTCTCAAAAGCAATCAGTGCATCATCAAATTTCTGCCATCTGGCAAAAAAAAAAAAAATGTTGGACCTACTGTGTGATACAAACTAGAATTACCATCTTGCAGTTTTATGCTTCCACCAAACACCCAAGTTGCAGTTTATATCCATGTCTGTCCAGATTTATAATACATGCAGTGGAGACTTTGAAGTGTGTAAGTTTGTTAAGAGAAAGAAAGAAAATGAGAAAATGTTCCCGTGCTGGGCCAATAAAGGTGATTGTGATATGAGTAGAACACAAATTTAAAGCCATTACAGAGAACGATGCTTCAAATATGGATGTTCCTCCGCTGACAAATCCTAAAACTGGGAAGCTTCATACAGATCTTCCACCTGACAGCACAGAAGACAGTCCCAATCACCACTGAGTCAAACTGGGCACCCAAGATCAGTGTCTGCAATTCAGAATGCAACCAAATGTGTAATTCAGTCATAATTTCCTTTCTTATTCCCAAATTACAGCATTAAATAATGTGATATTCACATGAACGAGGCAGATGGAAAACCCCAAAATATAATGCCTGTGGCCACAACTGTTGCTGCATAAAAAGAAATTATTTCAGTAGAAACATTTGTGTACCGTGCATGCTTATTATATAGACATGAAGCACTGTAAGATTCTAAAATACATTTTGTGGCTTACAATCTCACCAGAAAATGGGTGTAATTAAAAAAAAAAAAAAAAAAGGCCTACCAACCACAATTGTGCATGCCCAAATGCAGAAAAGTAGTGATAATAGTGGAGAACAGAAATAACATTTGATAGATTCTCCTGTTCTGAGGCCTTAGACCAAATCAATAGCAAACACATACAAGTTCCCAAACCTTTAATAGACATAAACCACTCAGCCCCAGTGTCAGCTTTGCCAAGTGCACCTTTCTGAAGGTGTTTTTCTTAACTGCTGCCAGAAAGGCTGTTGTCCTATATAAAGGACAGGCAGGACTGTGGTCTTAGTACGTGCGGAGGGGCTTGTTTGATATGAATACAGTGGTATATAAAGGCAGATACAGGAGTGTAATTATATCTAATGGCTGGAAATGCTCCTGTTCAAGACATCTTGGTGTATGATGTTTGATTATGGGTGATCATTTTCTGCTTTTTGGTGAAAAAGCACGGCATCCAGGTCCCGGGCTTTACTGATGATAGTGGTTCAGAACAATGGGCTATTGAAATGCATTGTCACTACTCCGGCTTAAATGTCAGAGGATAAGGCTGGCAAGAAATCCAGGGCTACATTTATAGTAGAAAAGCAAAACTAAGAGCAGTATGATGCAATAAACCAGCCATGAGAAGCATTTTATTATTGAATCGACAATAAAGTCTATAGCCGCACACTGTAATTACAAAGATGTAAGTTTCAAGTAATTTCTTCCTGTCAATAATCTCCTAATTATGGCCTTAAACGATAATATAATAATATATCTTAAAGTAGAGCTGTCACATATAAAAAGATCCCTGCAGTGACTGAAGGGTGTGGAAGAGTGAAAAAGAAAATGTCAGGGTTTGTTTAAACCTTAATCCCACAAGTACACCTCCATATTCAAAGGGAGAGCAACAGTAAGTAAATACAGTGAGTAGAACACAATGTACAACACGTGGCCTGACTGACAGCAGTAATGAAAGACATATCCAAGCCCTTTACTTAAGTGAAAGGAAGGAGAAATACTACACTGTAATAATACAAATAAAGGTCCCATACAGAAAATGTTACCACTATTAGCAAAAAGTACTTGCAGTAAAAGTCCAGAAAAACTGACCCTGTGAGTGCTGCTTTATTATTAATTATATTTTTAAATAGTTGTTTCTGGTACATAAATATATGACTAGAATCTGGTTGTTTTAGTTTTAGTCTATGTAAGAATGTTGCATGATTTATGTAAAGATTCTGTCTGGTCATTGATTAAACCCTTGAAATCTCATCTTTGTGTATCAGAAATACATATTTAAATTTTTTTTCCTTCAAAATAATCACTTCCTGCCTTAAAATTACTTAGACTTAGCCCAAGAATGGTGACTTCCTTTATAATGTGCAGGTCTGTGTAGGGGGCTCCTCTATTTTTCCCTACCCATCCAAACTTGCTGCAATTCAAGCACAAAAGCTCACCTATAACTCTGATCAAGCACTGTAAAACTCTACACAATGGCAAGTTCTAATATTGGAGTGATTCAGCCATACATGTTGGAACCGGTAACCAACGCTCTAGTGGAAAGAAAGTGGCCCCCAACAAGTTGTTGAGTTTTACTCATGATGTGTGTTCTAGCATGCAAAAAAACCCCATAGTATCAACATGTTAACAAGGTAAACAAATCACTTGAACTATCAACCAGAGGGGTCTTTTAATGTGTAGGAGAACATCATATTTGGTAATATGAAATTAAATATATTTGCACTGATCCACCACAACATAAAAACCACTGACTTTAGATCACCAGTGTAGATCAAGCACCTACAGTGCAATGTTGCTGCTGAAAAGCCTCGGGTCCTGCCGTTCAAATGGATGCTATATTGACACGTGTCACCCACCTAGACATTGTAGCAGACCAAACACACTCCCTGCGTGTAAACAGGTCTTCTCAATGGCAGCAGCTTCCTCCAGCAAGACAAGGTGACTCCCTACACCCTAAAACCTGCTCCGCAACAGCTCAAGGAACACTACAATGAGCCCAAGGCATTGACTCGGCCCAAAATCCCCAGATCCCAGTCTGATAGAACATCTGCAGGATGCACTGAAACAAGCCTAATCCATGGAGGTTCCACTACACACAGGACCCAAAGGACCTGTTGGCAACATCCCCGAGCCAGACACCTCAGGACACTTCCCATCTCCATATCCTGACATGTCACAGCTGTTTTGGTGGCATGAGGCGGCCCTACACAATAATAGGCAGGTGGCATTAATGATGTGGTTGAGCACTTTATATAGTCCAGTATCAGAAATTTGCCACCTAGGGCTTTACAATCTGCATGGCATACAATATTGTTGAGAAATGCAATTTAAAAAAACCCTGACTAACAGAGGAGGGATTCCTCTCCCAAGATGGATAGATGTGTCATACATGCCACATGTACAGAGGAAAATGAGCAAAATGACAACATGGTCAATTAACATTACAAAATAATAGATAGACTATAAATACATATGAAAATTTATGAAGGAACGTGTAAAGAATCTGCCAGGTGCCACCAAACAGTAAGGCCCTGAACTGCTGGATTTACTGCTAGAAGACCTAGAGAGGGGACAGATTATGCAAACACACCTTTCACACATAGAATAGAAGAAAGCAAACACAGAGGGAGAAAGAGGCAACATGCACACAAGAGAGAGAGAGACTTGAAGAGATGATGAAAGTGTGGAGGATGAAAATTCAGATCTAGAATATCCGGAATGAGGCACAGAAAGTCACAGCAAGTCACAGCATGGAGAGAAATCAGAAGAGGCCTGATGGTCCAACTCAGAGAGGAGAGGGAGGAAGAAACAGAGGGGAAGTAAAATCTAAATGTCCAGGTGCTCAGGTTTTACCTAGTTACTATAGTAACTACAAAACCAAAAACTAGAGAAGTTAGCTTTTCCAATAAATTATAGTGGGGTCAAGGTAGAAACAGGCCATGAAATGAAAATATTCATGAATAGTATATGCACTTCATGTTACAATACTCAAATAAACGTCCAGCATCACTATCCCAGTGCTGACTGATAGGCAGGACCATCTGCTTCTTCTGTTAAACATGTACATGAGCGTGCAACACAGCTGAACTGTGTATAAATATCCTGATTCAATGGATTCTGGTTTGCTGATTTCCTGACTCCATAAGCCAATCTATTATACTTTAACATCAGCAATACATTTAGGCATAATACCCTCTGGAGTACTGCTCATAAGTCAATCTGTGTATCCCAGTTAGCCATCTGGTTGACATACGGGCTTCCAGAGCCACATAAATATAAACAAAAACTGACTTTGAAGAATTGTCCCAAATGAACACACAAGGACAATAAGGCAGATGATTTACATATTTTAAGTAACTTCAGAGAGTTGGGAGAAGGTAAGTTCCCTGTCTGACTTGAAGGGGAAATCCACTGATTTGTCACATCATAGTTTGTTTACAGGTGTTGGGGAGCAACTTTCTACCACAAGAATGGAAAAAAAGTTGTGAAAAGCTTTTTATGACTGCAGATAAGGTCGTGATCAGATCAATTACTTCAGATGAGTCAGTGCTGGTGGAATCTGAAAACAGCAATACTGTAATAAAACAAATCTTATGATGTGGCGTGAATATATAAAGAAGATGTTCCACACAAATCAGCAAACTCTTAAAGGTGACCTGATCATTTACTTGGCACAAGTAAGGCAGGAAACAAGCTGAGAATCATCAAACTGCTTCCTTTAAAGTTCAGGAGTTACTGTCAAAGTGTGTAACTTTAGGTTGGAAGGTGAGCAAATGTGTGACGCTCTCAAAAGACATAAAAGAGCTTTTATTTTTTTAATTAATTACAGAACAGGGCTACATGAAGGCCTTCTTGAAGAGGCTGCCCCTTCGTCTGTGGTTCATCGTTGGGGCTATTTAAACCTACAAAATAGAGATTTCTTAGAAAAATCAGGGATGCAACGTGACAGTGGGTTCATATTTTAAGATACAAAGTAGCTGGCATCTGTTATTGTGCTGCTGCATTATGTTGAGCCCACAGTCTTTGCTCTGACTGTACAGTAATTTTCTAATGTAGCTGCTGTACTGGATCATTCCATTTCAAATCATCACATTTTAAAAACTATTTCTGCTTGATCATGTCAGAGTTGCCTGAAAATATTAGAGATGCATCACATACTTAAACAGATCTTTTTCTTTTATTTTCTTTTTTTAAAAAAAAACTATTTTCTTACTAAAAGTTGTATTGAAAGTTGAAATTTTAGTGAAAATTGAGGCTATGTTTAAATGATACTGTCTAAGGAACTATTAGAAATAAAAACCTGAAATATTTACTGTTTTTTCTGCAAAATCGGACAAGTAGATTAATCTCTGATTATGGGTGAGTAGAAATCTGAAAAAAATAATTAGAGCCAGACTCCAAAACTCTGTTCCCCTTTTGCTTTTGTTAGCGTTTATCAGGAAAAGACCCAAGTCCTGACAAAAACACAGCAGACAGGCTGTGCAAAAAGACCAGACAAAGTTTAGTGAAGGAACTTACTGGGGTGGTACAGATGAATGAACAAAAGGCAGCTGGTAACCCAGGGAAGAATAAATCAAAAAATAAAGAAGGTAATCCAAAAGAAAACTAAACTCAATCAGGCCAGAGAACAGAAGGGAAACCAACAGGAGGGCAAACAGGGCAACCTGACAAATACAGATGGAAAGACAAGACGGGTGTAAACACTTAGAACTGACTGGGGAGACGAGACACAGGTGAAACTTATCAGGGCAGTCAAAAAGGAGGGAAACCGAGACAAAGGGAGGAAGCAAAAACACAGGCGACACACTAGGACAGGGATCTTTACAAAATAAAGCAGGAAATAAACTGGACAAAATCCAAGACTGTGACAGCTTTGTATTATTGTGACATGCAACTACAAACGGTTCACAAAATATTACCAGCTGACTTCTGCATTATCATACATGTGCTCAAAAATGGGATTTTTGTTGTTCATAATTCAACTCACACATAATCAGAAATCTACTTGTCCAGTGTTACAGTTGCTGAATCAACACCATGATAAGAAAAAACTGTGAAACTACTGGGCTTTTATTTTTTAATTATTTACTTTTTTTTTTATTTTTTTTATTTTTTTTGTCTGCATTTGTTCTCATTGTTTAACTCCACAAAAGAGGTGTCAACATTGTATGAGATTGATGCATATTTTAGTCTTGCAGCCAAATATTTTAATATTTAGTGCATGTGTGTGACCATCACCAGCCCTCCCTGAAAGCTAAGCAGATATTCTTTATTAGAATTCCCTATTATGAGCCAGGGAGGGCAGTGCTACACCTCAGTGATGTGTGGGGGAAACAAAGACTGGACAGGACGAACAGGACGAACAGGATGAAAAGGGATAGAAAATAACAGGCGGTGCTATTGCAATTAAAGATTGTAAGGTGGTGTGTTATTCCCAACTACTAACTGTCCATCAATAAAAAAAAAATTGAAAAAAGAAAAGAAAACCAAACCAACACAAAAGAAAAAGAGATTCAATAAATAAATAATTAAACAAACGGTACTGAGCACCATAATTGTGGATGTCTTGATAGTATAGAATAGAATAGAATAGGCCAGAAGAGGATACTAGTGCAAGAGAGAATGAGTTTAGGGTTTTTATTTTTAACAGCTGGGAGAAAAAGTGGGCAGTAAAAAACAAACAAACAAACAAACAAACAAAAAACAACCCAACCGCACAAACATATCACTCTATCTATGTATGTATGTATATAAAACCAGGTTGGCAATACCATTGTTTGCAAATTGCTCTGACATTTTGCCTGATTGTAATGTCAGCCCTTCAGCCCTGTATCTGCACTGGAAGTGATCCTACATGGGATGTTGATTGTTTTTGTGCATTTTGAGCCTTTCTCAACTTCTCTTGTAGTGCATTTTTAAATTCATTTTTCTAATATATGAACAGGTCATTATCCAGCCAGCAAGAGCCTGACTTGCAACATATTTGGGTTCAGACTTGGTCAAACATGTCCTGCTGGAGCTCCAGTTCATCTGAAGCAAAGTGAACCCTCTGCAGGTGAAGGTCAGCAGAAAACAGAGGAGGCCAGACCGGAGACGTGAAAGCTGAGGACACCTGATGAGTTTGGCTGAAAACTAGTGGACGCTGGCTGGTGGAAGACCACAGGAGAAGACTTGCAAAGGCTGACAAGTGTCAGTAGCACATCTCTAACAGGCAAGTAACAGGATTAACAGGCTGGAAATCAGTTGGGAAAATTGGGCTGACAACAAGGGAACTCACCAGATAGAGAAAATGAGTGAGATATTGTCTTAAATAACCTACTGAGCCATGAAAAGTAACTGGGGAGCAATCAGGAAAATGCAAAACAGGCGGGGCTGTGAGTGAAATCACTTCAGTCAACAGAGGAAACAATCACTGTTATGCTCAACTCAGAGTGGTATTCCTCTCATACTACTAATCCTCCAAAAAAGTGTTAAAAGAAACATTCCCAGATTTGTAATAGTCTGTTTAAAGAAAGTTTACACTGATGTAACACTGTGTTGTGTAAACACATAATCTGCATATTCTGTATGCTGTATCATTGTATTTTTGTTACATCTAATACACATATGTTCCCCCGCTTGAATTAAGGTTCTTGAATTAAAATGTTACAGAGGAAGAAGAGACTCTCTCTCTACCACTGTTTTCATATACAATTGCTTCCTCCCATTTTTCTGAATGATGCATCTGTTCTTGGCAAAACATCCTTATAGATGTACAGATTTATGAGTATTCACTAGTTTCATATAAAACAATAGTATACTCTTACAATAAGCTCATATCAGGCCTCTTTCATTTTGGCCCCCTTGGTGAAATACACTTGACGTACTGCACATCTACTTATAAGCTGGATTTCAGGGTTATAGGAACACTGAGATAAAACTAATAATGACATATTTGTTCGGCTAATCACAAAGGCCAGATAAAAACAAAGAGGTCTGGAGAGATAGATTGACAGATTTGTGTCAAGGCTGATGGGCATATGTTCATTTTCTTCTTCTCTATCAGAGGAAGAGCAGTGCTTTTGCAACCGTAACCCCTCATAGCCCTTCAATCCAGACCTCACTCCTCCTATCAGCTCATCTGATTTGCTTTTCACACACAGTTTTGCCTGAAATAATTTAAGAAATCAAAATATTCTTGGAGTCAAAGCTTAAGTCTATCTCTACTTCTCATAATGAAAGTGGTGGGCAGTAGATGACTATATCTATTTTTGTTGACCATCCATCCATCCATCCATCCATCCATCCATCCATCCATCCATCCATCCATCCATCCAATGGAATGCCTTAAAGTTCTTTCAAGGAAATCCAAAGACATTCCCAGACAGGATGAGATACGTAGCCCCTCCACAGAGTTCCAGGTTTACCCCTGGGTCTATTTTCAGTTGGCTGGAAAACCTCCAAAGAATGGCACCCTTATTAAACCACACAGAGCTCATGACCACAGGTGAGGGTTGGAACATAGATAACTGGTAAATCAAGAGTTTTCCCTTCCAGCTCCCTCTTCAGTCTGGCGCAACACCCATATTACTGCTGATGTTGCACTAATCTGACTATCCATCTCATTTTACCATCACAAGATTCCAAGATACTTAAACTCCTTCACTTGGAGCAGCAACCAAACCCTAACCTAGAAAGATCAAGCCACCACTGTCCTTCAGAGAATTCCTTCACATTCAGCTGTAAACTTCCCCAGTATGCACTGAAGGTCATGGTCTGATGAAGCCAACAGAATCACATCATCTGTAAAAAGCAGAGATGGGAGCAACCTTGGTGAAGTCCAACACCCACCAGAAGTGTGTTGGACAGACAAGAATAGAAACTCATCTCTGACTTTGATTGTACAAGAACTGTGTGATTCATAACAATGACCCTGATACCCTGCAATGCTTCCCACATGATTCTCCAAGGCCCTGAACACATGTGGACTGGATGGTCGAACTTTCATGACCATCTCAGCAACTCCACAAGGGCAAAGAGCTCCATGTCCACGACAGAATCTACATTTTCCACCTGAAACTGAGGGTTAATGATCATTTGGAGTCTACTTTCCAGCAACCTGGAATAAGGTTTCCCGTGGAGGCAGCACAGTGTAAAATACCCATAACAGCCTCCAGTTCCCCTTTTTTGAAAATGGGAACCACCACCCAAGTCTGCCTGGGCACCGTCCCCGACCTCTAGTGTCTCTGTGACACTAAAGAGACATTTCAGCCAAAAGTAGATACTGTTTGGTTTAGTTTTTGTGTTTTTGAAAGATTGAATGGACACACTAAGTGTAAGTATTTGAAGTGCAGTATATTACAATTACATAAAATCTGTCACCATGACAAAAATGAAAAATGCTGAATGTCACTGTTGAGCCTCTCAAGAATGTTTTAAGAAACTGATGCGACTGAAGATATCTCCAGAATGTTGGCTGATTTTTTAAATTCACTACAAAAAAAATCAAACGAAAAAAACTCAATGGCATTTTCATTTCAATTGATTTCCGTTTCTCTATTTGCAATTCATGAATTATCTATCTATCTATCTGTCTGTCTATCTATCTATCTATCTGTCTGTCTGTCTGTCTGTCTGTCTGTCTGTCTGTCTGTCTGTCTGTCTGTCTGTCTGTCTGTCTGTCTGTCTGTCTGTCTGTCGATCGATCGATCGATCGATCGATCGATCTATCTATCTATCTATCTATCTATCTATCTATCTATCTATCTATCTATCTATCTATCTATCTATCTATCTATCTATCTATCTTATATTATGCGATACATATTACAAAATGATTACAAAAAATCTTTGTAACTAACAAACTGGGGTAATATCAAAACATCACACCCAACTTCACAGCATATTTCACATTAATGGACAAACCACAGAGGCTCAATTTGAGCAGGTTGATGGAATTTTTCGTTCAAATAAAAGCAACAATTTGAAGGATTTTGGTTTTGCTGAAGGCTGTAATGTTTGTGCTTCCTGATTGAGTTTTAAAAATGCAGTCAAATGTTTGTGTTATTCTCCAAGCACCGCTTAAGTAGCATACATTTTGCTCAAGGATCTTCAACAGCATTTTTCTTCTGCTAATAAACTGTACACTGCTGCTGATGATGATCAGTGAATACTTCTGTGGAATATTTGCACTGATGCAAAACAACACAAAAAGGAGGTATGAGACTTGAAATACTGTATGAAAAAGGATTTCAAATGCAGCTTTGGAGCGACAAAGACAATCATTTCTGATTACATCCATTATTTAATGTGCTGTGTTGCACTTTTCCATTAACCTTCAGTCTTGCAGCACCACATTAGTGGATAAAGTTGATTAAAACTTTGATTTAAATTTTCAATTTTTCTTTCATGCTTTCAAGCTGGTTTTGTTAAGTTTTGTATCTTTGTAAACTAAAAGATTTTAATAATTAAAGAAGAATACACAGACACAGACACACGCATGCAGTCTGAGAGAATGTTAAGATTTACTTAAACTATACATTTTTTTATGTAGCATTTATTCAACCAGGTTAGTCCCATTGAGATCAGAGACTTCCTCTACATGGGAGACCTGGCTAAGAGAGCAGCAGCATAGTCACAATAAAAAAAGCAGTAAACAACAGATAAAATCAGCAACATTAGAACTTGCTCACAGATAACACTTGCACACAGACAAGGCAGACTGTAATGATTTCACCAGAACTTTAAACTCATTCGGTGAAACATGGGCTTGAAGTTGAAGTTCAGATTGTAATTTATTCCAAGCATTAGGTGCAGAAAACCTACATGCTTTCTTGCCCAGTTCAGATCGTACTTTGGGGACGACAAATTGCAGCACATCCATAGATCGGAGATTGTGACTTCCATGTTTTCTTGTTAAAAGACAAGACAAATAGGAAGGAACAATACCCAGAATTGTTCTGTAAATAAATACCAACGACTGAGACGTAGGGCACTTAAAGATGTCCAGTTAACTTTAGAATAGAGTACACAATGGTGAGTAAGGGGACCACATCTCATCATGAATCTCAGTGCCCCATGATACACATTATCCAGCATGCTAAGACAATTAGCAGAAGCCTTCATATACAACACATCTCCATAGTCAATAACAGGCAAATAGGTTGCTTCCACCAGTTTCTGTTAGTTTTTATTCTTCACTATATACTGAATGTGCTGCTTAAAAGACAAATGGTCGTCAATTAAAAATCCTAGATATTTAAAAGTAGATACCAGCTCTATTTGTTGACCATTTCTCATTAATATTTTTCCAGACAGTGCTGATCTCACAGTTTTTGAAGTAGTAAAGAACATACATTTTGTTTAGTCTGCGTTTAAAGCAAATTGCAGATGACAAAGTTGTTCCAGTATTGTATCAAACGCAAGTTGTAAACACCAAAAGGCCTCGGCAGGAGTGGGTGCTGCAGAATATTTGACAGGGGACATAGCATGACCCCGAGAGAAATAACCTATGTAAAGTTTATTTTCTCAAGATTTATAAACATGATCGAGGGGTACAACCTGGGAGGGGCTGCACATTTCCAGTGTTAAAAAATTCTAATTCCTGCCAATAATGATGCAAATGCTCAAGCATCCTTGTTGTAGTTGATACCTGACTGAAACATGAAGGATAAATGCTCCAACGTCTGGCCTGAAGCTTCCCCCAGTGGCTTTGAGAGATATTCAAAAAACTAATAATAGAAACTGAGGTCAAAAACATGAGTCCGGTGTGCTGGAGCCTCGTAAAATCAATCTTGTCTAAATTAAGATGTATGTCTGAGAGTTTGGCCTTTTAGTTGAATTTACAGTCTTGCAGTGATTTGTGAGGTGTTTCTATGTTAGTTTGAAGATCTCACACACTGAGCCTTTTTCCAGCCCTGTGATTGTGCTTAAAAGATGTTTAGGAAGAAAACATTTCCTATGTTGTTTCTGGTTCGTCCAACAGGCTGAAACAGGAGCTGGATGCAGACAGAGAGGAGCCTCATCGTCAGACTAAAGACAACAGACTCTGCTTCCCTCACATGTCCAGCAGGGCTTTAAATCTATCAGAGACTGTCAGATTGGAATCACACTGGTTGCCTTTAGTCCATTTCTTACATTTCTCAATATGAAGCAGAGAGGCTGATTATCAGCTAAGTGTTATGTGGCATTGCTACCATTTTTGGCTTTTTGTATATAGCAGTAGGGGCTTATTCTCAATTAATTGATTATGTTGGGATGTTAACTTAAAATGCCTCCTTAACAACTGACCGGAAACGTATTGAAAATGTGGGGAAAATCCTCTAAAATGGCAGCTGTTTCCCCTCCTTGGCGTTGAAAAGAGGAAGATTTTCTCCTCAGAGGAAAAGTGAACGTTCTAATATTTATTTACTCTTACTGTCAGTCTGACCTGTGTGTCTCCTCTGTTTGGAGAATTGTGTTTGACTGTTTTAAAAGGATGATTTGCGTGAAAGTGCTAAAATAATGACATTATATTTTTAGATTCATCTCATCCCAGCTGTTCTATTTTTTTCATCTGCTTTCACAGCTTCTGTAATTTCAATGCAATTTCAGGCTCTGATTGCTCTGTTGCTTGAATGCTAATCATTGTTACTGTATAACTTGTTTTCTATTTGCCTCTTTATGCATTTAAGGAAATGTAATTTTTTTTTTTTCTTGAAGAAATGAAAAAGTTAAGAAGGGTCAGGAAACAAATTGCACTCTGGAGATGCACAAAAAAACCAAAGTGCAGTGATTCCTGCCTCTGCTGGACTGTGTTATATAAAACAACTCTTCACAACACGGCTTCACACACAGTTTTGGTAAAATTAAAGCAGCTTCATGTTTTTTTTTTAACATGAAAAAGGTTCTGTGTCTCAAAACATGGTCATTTTAACTGGAATTAAAATGAGAGTGTCAGTTTTACATTGGAAGTCTCTCTCAAATTCAATTGAAATATCAATAATACAACTGGAATCCACAGAACTATTTCAAATATCACCCCCAGAGCACCAACAATAATCACTGACATATTCCTTTAAATGTCCAAACTCACTAAGGTCAGCACTGACTGATACATTTGCCCACCTGGGGGCAGCAGACATGAAACATATCTTCCACTGAAATACATCATGTACTTTGGCTCTTAATTTTGCTTTTGTTTGACTTTGTTGTTGATCTGTGATAAACTGCTGAGGAAAAGATTTGAGTCTTCAAGTACTAAATGTGCTATTGTGAAATATGAAGAAAGAAAGAAAGAAAGAAAGAAAGAAAGAAAGAGAAAGTTGCCTTTACATCATCTGTGATCTTTCAAAAACTGCATCGCTGTCATTTAAAGCTTTAAATGTGTAACTGACCTCTTCAAAATATTTTTTTAAGAATTTGTGGACAATAAATCAGCACCACACATACAGGCTTCATGTGTGAACGTGTTGTTTACACTCGGATGAACAAAGATGGTGCAACAGACAAATCACTTTATCTGCTCTTAAAATCAGGCAGCTGCTGCTGTCAATATCAATGTGGATTTTAGTATCAAAATGAAAGTGGCCAAAACTAAACACACAGACAGTGAGGAGGTCTGTGATTTTATCTTCTGCTGTGTAAAAAGCAACAAAAATCATCCCACCTTTTCTTTTAAAATGTGTTTGGAACAGGTGTACAAATACCATCACTTAAATTATTTTTTTTTTAAATTAAAAAGCTACAACAGTCATCAGAATTGCCCTAAAGAAGCAACTCCTTTGAAAAAATGAGTTTTTTTTTTTAAAGGTGTTTTTTGTTAAATGAAGCTCTTCTAAAGTCTAAGTTCCGTAATGCTACATTTAAAAAAGATTTTGTGACATTTAAACCAGTTTGACACCATTTGCGATCTAATGTGCATTTTGCACTAGTGTGATGTGGAAACTTTGAAACAACTTTTTGGTAAAAGGACTGTTAAGTGTTCCTTTTAATTTGTCACAGAAGGAGAAGTAAGAGCACTTAATGTAGACAAAACTAAATCATGCATTTTATGTCTTTAAAACATGTTCAAGGTGATCTTTAAGAGTCAACTTCAGAAAAGAAATCAAATTTTTGTGCGTTCAGAATTTTTCTGGGCCAAAAAATCTCTTTTTCCAAACCTTTATCGTGTGTTTTCATGCTTTATCAAGGTAAGGGCATAACAAATAATTACAAAAATGCATAGAAAATAAATGTTGTCGCATTTTTATTCATTTATAATTTCTGACTGATTTCTGGAGGCTCGGTGTGAAGGTGAAAAAGACTGATCTAGGTGATATATTTCACTCCATCTTTGAGATAGTTTCTTTATTTTCTGGTTATTCATAAACAGTAATGTTCTGACTATCAGTAAATTTTAATAATTGTGTAATTCATTTTTTCCCTTTAATTACCAGTTAATGAAACAATGTTCAAAGATGCAGACTAAAATCCAGACAAGTCATTCAAATTTATCCTTTTATTATTTTACAAAAAAAAGATTTTTCTTTCATTCTTGAAATTCTTACTCTTAGTGATAAAGACTTTAATAGATATGAACAGACCTTTCAGCATCAAGGACTTCTTTAGTTCAATTGTCCACTTATTGCAAAAGGAACTTTTTCATTGAGCTTTTTTTTTAAGTTAATGGAGGCTTAGCCCTTCAAACTGTACGTGCATTCCTGAACTGTTTTCAACATAGCATAAAAGAGTATTTTGCTTTTGAGTCAGACTAAAGAGGAGGCAGAGAAATTCTTGTTTATGTGCTTTATTAACCAGCATTTGTTAGAGTTATACAAGGTGCAGGTCAGTATCTGTGCACTGAAACACAGTGTACCTCTGAATATATTCAATGATTCAGTGATTAACTGTGAACGTTTACCATGTACAATATAGTAAATCTGATTTTTGTTTGATGTTCTTTTAATGAATTCAGAGGGATTGTGTTGTTCTGGAGGCTGCACAGCGGCTCGGTTGTTAGCATCATAGCTAGAAGATCCTTGGTTTGCATCCTCGCCTCCCTGGAATCTTTCTGTGTGGAGTTTGCATTAGGGGTGGGAATCACAGAGTACCTCACAATACGATACATGGCTCACGATACCGATACTATCATGATACTGCGATAATCGATGTATTGCAAGATGGTCACACAACGATACATCATGATATCTGTAACTGAAAAATACAAAATGCCTGTAAAAAGGACAAATTCAGTATTTATTTATTTACTGCAATTTGGTGTCACTTTCACTGGAGTTGACACAAGTTTGGATGAACCACTGAACAAAAACTGCCTATAGTCTCGCCATAGGCTTCTTTTCCAAACACACTGACTGCAACTTACGACTAATGTCCACATGTGACAGCACATGAAGAGCTGGAATTGCTTTTTTGGCGAAATATTTTCTGCTTGATATTTCATACCATGGTTCATGTGTGCAGCATTTTTCCACACCTACAGGGCGTGTGATTGGAGTGACCGTTCTGACACCATTATAAAATCTATTGGTCAGATCATGGCGTCAGGTTATCATATTTCACCCCTAGATCACTCCCTATTGAGAACACTAGGTTATCATTAGGTCACGTTTGAACATGTCCAGACATGTTCTAGCTTTTGCTTCAGCCCCCCTGCGCATTTTACTGCTCTTATTTTGTGATAGATTTCATGCATATTACACCTTTATGTCCTGTTATGTTTCTATCCATCCATCCATCCATTATCTATACACCGCTTAATCCTCACTAGGGTCGCGGGGGGGTGCTGGAGCCTATCCCAGCTGACTCGGGCGAAGGCAGGGGACACCCTAGACAGGTCGCCAGTCTGTCGCAGGGCCACATACAAAGACAAACAATCACTCTCACATTCACACCTACGGGCAATTTAGAATAATCAATTAACCTCAGCATATTTTTGGACTGTGGGAGGAAGCCGGAGTACCCGGAGAAAACCCACGCATGCACAGGGAGAACATGCAAACTCCATGCAGAAAGATCCCAGGAAAGCCGGGACGCGAACCAGGGATCTTCTCGCTGCAAGGCGAAAGTGCTAACCACTACCCCACTGTGCAGCCCCGTTATGTTTCTAATGTAGTTTAAAAGTTATAATAACTCACATATACACCATTATGTTTTGAGTACTCCATGTATCACTTTCTAAAAAGCATGTGAACTGTCTTTACACCAAAAACATGTTTTACTTTATGATCTTCTAGCTGTGTGTGTGTGTGTGTGTGTGTGTGTGTGTGTGTCTTCCACAGACATACACACAATGTCATCACCAACATCAGTGATTACTAGAGCCTTCATTATTAGGTAGTTCATTCACGTGTCTCAACTCTGTTCTTCAATTTTAATAGCATTTGCCATAAATATATAATCTTTTACTTTTAGTATATTGCATCAAGAAAATATTACACTACACAACACACTCTTAAAGGTTAAAAAGCAACACTGCAGCACAAACAGTAATGCAGCAATTACTCTAGAGCACAAGAAAAAACATTTATTAAAGACAGCATTAAGCTCATATTTATAAAATTATATTATTATCAATGTGCAACATAACAGCTGTAATTCTCAGTCCTGAGTGTGTGACGTCTCTCTTCTCTGGCAGCCTCTAAATGGAAAACAAAGAATGAAAAATCTGAATATATCTGGGTTTTGTGTTGTTTTTTTTTATTTATAGCTGGACTGATGGTGAGGTGAGTATTGTGTTCCATCTTTGAAAACACGAGTCCTTAGATTTAACTGAATTAACATCTAAATATCTTTTTGTGTAAGACACATTGTCATGTACATAATGGTACATATGATGTTCAATTACAGCAAATGGTAGAAAAATAAGCCTCTCTCACATTTCTTGTTACAAAATAAGCCTTTAAGTTCTGATAGGAACTTAAAAGCAGGATTGTATTTAGTTGGGGTGATTTGAGGGACATCAGTGTCTATCAGTTTGTTTTCAGCGTTTTTGTCATGTACTGAAATTAGTTCTCTACAAAACATTACAGGTCAAAATGACTCAAAACATGCGCACACGTCCTCAAGCCAAACTTACAAGGCAGAACACGCATGGTCCGTAAACCATGTTTTTACTGTAGGAGTCCTCATCGTATTCGTCTAAAGCAAAGTGGAGACATTTTTTCTGAGTCCAATTAACCGTCTCAAAAGCAACTGAAGTATAGACATTTCAAAAGAATCTAATCTGCTGTAGATTCAAGGACATTTTAAGAACTAAAGTAGTCCTCATAGCTCTACGTGCATCTAACACATTGTAGACGCACTTTTTAATACTAGTTGGTTTAAAAGGAAGCAGAGAAATGTTATGACTGTGTTTTATTAAGCAGGTATTAGTCCTGCTGTTCTACAAATGTTCACACACATGAATGAAACTTATCCAAAAGGTTGTATAACAAAGCTTAGTTTGGAAGCGTTAAGTGCGACTGAGAATGAAGTTCTGCTCAGTATCATCACACCTGGAACACCAGGAAGTTTAAAAACCCCACAGTGATGATGCTCTGTTACTGTACCCACTCAGAGACTAACCGTCTTTAACTTTCACGCTTCCATTGCCAAAATTTTTAGGTACAATGGCCAACTTCTGACTTTTTTGACGGTAACTGTAAAAATAAACAGGTCAGCACTCTGTTGTTTTCCTTTTCTCCATCCAGTGAATGAACATTGGGGTTTGGGTGTCAGTGTTTTTGCAGAAAACTTGCTGATTTCACCATTAATAGTATTTATCCGGACCTCGCAAGCCAACAGTCACAGATGAGTTTGACAGTGAACCAAACCACAGGACCACCGACTACTTTGACTGTAGCCTCGAGCCGACTGCAGAGGTCTGCTGAGCTCATTTCTTCTGTAACGCCACACCGACATGCTCACTGTTTTTCATTTTCTAATTGGTACTCTTCTGACTCCATTCAAGGGATATTTTTTGCCCCTCTGGAGCCACAAAAGACACATTTTTCACATTCCCCAACACCTGCGAACAGGCTTTGATGTGATCCCCCTCCTAAAATGAATCCTCAACTCAGTGAGACTCTGATATTTCAGCACAATGTGGATAAACTGTTGAATCGCCAAGTCAAGGTCCTTTAAGTAGAGAGCTGTTAGAGCAAATCATTATTTTCATTTCAGAACTTTAAGACTACTTATACATGTTGGCTTTGAATTTAAAGTTTATTCTTGACCTCTGTAATATTTTGAACATTTAGCAAACACAGGAGGAATAGACATCTGCTAAGGGATGGTTTGTGATATAATATTAAAGCTCCATAACAGTTCAGCTTCTGACCTGGACCTTGAGGTGAGATTATTTTTACTTCTGGTTAATACAGAAATGATTTTGAATTGCAAAGATGACATTTAGAGATGAACACTTTCACTTGAGTACAAAAAAAGCCTGATTTGTATTCTCATTTTCCCCCTATTTAGAAGTTATTAGTTTGATAATCTAAATGAAAAACCATTTCATTTCATTATTCATACTGCGTGTGGGCAGAAGTTTCAAAACCACACAAGTTAGTCCAACTTCATTCCCAAAACAGCGGCAAATGAGTGAAAAAACACTGAAGCGGTTCATTAGTCATGAGCTTAGTTTAGCCTGAGTGTCACTTCAAAGAAAAAATAAATATTATTTCATCTCTGAAAATGCTGTTCACTCTACATCAGTTATTTAATATCAGTATCTGCAGCCACCTCACTATTATTACACACAACCACGTGGACCATGCAGGTGATCACCTTCAAAATGTCATCTTTCCCAACCATCCGGTTTCCTTACACGCTTCATAAAAGTCATCAGCTGAACGAGAGGAAAAGACAAACATGACCTAAAACACTGTGAATAAAAACAGCTTGATGCACAAAAAGTACAAAATGTTTATGAGAATGGAACTAAATACTGACATTCACGATGAACAGAATATTTTGATGCTGGCACACAGCACAGATGTACAACTTACATGTTATAAAAGTCCAGTTAGTGAGTAGGAAAGCAGTTCTTTGGTATTTTAAAACACTGATGTTTTCCACCTGCACTGCACCGTAAACAGGACATTTATCTCATGTGACATGCAGCAGATTCTAACACGAAATATTAGATAGCTGATAACACGAACAATGTTATCATGCCGTAAACATTTTTTTTTTGCAAACATCATTATCAAATATGTTTTATACAAAATACTCTAAAGTGCTTCTTGGGCATCATTAGAATAACAAGCAACCAAGTAGCTTCTAGACAAAGAGGTTTGCAGTTGATCGTCCAACAACATGCTTTAAAATCAAGGCAAGAGTGGCAAGCACATTCAAGCACGTTAACAGCACGCTCACCGCTTCTATTGTCCACAGCAAATCTGAAAATATTTCAACTATCTAAAATGTAATTGTCCATAACAGTACTCAGGGAGAGATTAGGACTGAAGGGTTGGCGTCTCATTTTCCCTTCGTGCTTTTTATCTGAGTCAACAGTAGATGGCAGCAAAGTAAAACTAAATACTCGGCAGTATCTAGGACAGTCCACAGTATCAGAGACTCTTTGGTGTTATGCATTAAAAAAAAACAATCAGTACAAACAGTTCATGAGAGTAAACAGAGATCGTGATAAAGAAATTGTTGGCATGCCTGCCAAAAAGAAACAAGACACTGGCCTGCAAACATCTGGCTGAAGCACATCTGCATAGAAAACCAGCCTGGTGTCACTGCTGACATGAGACCAGGCTTTTGTCTAATGTGACAGTTTGCTGCTACGTTGACGAGGCAGTTCTCAAAGATAAAGTGCATCAAGTTGGTCAGTCATAACCCAAGTTAAGGAATTTAACTGCAGGATCAGTTTTCCAAAACATTTTGTATAAAGTTAAATTCTACAGCAATGATGATTAGACATTCCAGCAGTCTAAAGTCTTTAGACTGCACTGACTGAGGCCTGTTTTTTTAATTACTTATAACCAGTTTGTTTAACTCATTCTCAACTAGAAGTACTGTAGTTTCCACATAAAACCCACTGCACAAATATTTGGTAGACAAGTAGACTGCATAAAGTTGCATAAGCAACTTAGTGTCTCTTCTTTGGCCTGTGTATGAGCACATCATGCACATTAGCAGATCTACCTACAGTGTCATCATAAAAGGTAAGTAAACATTTAGAAGGTGCTTGTGCACATTTACAAATGGTAATAGGATGAAAACACTCCAGCTAATGCAGTCGTTAGCCACAGATTTAATGGCATTTGGAGTCATTTTCGGGTTAAATATTAACAGCTGGGGTCTGCTGATAGTCTAGATGAGTCTGTGTGCGATATGCTCCTGCAGCCAGAGCAGTAAAGGCTGGAAAGAGCTCGGCCCGTCAGCCTCCATGGACATCTGCAGCAGTACCTCTTGTAAAACAAACAGCAGGGGCAAGCTCATGCTCAGCAGCTCATACAGAAATGCATAGTCCTGGGCGTTGTCCCTCAGGTGGCCGACGAAGGCCTGTGCTGCACTGCGCACACGCTGGGACAGATAACTGGGAGCGTTACAAACAGCACGAGTCACACTCAGAGGTCCACTCAGCTTTTTCCTTATGAACGAGCTGAAGCTACCTGAGGCAGCTGCACTATGCAGGTCTGTCGGACAGCTGGTCTGGGAGCTTTCTTCATCAGCAGCACTTTCTTCCTGAACTCCAGAACGATTCTGAGACAGAAGATGAGACAGGAAGAGAAAATCAGGGATTTGTGATAATTATTGTTAGAACAGGTTGAAAAGCCTGCCGGTACTCACTGAGCGAAAAGACAAATTCCTCCGTAGGTTTGTCCCATTGTTGCGTTGATCAAAATGAAGTTTGCAGTACAGTTTCCCTGTAAGATTGCAGCAAATGTTAATGCTAATGTTTGCACTGTGTATTTGATGTGTGGCTCATCCGTTTGAAGACACGTACCCTCTTCAGAGTGGAAGGCCTGAGCTCCCTGTCGCAGTGCAGAGCTGCAGGTGGAACAGCGAAAACACTCCCTGTGGAAGTAGAGGCCCTCGGCACAGACCCTCTCCACCATATAAACTCGCTTCTCACACAAGTGACACTTATCACCTGACTGGGGAAACACCCTCCGTACTGAGCTGCCCTGAAAACAAGAAAAATACAGTGAAGACAAGCACTAATATTGGACACCTCATTAGAACCGCTGATTGTAAGCTTCCATTTCAGTGATCATTTCCTATTAACTTAACCCATGTACCTGAATATTAACAGAAACAGCAAGCCACTGAAACAGCTGTACAGGGCATTAAAGAATTGAAACTACTGCTGGTTGTCAAACGGTAAAGTTGGTGCCCAGATAGTTGAACTGGTTGAGCGGGCAACCCTTAAACAGGAGCTGGGTTTGGTTCCAGCTCATGGCCCTTTGCGGCAGGTCTTACCTACTTTCCTGTCTGCCTCTCAACCTTTCAAATAAAGCCAAAAAAGGCAACTTTAAAAAAAAGGTAAAGTATTTCTAGTATTTGTCTGACAAAAATATTCTTCAAAAATCTCATTTGTAAGAAGTTTTTTGTAAATATTTAATATGTTTATTTTTCTTCTCTCGCAACTTTTTAAGTTTTTATCTTAAATTTTATTGTCCATGGGCTGCACAGTAGATCGGTGGTTAGCACTGTCGCCTTGCAGCTAGAAGACCCCCGGTTCACATCCTGGCTTGGGCCTGAGATCTTTCTGTGTAGAGTTTTCATATCTTCCACAGTCAAAAAACATGCTCAGGTTACATTAGTAGACTGGCGACCTGTCCAGGGTGCCCCCTGTCTTTGCCCTAAATCAGCTGGGATAGACTCCAGCCCCCTTGTGACCCTAATGAGGATAAAGTGGTGTATAGATAGACAATAAAACCCATAGACGGATTTTATTGTCCCAAAGTCTAAACCGATTTCCAACTGTTTCCCAGGAATCAAATTTGATCCAAATATAAATTCATGGATCACAAGTGTGTACCAGGAGTAGCTCCTTCATATTAAACTAGTGTAAGTCTTGCTGTAACATCTGGCTGTTGAGCTGCAGCAAGCTGTTTAGGATGGGTGGAGCAGAGAAACCCACAAAGTGCCACCACAAGAACACCCACTGCTTCTCTGTGAGGACTGCTGCTAATTAAAAGCACACGGGGCAGAAACGGCAGTTAAAGCAAAGCTGTCATGCAAAGCACAATGCTGTCAATGATAATTAAGAAGATACAGGACAACAGTGCAATAATTTGAGCCTAAGATGCCTCTTTTTGTACTTTATTACTCCTTTTGCTGTCAGGAGGATTTCTGAGTGATGGCTTTGGGATGCAGAAGACATGATGATCGTCACACTTTTTCCTTAGGTTTTAAAAACAAGACAAAATAATGAACAAAGGAGAAAACCGGCTTCATGCGGCTCTGGTGATCCCAAACATGACGTGTTTCCACATGCAATAAACACACTGTGAGGCAGGTAGCGCAAAACACAGAAGTGTGGGGTCTCACATCAAGCTTCAGATAGTCACCTTGAGAAGAGCAGAACCATCTGTCTCGAACAACCCACTAAGGTGAACAGCTTTTTCCTTAATACTCTTTGCATGAAACTCTCTAACCTGTTGTGTCTGAGCTTTCTTCTGCAGGATGACACGGAGCAGAGGAACAAAAGAAAAAGTCGTCAGTCTCGCCTCCTCAGTACGGTGAGACACATTCACACACCAACAAATGTGGACGTCCGTGTGTGCATGTGTGTGTGTGTGCGTGTGTGTATGTGTGCAGCCCAGACATAATTAGCTCGACTAATAAGCACTTAATAAGCACTGCACTGTTAAATGATGAAAGAGCTTTTCTGTTCTACTTTCTCAATAAGAAGTCTGATTTGACAGCTAAGTGTGCATTGTGGAGAGGAGAACAATAGCATCGCTGTGTGGAAAGAAAGCTGCCTTATTACATTAATTTCACACCCGACTTGATGTGGTTAATCATACCGTACTGGAACGAAAAACTGAGACAGCCACGCAGTCCTGGCAGAGAAATCTGAGGCAAGTATGTCGGTTTAACCAAAATCAAATTTTAAAGCACTTAATGAAAAGGATAATCGCAAAAATTAGGATCAGTTTAGAGTAATGCTACGCACAAAGTTGCACAGTCTGAATGCCGATAACAAGTGTGGGAAACAAAATGAAACCTTAGAGGAACAGTTCATTGATCCTGTTTTAATTCAAGAGTTAAAGTAAACACTAGTATGGAGTCAAACGGTGATTGGAAGAGGGAAAATTGGGAAGTCCAGATCTGCTCAAAATAGTCATAGAATAATCGGTTGCTCAAATGGAATTCTGAGATAATCAACCCCGGATGAGTACCAGAGGGTTGGCTAATAGGGGCTACGCTGGGTCAGTCTGCACTGGCTACTGGGGGATGCTAGCTCCCACTTCTAACGGGTCCTTTCCATGGAGATATGAGACATCAATATGTTTACAAGATCAGTAGAAGGAGATGTCTGCTGACAAATACTGTTTTTTTATTGCACAAAAAGAGGCAATTTTTAAAGTTAACCAAAATGTATATCAAAAGATATGTTACTGATGTTATAAAAACTACAGAATCACTTATTTTTATGTCAGCGCTTGCAATAGTGACATAGCTGACAGCGAACAACCACTTACATAATTTTGTCTGTCATCTGTATTTGAAGAGATTTCTCAAAACAGATGCATTTAAAACCAAAGCATCTCACTCATCACCATATTTCTTACCAAAAAAAAAACTTCAGTTCAACACTAAATAATTCCACTAAGTGACCACTTCTGCAGTACTTAACTGAGCCAATGCAGGAATGCACTTGGTAAATTAGCCTACTAGTAGACATAGACAGATTAATCAGTCGATCAAATTGCATTTTGAGATAATTGACACTGGTTGATTGCCAGAGGGTTGGTTAACTGGCTACTAGGGTTTGACTAACTACCACAGCTAACGAGTCATTTCTATGGAAATGTGAGACATCAATAAGTTTACAAGACTAATAGCAGGAGATGTCTGCATGAAAGACAGTTTTAAACTGCACTTAAAGAGAACAGATTTAGAACTAATTAACATGCATTTAAAAGGCATGTTATGGATGTAATATAAACAATGAAATAACGTATCTTTCTGGCAGTGCTTGCAATACTGATGTACTTGACAGTTATCTTGATTGACTATTTACATTATTTTGTCTGTCCTCTGTATTTTTTTTTAGAAAATTCTCAAAAGAGGTATTTTGGAAACTAATATATATCAAACATTATGATTTTCACATCAAAAAAATTCAGAAAACAAACTCAAAAACCTAAATAATCTGACAAAGTGACCAGTTTCGCAGTACTGAACTGAACCAATTCAGGCGGGCACTTGGCAAGTCTGAATAATCAAAAAAGCTTATTTGCAGACATAGGCCTGATCCTGCAGCCTGGCCCTGGCCAACCTGTCCCACAAGGACCCAGGCAGGCCAGTAATCTGCCTGTGTGTCCGTCTCAGCTCGTGCCAGCTCTGTAGGCCTGCTCTTGCCATTTTTGTCGGGCTGGATAATTAAGGGCTGACTTCACCATCTGACTGCACATTACACAACGCTAAATGTATAATCAGGACATAATATATCGTCAACATTCACTCTGGGGCCTTTCGGGGGATCAGAACATGCGACGACCACAATAGTTTAGAAAGAGGAAAAGAGACAGAAGTTAGAGACAGAAAGGAGGAGATGGTGTTCACCTCAGAGATGTGTTCGTCCACCTCCCTGAGGCGGTGGAGGATCCTTAACATGAAATGGATTGCTGACTGGCAGGAGTGAGGAGAAGCAGGGGGGTCTGCACTGTCAGGCTGAGGCTTCGTCTCAGTTTGATCAACATGTCTGAGGTTCACTACAGAAAACGGATGCTGAGGCTGGAGCTGGGGTTTGGGCAGAGTCTTTGGAGGCAGGCGGACTAATTGCTCTGCTGCTTTTCTGATACTCACTTCAAACTGGAAGGGACAATACACATGTGAGCTCTTAAAACCTCCTCATCAAGCAATAAAACAATGACGTTTTATTCAGTCACTTAAACACCGTGGATAGTTTAAAGAATCATGCAGGTGGTGTTTCAGTCTATTAACTATAAAGTACAAATTCTTCACAGTGCTGGCAACCAATTTCAAAGCATAGCAAGTTTTCAGGTTGATCTCCTGCCCTCTTGGCAGACAGAGTCATGCAGACGCTGCATGAAAATCAACCTGAACATGTAATCCATTACAGGGTCTGTCTGCCTTATGTTTTCTCAAAGTTATGTAATGATCTAATAGTAATGCAGCTGTGAGCAGGAACACTTTTTTACAATCTTTCCTCTTGTAGCAGTCAATAAGTCTGACATTTGACGACAGCCAACAGCTCAATCTGAATGAAAGCGACTCCTAAATTAATTAATAATGATCTTTTTTTTGACACTGATGTTTGCAATTTTGTTTGTATTATGGGTTTAGTTTTCTTAGCTTATGAAATCAGTGTTTTGACTTCAGCAATGCCATAGTTTAGGAAGGGGTGTTTTTATCTTGCTTGTAAGATTATCGCACCAATAAACTGGTGAGTTTTTGGATGTGTGTGTCTGTTCTTTGTTTTTCTCAACAACCATTCATCCAATCTACTTCACACTTGACAGTTGTGTTACTGGGAGCTGTAGAAAGTGCACCAGCCAGTATGAAATCGTTTAGATGATCAGTTTTTGAGAAGCGTAAGAAGAGATACATGAAAATAACAGTAGGTGACGACTGTAGGACTGGGACGACTAATTGTTGTAATCGATTACGACAACGGTGCATGGCAAAAGTGGCTGCGATTGGTGAAAGTAGTATGCACAAGTGATTAATAAAAGGTGAGTTTACGCTGCCATTGCACCAGATATAACACCAGTTGTGTAGGTTTGTCATTTTTTTTCTCTAAATGCAAACTGTATGCAAAGTTGTTTTGGACACTATCAGCTGTAACTAATGCTAACACATTCTAAATAAGCTTTTTGTTTCTAGACATATACAGTATATCATAAAGGGTGCAAAAATCAAAACAAACTACTACGTTGGGTATAAGATGCAAGCATAGAATGTAAGCCAAAACCACAAAAAAAACCTCTAACAGCTTTAAAGCATAAAATTTGACTTATTCTAACAATGTACACCTGAATCTAAAGTCAGTGAACCTAAAATAATAAATCAACAGGAAAGATGAATTAGCATGTAAACAACTCTCCATTATTAATGACATTTTAAAGGGTTTAGTTTCAAGGACTCCTTCTTATGCCTTTGGCTACCTGTGTTAGAGGAGGAGGTTTAGGCGGGACTGGAGGCCCGAGTTTAACTGGCAGACTCTCATTCAGGTCAACAGTGTGGAGCAGCAAGGACTTCTCACAGTCTGACTGAGGTTTTGAAGAAGGTTAGGGAAAGAAGCACAGAAATAGAAAAGGATGAAAAGATGCTAGAAATAACAGACAGGAGAAGACTGTAGAATTAGTAAAAGGAAAGTTTTGTCAGATTAAAACCACAAACCACTGTCTGAAATCCAGCTCACAACTGGGGAAACTTAAAACATATTTATGAGCCGTGAAAAAGGGCAAATATTCATTATAACTTCCCTTTCTGTCCTCAAAAGGTTTAAAATATATTTGTCTGAAAGGAGATAAATAAATGGATCTTTTCCTTTTATTTTAAATGAAAATAACCTTTAAAAAAGTTTATTATTATATAAATGTACTTAGATCCAAAAATAGTATTCATACAACAGCAAGTAAAACTTATAAAATCAAATCTACTGTTCCACACTTAACACACTGGTCCTGTGTTTCCTACCTGTGGTTTGCGGACAGTGTAGTTGGGTGTGCTTTCAAATTTGGCCAGTAACTGAGTAGCCATTGAGCGCACTTTATTTTCTTTGGGATCTCGTCCGTCTCGTACTGAAGAGCCATTACTGGACAGATTGGTGGCCTAAAGACAGACAAAAACTGAGTAAGATATCAAAAAGATCCACATAATGATTGGCTTTGCAGGGACAAGTAGTATATTCACAAACCTCCTCCAAATAACAGAACTTTCGCCTCCTTTTGTAAATGGGGTCTGTACCGTCTGACTTCTTCTCATCCTGAAAATACAGAGTGAAAGCATGAGAATAAATATGCACCAGTCACAAAAGGAAAGATTTATAACTCAAATAAAATTATTTAGACCCTGAAATACAATAAAATGTGCACTTACGACCCAGAAACAAACAAACTTGTCCTATTCAATGCATCAGATACAAACACTTCAAGCTGGAGTTACCTTTGGCACCCGTTTCCTGGGCAGTGCAAGATTGAGCACATTATTATTATTGCTCCTGACTTCCTTAGATGGATAATCTTCATTGTTTTCATCCACTCCTCTGGAACCTGCAGTAAAACACATGACCACATAAGAACGTTCGTATTTTCCACTGTGTACAGCCATAAAAGTCACATAACATCAATGCGTTATTTCCCTTATAGATGAGGAAAGTTATATGAGCGGTCTGGAAAAAGGAGAGTTACTGTATTTGTGTGGAGGAATGTTCCACTCTAACAATAAAGCTGAATCACTCGGCTTCGTGACAGAAGTTGGCTGAGGTTAAATGATACAACATACTACAGGTAGAGATGAAATAGCGCTTCTGTTGGCAGTTGTGTGTTGGAAGAATCTCAGACTACTGCTGTCAGTGGCTCCGGTACACATTCTTCTCATGCCTCTACATGAGATTAACAGGACTGAACGACACAAGTGACATTTTACAGAAAGTAAAAAATAAAAACCTTCTCTGTCTCTGGATTTTCTGATTATTTTTTTTGCTGTTCGCACTAAGAAGTAGCCAAAAGAGGTTTCAGTGACTATAACTAATGAAACAGAGCAGAGTGAAGTCGAGTGGAGCACCTGATGCAGGTAAAGGTGTTCCACGGAAGAGCTCGTAGAATTTGGACAGGTAGGCGATCATCTTCGTCTTATCCAGCTCCTCGTCGTCGCTCAGCTCCTTCGCAGATGCGAACGGTCGGATCCCAAATTCCCGTTCACTGATGTCAAACGCCAGCTGGAGGTTTGCAGCAAAGTCCTCATCATTTAATGAGTCAAAATCTCTGAAGTTAATGAAAAAAGACCAAGATTAAGTATGTCATGGCAAAAGAGTAAGGAAAATATAATATGTCATGGTCCTATACAATTTTATTTTTGTCGGTTTCTAGTTTACATTTACATCACTCTGCAATGCAGTTATGAGATTTTTGTGATTATTATTATTGTTTCTAAAATGCAGAATTTTCAGTGACATATTTATGTGTCTCCTATATGTTGAAATAAGATACCCTGAAGAATGTGACTGTAAGTTTGTAACAGATTCTTTCAGGTTGTTACATCCTGACAGAGACTTTGGTAATTTCATTTCAGAGGAATGACTTTACACTGACCTATATCTTACTCAATCAACCCTGCAGGAGAACTTGTTTCTCATATTCCAGCAGAAAATGGCAGCAAATTACTTCTAATGGTTAAAAAAAAAACAAAAAAAAAAAAACAGCGTTTAACTCTCTACCTATGCTGACAGTGTGCAGACAGCCATTAGAAGAAATGTAAAGATGACAGCAGTAACCTAGCAGCAGCACACACAAACACTGGTGTTGTTCAGTGAGTGCTTAGTGCTCTTTCTTTCTTTTTCTTTCTTTCTTTTCTATGAACCTGCTCCCCTCTCTGACGTCTGCTCTGATGACAGGCCTGCATATGGAGGAGTGAAAGGGGAAAAATGCCAGTGGTTCCTGGAAACTTGCAGGACCACATGAAATTGTAGTGGCATGTGCTGGGGTATGAAGGCAATAATTAAAGTGTGAGAGGATATAATTAGATTTGTAAATGCACTAATCTACAGTTGCACTCACTGAATTCATGCTGTGGAAGGCAGTCTGAGCCTGAAAGTGGAAACTAAGGTTTTGTTCTTTGTCCTGCATGAGTTGTTTTTCTCCACAGTTTCAGCTCATTAAACAGAAAAGGACATTATTTTGAATTAAATACAAGTCAATAATATGTTTTGTTGGATCCCCTTACGTACTTTTTTCAGCTGAGTTGAGTTAATAAACTTATTGGCGATATGCTCTCCATAAAAACAAGGGAAACGGGGCGCCCGTATAGCTCAACGCGTTGAGCGGGCGACCCATGTACAGGGGCTGGTCCCCGACGCAGCTGGCCCGGGTTCGATTCCCGCTCGCGGCCCTTTGCTGCATGTCTTCCCCTGACTCTTCTCCTGTTTCCTGTCTCTCTCACACTGCACCTATCCAATAAAAGCCGATAAAAGGCCAAAAAAATAACTTTAAAAAAAAAAAACAAAAAACAAGGGAAACGCACACAGCTGCACTCATCCGTTCGCACCCTTTACTAGTTTCATGTACAAAGCAGCTGTGTAAGAAGTCTTTTCCTCATCTATCAGCACTCTCTAAAGGGCCAAGTGTTTGAAAAGTATTAAGGAGACGGTGAAGAGCAACGCAGAAAACACACACAGATCAAAGAGACGCTTTCATGCCCTGCATATTTAACACACCCATGAGAAATGAATCTTGTCTCTCAACTAGAGAGGAAAGAAGGCAGAGGTATGTTCATGAGAATGCATAAGATTCTGGTAAATGTGCTGACTTTAGATGGAAAATGCAGCTCTACAGAAAAGCCGGCACTGACATTATCTGATGTGTGTTACGTACATCAGCTGGGGTTTGAACCTGTGGATTAGGGCACAGAGGGCGATGCCACTTTTCCACGAAGAGGTCAGATCTGTGACGGTCACATTCCTGTAGCCCTCCGTCTGTTTCTGGCACCAGGTGAGAAGCCTTGCTGGTCTGATCTCTGACTCTACAGAAGAAACGCAAAAAGGCAGATTTTTTTTATCAAAACAATCAAATTCCTAAGAAAATTCCTTGTAAAATCTGCCATGTAGGAACTCAAGAAGTTTTAACTGAAGACGATATGATGGCACAATCATGCACGAACAAACAGTGAGCTGTTAAATAAGGTCAGGATAAAAAAAGGTGGGAGTGGGTGCTGAGGTATGTACATGTTTCTGTCTGGACACGCAGCGACTCACTGTCTTCGGTGAATGACTGAAGTTAGATAAACACACAGCTCAAGGACAAGTAGCTCCACATACAGATATTGTCAAACTTTAAACAGACTTTAAACTATAATCACATTTTTCTCCCCAAATATGGACAAACGTTTACTTTTTGCCCCATTCATTTCATCTTTATACCGTAAATACGCAGGTTTCAAAACTATGTGAGCGATTGTTTTCTTTTTTAGCTGAAATACGGGGTCATTTTAAAGACAGGAACGTAGACTAATGTTGAACTTGGAGAGGGAGATATGTGTGTTTGACTGTTCCTTTCACTGCCTGGCAGCTCTTCTTTCAAAGCTTCCTCCTCTCAGTGAACCCACATGTGAAAACAAACCTCAGATCGTGACTTACTCCCTAAACTGAAGTTAATTCTGGTAACTTACTGTTTCTGGTAGACACTTGGGAAAGGAAAGGACGGATGCAAGACACAATATTCATACATTCATCCTTTCAGAAGACAGGAAACCCTATCGGTGAAATCGCTGCCTTAAAGATCACAGAGACGCGTCATCAGTAGTTATGCTTTGAGTAACACTTGCCTCGCCTGGAGAGATTGACAGGCCGCCGTATGGTAGCAGCACGCTCCAGAGAGCAGCTATGAAGCTCCCCGCTGATGTACAAGTGACGCACCTGAACCAGAAAGGCAGAGGAGTAATGATTATAATCAAAGACGTACGCAAAGTTGTGAATATTTATTAAAAATGAATCTGTTCTTGTTACTCCTTCTCACCTGGTGAGGTCTGACACATGAGGAGTTGAGGTTTGGGTATCGGGTTCCAGGGTCTATGGTGTACTGATCAAAGTTTTTGGCAATGTTTTCAGGTGTTGTTTGTGGCAGAAGTCGGTAAATACTCTCCCTGTAGAAACACAAATATCATTTTAACTGATAACGTAACTCCAGCCTGAGTGTTTAAACTCAGAAACACAGTGTGTGTGTACCTCTCTGCCAGCACCTCCAGAACCGTCCGACCCTGAGCCCAACTCTTCACCATCCAGGCTGTGTCAAAGGCAGCCAGGAAGCCTCTGGCACAACCTGTTCCCATTGGCCAGAAGGGCTGCACAGAAACACATGAAAATATATGGACATATAAACATATATATATATAACTGTGACTCAGTGTTCTGTCCACGAAGAGACAAAACAACTCTTTATTACTTCAAAGTATCAAAATCACATCTAAAAAAGTTGAGGTTAAAAGCCAGTTAGCAGCACTGAATATGAGTCTACATATGGTGGCCTGATTTTGATGAAAATAAAATGTGGTCTAATATAGTCACACAGTACATAATATACATGCACTGACACAAGCATCGCATTCCAGAGATTCAAGGAAAGTTAATTTAAAAAAGTAATGTTTGAGTTGTACAGTCTAGCATCAGTGATTTGTTATTAGAGGTGATGGGATTTCTGTGAGTCAAGATATCCTTTTTAAAAAATATCAAAGCACACAAAAGAAACCAAGATGAAAGAAGAAAAATAAGAGAGAAAAATGTGGATCAATAAGAGAAAAGGACAGATAAGACTTATCTAGGAAAACATGTTTTTAGTTATGATTCCTTTGTAAAGCCACAAACCAAAGATCTGGCAGTCAGATTTCTAATGTTTTTTGACACACATATCTAATAATGCCTGTCTGTGAGACTACACACATCAGGACCCCCATCATCATCATCATACACAGAGAGGAGGTGAAGCAACCAACAGACTGGAGCAGGAACATTAGTTCCAGTTGCCATTGCTGCAAAGGAACGCCATCTCCCATCTCCCAGACTCTTCACACGACATCATCTGGCCAGTGGAATTTAAGCTTTGAAGCCATGACTGCCAGATTGTGTAACAGCTCCTTTTCCCAGGCAGTCAGTGCCTGAGCTGAGCTCACGTGACTTTACTTAATCAGTCTCGCCCTTCCTTACCTCCAGCAGACTGTCACCAACCAGCGCCACCAGGAGCTGGTGTCCAAATCTCTCCCTGACCAGGGCGGCATTCTCAGAGGCGTACATGCTTGTGAAGTCAAACATTGCTACATCTGGCTGCCCAAGGTGGTTCATGGCAAAATCCAGCGTGGGAAGCTGGTAGTTGGTACCAAAGTCAGCAGCCTCTCGGGCGTAGCACAGAAGAGCTTCCTGGTTGACATTTTCACTGCTCAGCAGCATCTGAGTGTCAGTGTAATCCTATTGGACAGAAGCAGGCAGGAGTAAAGCAAGAGTAACGCAAAAGAGATTAATTTATATATGATCTGCTCCATACAAATGCTGCACACAAAAGAGAAATGATGATTGATTTAAATATGTTAATTCTAGACCTCTGAAGCCCATCCTATATCTGACGATACAATAGGGAAGAAGTAAAAACAAGATTAAAAATCAGGCTATTGCAGTTACTGGCAATCATTTTTCTTTAACTCAACACATACCAACTATTAAATTACAGAGCAGTAAATTCAACACCTGTATGTCACAATCTTAAAATTAAAAACACCCTGAAGATTTGGTGTAATCTGAAGGTCTGTTCTGTTTACTTATAATAATATTAACCCTTGGTAGTAAGCTACAAAGAAATAAACTCCACTGAAAATTAACTGTTTACTTTTAAAAACAAATTGGAAGCAAAAAGTAGAAACCAAGACAGTATGGAAAAAAGGATCCTTGGACCTGAAACATTCTGCTTACATTAATGACAATTCCCTTGTCCAGCAGGCTTTGTTTCTTGGCAGTCATGACAAAGTAATGTGTGTTGTCCTTGTAGTACACAATGTTCTCCAGATCAATACCTGCATGAAATGATATGGTTTCAATTAGGAAACGATGAAGATGTTTTTTCTGGGTTTCTATGAATACAAGGAGACCAACATTAGTGGTGAAAAGGAAATCCTGCTATTAAATTTACACAAATTTCAACTCAAAACTTTGTTGAAATGTCTTTATGTTTTCCACGTTTATTAAAAAGACAATTTTTTGATATTCATTCTCAAGTGTTGATGCGATGTGTAACTAATCAGACAGCGCTGTGGGCAGGACTGCATCAGAACTTAAGCAGCACATTTTAAATTTGCTTATTTCATTGAGAATTTTCAAAAAATCATATTACCCGTAATCAGAAAAATATTGAGCAGATCAATAATTAGACAACAACTAGTTTGAATATGGCCTCAATTCAAAAAAAAAAAAAAAAAGCACAAATGATACATCCCACAGTGGTGAATGCTTCTATTTTTTGTGAAGTGTTGTTGTGGACATTTAGCATGATCCATCAATCCAACCTCTTATTTTGTATTGCAGGAGGTTCATAAAATCACCCAAATCATTACATTAATGGTCACAGATGACATTTAGAGAAAACCAAACAAAAACACATCTTTACTGTTAAGCAACCCCAGTCAAGAAAAGTATTTCTGTTTAGGAAATATCTTTGTATTGAGGATACTGTGCAGAATATCCCCATGTTTTTGGAATGACCCACCTGTCTCTTCTTTGAGGTCCAGAAAGAACTTCTGGTTGAAGATGAAGGCCACTCCGCTGATCTCCTCCACCTTGGCCTCTGCAGTGGTGTTCCTGTTGATGAAGTTGGCCGTGATGGCGATTGCCAGTTTACCCCTGAACTCCTTTCTTTTAAAACCTGGGAGAAATAGAGATGCAGAGGGAGAGAAAATGAAATGCAGACGCTGATCTTCCCAAGCAAACCCGTCCTATCAGCTTGTCGCGCAAAACCAAAGGAAATCTAGCCTTAAACCATAATTACAAGGCAGTTATTTTAGGATAAGAGGCAGCTTACCAAGGTGAGCCTTTATATAGCCAAGGGAACAAAAGCCATGTATTGCGAGAAGAACTAGAAGCTAAATCATTTAATCAATCATCAGACTTAAGTGCCTTTTGCTGAATTGACCTCAGGACCAAAAGCAGTAAAGGGCCACTTGTGTGACACTTTAACACCATACAACAGTATTTCATGTTAATGATGTATTCATGGGATGTGAGCAAAAACAAATCTTCAAAATAGATCCTCCAATATTTTCAAGGAACCTAATTAAATCTTCAAAATAATGAAGAAGCCCAATAACTCTCTTGATGTCTGTAAATTGTATCTGTTTTTACAGGAATCAGGGACACAGGAACAAAAATTCAAGGGTTCTTTAACTGTTAACTTCCACATCCCTGAAAAAACCAAAATCCTCAGGCAGACGTCAAAAGAAGGTTCATCGTTTTACTAGTAGATTATCAAACTGCTTTATAAATGCGTAAATGAAGGACTTACAAAAAATGTCACTTATTCAAAGGCTGAGAATTCATGAAGGCTGAGAGAATAAAGGAACTGGCGGCTTGCAGCAAAGTAATGTATGAGACAATGACAGTAGAGAAGTAAAGGCCTGACTCCGTGTGTTACAACCCCGGCTCGGGGGGGCAACATAAACAGTTGTTGGTGGTAAAAATCAAATTATTTATTACAGAAAAGGTTGAACAGAAATGTGCACGTTACTATACAAACTGAGGCAAAACTAAGGAAGAGGGCTGGTGGGTGCTGCTCAAATCAAAGAAAACATCAAAACACAAGAAGAGTTCTCATAAGGAGAACTTAACACTACAATCGCGGTGGGAAAAAAAAACGGAACAAAAGGCTCACTAAATGGGAACTGACAAAACAAAACTTACACAGGAGTCAGCACCCCTAATCCTGGTGAAACCTAGACAAAAGAAAACTACCTGTAATGAAATGAGGCTGTATCAGTATTTAATTCTAACCCTGGCCCAATTCCTACCACACAGTCTATCTTGCCTCAACCACACAGAAACACAGAATGACACGCTAGAAGTCAGCTGCCTCGTTCAGTTGAACTTCCAACGCTTTTAAAAGAGTTGCCAGTTTTCGGTTGGTCAGCCTGGTGAGCGCCGCACCAATCACAGGACTCCTGGTTGCAGTCACACCTCTGCCGTCGTGGTCCAACCAGGGAGTGGGGATCACACAGCCCTATTTGCATAGCCACAACATATAGTTAAAACACACACGGGGTAGGAGGCGCTGGCCGTAACACCGTGCCGCAGCATCTCCGTACTGTCACTGTTAAAACTCATCTGTCGCTTAATTGCTCTTTTCCAAATGCAGCAACAATCAACAGAGTGCAGATCTGACTGCGTTTAACTATGTTACAGGCCACAAAAGTAGCACAAAAGCAGGCTGACTGCAGGGAAAAATCATTTCCCCCTGCCTCCTTCATAATTGGGGAATGAGCTAAACGTCTTGTTCTGGCCCCGAAATGCCCTTTTTAGGAATAAGCATGTGATGCGAATTGGTTGTTAGATGACAGCATTTTTAAGAGAGAGACTGAAACAGTTTGAGAGATGGAGCCGGTCCAGCGTGAATGCATCAGCTGGTGCCCCAAACCTCAGCGCTGATCTATTTATGTCCAGTGCTTTGGCAGCTTCATGTGCAGAATTTCCCTTTGGGAGAGATCGATGGCTTCAAGATTACAAAAGGTGAGTTTCATTTATAGCTTTAAAACAGAGATAACACAGGACAAGTTGTTCACAGTAAGAGTCCAGAAATACTCCTGTGGGATGGATCGGCTACATACTGATCAAGACCTGTGACTCAAAGCTTCACATGAAGTATCTGCATTTCTTTGTCTGTGCTGAGTTTAATTGGAAACTTATGACTGTTTTCATTTCTTTGGTTGCTGCTTAGTATTAAAACAAATTGGGAGTGGCAGCAGGTTCTAAGTTTGTGTAAAGGGAAAGCAAAGTTGGATTGCAGCCTGTTCCTGTATATCCAGCCCTGTTGTCTGATTTAAAAGTACAGTACATGCTTGAGGCACCTCTATAGTTGGGCTCTTTTGTTTGCTGTCTTCTCACCTTCCAGAGTATTTCTGCGTCCGTCAGCCCCCACCACCACGTCAAACTCAAAGTTAGCCACAGGGTGATCAGCAGGTCGGATTGCAGCTCTCCACCCAACTCCTGAAAGTACAGACAAAATCTGAGAAAGGCGAAAAAAAACACATAGTTCAAATCCTAGGGATATTCCCCCTTCAACAGCCTACATCCAACCATCTCTCCTTGTTGGACACACTTTACCACCTTCTGTGTTTATGCACTTCTAAATTTGTCAGTACAGGGACAGTAAATGATGAAAACGAACAAGTTTACTTGAGCACTGTTGCTATTTTGGGTTGCTGTGAGACTATTTTTGTTATGATGCCAACAACTGAGCGCAAATGCAGCTATTCATTCAAAATTTAGGATGCAGGAGGAAAGTTAAACAGCAGCTGCAGAGCATCAGCTTGTGTTTTTATACAGATGACAATGTATAATGCAACATGAAATATAGCTGCACGAAGCAGTGTCGGCGCTGCAGAGGTGTGAAACCAGCACAGTAACTGCTGGGAAGTGTGTTGTGTAACATCAGCATGTGGAAAATGCATTCCATGATGTCAAGGGCACCGCTAAGTCCGTCACTGCAGAACAGGAGGGATAAGTCTGAGTCTAAATTTAGGCAAGGCTCTTGTTGTTATCGGTGCATTGCTATCCAAGCTGAGGGGACCACACAACAGGGTGCTCAACATTTTCTTCCTCACAGCTTATAGACCAACGTGGGATGAGAGGTTCAGTCATTTACAGTGCTCAGATGAAAGCTTATCTGAGCCCTAAATGTAATTTTGCTTAAAAACAAAGGAAATTATGTTTATTCACTTGTATTACTATGATAAAAAGAAGCTGTATTAAGTTGGAATCCATCTGAGAAAGCTAACTAACAGGGCAATCAGGCAAAATGCCCCACCTCTTCTAACCACATTGAAATATGATAAAAACAAGATCAGTGCCAATGTTTGTCTCTTGTTTACTGGTGGCTGTCAAGGAAATTAAATACTGCAGGATGAGAAGACTCTTGTAACCTTGAAAGCGAGCCGAAGCTAAAGAGTAGGAGAGTGATCCTCTAGGAAGTTGCACAGTACATCTTTATAAGCTTGCACAAAATAAATCAACAGTCAGTGGATGAAAATAAAAGCGCTATAAATTTATTGTTTGGACATGTAAGGACAGAGAACGTGTGGATAAATACCTTCATTTTCCTGATCCTCTGGAGGTTCCAACAGCTTGACAAACTCCACGTTGATGTGAAACTCCACAGCAACGATCAGAGCAACCTTCAGCAGGATGAGCTGCAGCTGCTGGATGCCTGTTAAACACAGACACACAATAACGTTTGTACACAGACAGAAAACCCTGACAAATGTGTTTTGTTATATATCATCCTGACAACACTGACAGAACCTGCTTACTGGTGGAAAGTTTATAAAGAGTCATATCATCATTAGGTCCTATATACAATATAATTTAGATTTTTGGTCTAAAATAATTTTCCAGAAAATTGAAAAAAAGCATTTTTCCTGCATTGTTTTCCCTATTATCAATAAAATCATTAATGACTAATTTATGTGCAACAAATGCTTAAACAGTGATACACTTTTATGCAAATATGCAGCAAAAAAGTAACATATTGTGCAAGTCCATTGAAGGGTGAAAGAGAGCACCATGCAAGCCATAATGTTTAGTTTTAGTGTTCTATTCTGTATCATGTCCTGTTTATTTTATATGTTCTCTCTTGCTTTATTTTAATTTTGATGTCATCTTAATTCTTCAATCCTCTAATTTTTTGATTTTCAGTTTCTAACTTTTAACCTTCAGTCTTATTCTTAAATTTTTTAAACTGCCTAGTTCCTTTGAGATGCATGCTAATCTAGCTAATTATTCATTTATCTTATTATCATTTTTCTGTTTATTGTATTTAACTGCTCTGCCTTGTCTCCTTATGTCTTCCTTGATTGTCTCTGTTTGCATGTTTTGACTGTTGAAGCACCTTGTGAATGCTGTTCTTAAGGGTGCTACATAAATAAGGTATTATTATTATTAGATTGTTGACAATTTGGACACCAAGTCTCTCAAGATTTTATGGATAGACGGATGGATGGGTTTTATCAGTTCTAAAGAGACAACATAGTATACAGCAGCCAAATCTCACAAAAATAAACGCAGCAAAAGAAAAATAATCTAAAATGTTAAATAGACCTACATCTGAAATGTAACATAAAAACTTGGTAAAATATTGGCAGACCAAACTCTTAGACTGTATAGTTTTAGAGTTCAATAAACACGGTACACTGGAGGAGATCCTGGTTTGGAGATGTGATGACAGGTCAGTGAAAAGCAACATCTGATGGCCTGTTTTGTTTTAATAAAGTCAGACACTCACTGATGTGGTCAATGGCCCCAGCACAGAATTTTCCATAAAACTTTTTGGCCCCGAGGCCCCGCAGGTCGTGAATGGTGTAGGGCCAAAGATGGAGCACATTGTTCCTGGAGAAAGAGTCCCTCTTCTCGATCACCACCACTTTGGCACCCATCAAGGCCAGTTCAATGGCAGTCCGCAAGCCGCAGGGACCTCCTCCGATGATGAGGCACTAAATAGCAGAGAATGACAAATTGACCTCATTACCGACACAAGGCACAAGAGCAACGAGCTACATCATGGTAACATCTTTGTCATATAATAACAGAAGGCTGAGAAGTTCCTCGCAGAAGAAAAATAGCTCATATCTGCTTTGTTTATAACATGCCCGGGAGCTTTATAACATCTCCATATATCATGAGAGGCAGCAGCACTTTACTGCCCCATTGAAGCATTTACAGACTGAGTGTCTCACTTGGCAGAACAGACACTGATTCAGTCTTGGGATGACTTGTCTGGGCCACCTAGCGTTGTGCGTGGTGAGGATTGTTAGTAAAACACGAGGAGGGAGTTTAGACATGCCCAAAGTGGTGCATTTATCAGAAAACTGCCCTGAGGGATGTTTGTGAACAACTTCCACCAGCCTAAACCATCTCTACAACCTTTACATATCTACGGCGTTAATCACAGAACCAGCCTCACCCAAAAATGCATGAAGTCAGTTCACTAAGGTTTCAGCGTCTGTCTGAGAATGTGTGGTTCAAACATGACATCATACTCTTGAATGATAGATGAAAAAAGTGACACATGTGTGCTGGCAAGCTCAGTTTTTCTTTCCCTTTTGAACACATTAAGAGGCAAATCTGTGCAGAGAGAAGGTGTGTGTGTGTGTGTGTGTGTGTGTGTGTGTGTGTGTGTGTGTGTGTGTGTGTGTGTGTGTGTGTGTGTGTGTGTGTGTGTGTGTGTGTGTGTGTGTGTGTGTGTGTGTGTGTCTCGACTCTTTTGACATTTAATCCAGAACATAGCCACTTTTGAAGGTCACGCCTGCTGTGCTCAACAAGGTGGACCGTCTCCTCACTCGATAACCCCAGCAAATTAGTGCTTTTCTTTCTTTCCATTTCATCTAACACAAAGAGCTGGCACTTTATCTAACCTCTGAGTGGCTACAGTGTGCATCAGATAGACCTCGAACTTGCTGCCATCCTGTGTGTTCATCAACAGGATAACAAGAAAATTCGACGGGGCACCAAACATGAGACAATCAGAGTGTTTTCTGTTTACAGAGCCCCAAAAATCCCACATTAAACCCAGAATGGCACCTTCTTGTGTGATGTTGAGCTCCAGGACGTTTTTCTTCGACACGCGGGTGATGAGAAAGACAATATTTCATCATGATTCGCCTGAGGTTATCAGCATGAGGTATTCTCAGGTGTGATGCACACACAGGTGGTGGAAGAACTGCCTGGACAAGCATGCCTTCTGGCCAAGTTTGCTTTTTTTTTTTTCCATCAGCAGCTTTTTACACAGTTAGATCAGAGATGAAAGGCACACAGCACTAACTCAGTTTACTCAGATGTGTGCTCACAATGTGAACATCATTTTCCAAACTGTTTTGATCTCTATCAACCGTTAGCAGATATGTGCTGTTTGTTTTAGCCGTTTTCCATTCGCTATTGTATTTTTGCAGATTTTTCCTGAGGTCTTGCTCCTCATCTGTTGAGTCAGGACACACACTTCCTTTCTGCTTCCCACCTGTGACGTCTTTCTCATCCCACCTTTCCCTCGCCTGTACATTTGTCTCCCGCCTTAATAATGAACCCCGTCAGTCAGACTGTGAACAAACCCACCTGTTTGTCTCAACAGCGTGACCTATAAGTACTGTGAAAAGCATCTTAGTTTAAAAACTAGGACAAGTGAAGCCATAAAACAGTGAAAAATGGCAATCTCAGTCCCCTTCAGCCCAACTTGATGACCTCATTATGCTTTTTTTGGTTCAAGAAACCTCTCAAACTGGCCAAAATGTTAAGTTGACTATCATTTTCGACAAAGAAAATGAGCAAATATTCACATCTATTTATTAATTAATCATTAAGCTTGCTGGCAACAGATTTCTTGCTAACTGACATAATTCTGCTCTTTTTAAACCCACAATAAAATATAAAACCGACAGACTGCAATATTGTTGTTTCAGTAACAGTTTGGTCTAAAAAAATAGATTTTACTGTTGTACCTTGTGTGTCGTGTTTATGAAAGTGTCACACGTCATATGTTTAAGTGAATCTGCAAATTATCAATAAAAGAAGGCGTATCCACGATGCCATCTTGTATCAGTAATGAGGCAATATAGTGGAAGTTACCTCTTTGTTCTTTGTATCCGCTCAAAGGTGATGCTAAACACATTCCTCCAAATGGTTTCTCACTATTCCTCTGATCTACAGGTGATAGTAATGTGTCAAGACATGCAGACATCTACCAAAAAGTCAGGAAAGAAGAAGACCTCAATAATAAACCCAGTGCATCTTCAACAGACACTCCATACAGCACTCCAATACACATTAAAATACTGACTGATACTGAAACAAAAGGCGTTGGGAGGATTAAAAGCATTCTATATCACAGAGATCTGACAAAATGCACTGGGAATGACTTGCAAAATCATATCACAGCAGGGATTAAATAAAAAGATAAACTTTGTTGGAGACAGTAAAGCTTTATGAGGAAGACGCTCGCTGTGGTTACGTGTCACTACTGCCAGCTGTCAGGCCATAAAACACAGATGACATCACTTCCTTTGAAAAGTTGCTGCCGCAGCACCAATATGGAGAAGAGGTGCTGAGTGACTTCACATCTGTCTTTGTCCAAGAGCTGAGCTGTTACAAAAACAAGTCATCACTTTGTGATTCTCCAGGGGAGAGACATTATTAATCGAATAAAAGCAGACTGCCTCCACTGTGAGTAATTAGAACACTGCACACATGAAAGCAGCTCATTAACTCTCAGGCTTTTAGAAGAAAAAGGTTTCAGTAATACACATGATCCATTATTGGTACATCTGGTTTACTATTCTGGTACCACTTTTATTTTACAACTCAACCCTGTGGATTGTCAGAATTACAAAATCCGAACTAAAAGTTTTGGCTCAGAGGTGTCAGAGTGTCACACTTTGTTCAGAATGTTTTCCCTTCTTATTTCCTATTTAGGTGTTGGCCTAAATCAGACAGAACCTATAAAAACTGGGCTCACACTGAAGCATTTAAAACACATTTTAATCATAACCCGGGCCTGGCTCCAGCCTTTTAGGAAAAGCCAATAAAGCGCAGAGCACACTTTCAGCATAACTGGGGCCAAATAATCATAGTTGCTGAGTGATGCTGTCTGTTTCTCTGTGCAATAAAAACACTCTCTCGGGTTGGGTGCAGCTGATGGCTGAAAGGTAATCACACTCCTCCAGGTTTTCCTGCTTTCCCTCATCACCTTTGCTGCCCCCACTCACACGGGACACCATACCCACTCTCTATTACACCTCTTTCATCACTGTTGCGTCTCTTTGCGATGCTCTTCAAGAAAGGTTCTTAAATGCACATGACATGCAGATTAAACATGGATTAAAAGTAATTCTTGCTTCTGCTCTCTGAAAGTGACAACTAACATGCTATTTTTCTATGGCTTTAAATGTAATTAAATGTGATTCTGTACTCTGTATGTTTCATTCTTGTGATTTTTTGTTTGTTTATGGTTTGGTGTCACATCTGACTCTGAGTTATATTCAGGATGCTGGTATTTCAGTAGTTTTATTACAGAGCGTCCGTCTGAGAATGACAGAATCCGCGCAGAGCATCACCTGTCCTGTCTGCTGGGAGGTGTTGAAGCGAAGGACTGAGTGTTACTGTCTGGTTAGGTTAAAGTGACGTCCACGACACTGTTCAAGCACAACACTTATGTGGTATATTCTAACAGGCTGTCACTGTGTCAGCTGGTTGAAATAAAAAAGGAACAATAGGAGGTAAAGGAACAAAAACACTTCCTAAATCATGCAACATCAATTTTGATAATGCATGACTCAAACTTTGTGAGGTTTTTGACCCTTTCAGGCAACATCCATGATTTTAGACTTCAACTCTCCAAACCCCAAAACCTTCTGCGGGGTTTGAAAGGCATGTTTAAAACATAAAAATAAAAAAATCACCAAAATTAATCCAGAAACTGAAAAAAAAAAAAATCATCTTCAGGTTTTTCAACTTTCCAAAAGCCAAAGAATGAGTGTGATATGACATTCTGTCAGGAACATGAAGCAAATCCAAGCTTAAAATTGTGATATTTCAACAAATTCATTTTACTCACTTTGCCCAAAATAAATAATTTTCTAGAACAAGATTCGGTAAAAAGTGTAACCATGAAGCTTTCAGTGACTGTAACCAACAGTCACACAGTCAAGAATTCTGAACCTTTTTGACTGAAGTGGGCTGAACTACAGGCTGTGTTTACACAGAGCAGATAAGAGTGAAGTATAGGGGGGAAATGTATTTAAGTAGTAAAATGTCTCTGATGTAGGGCCATAAATGTTAGTCTTATTCCAAGTTTGTTTGTTTTTTCTTTCAATTAAAAATGTAATCATATAAATTCAAGTTTCGCTTTTTCTTTTTCTTATAGTTCATGACATTGTATCATTGCTATTTTGTAAAAATACATTTTTGAGCCCTTTCTATTAGTCGTGGTTGTGTTGTGTTGTTGTGTTGTAAATAGAGGTGCAGGACTTTATATTGCAGTGGAAAAAAACACCTACAGTGAGCAAAAATACAACAGCAACAAATTTTAAAAAAAAACTTATTTGGGGTTCAGAGGGTTAAAGTATCATACACAATTTAGCCATGTTGATTGTATTTCTAAACAATGATAATTAGCTTGAAAAAACATGCTTGAGATGGGTAGGTTTAAGATAGGATTGTCTCTTTTTTGTTTGAAAAACTCTCCTGTTGTAGCCGCTCAAAGATAATAAAGTAGTCAAGGTTTAAGAACTGCTTGCTGAAAAATAGTGCCTTTACTAGCTGAAGCGTATTTTCAAGCAAATAATAAAGATGTGAAAAAGATGACATGGAATGTTTCCACTCTCAAAAGGGCGGCTGTCACACAGTTGACTCCAGAGTTCGGAACTAAAAGTGACTACCCTTCTCAAAATCACAGCAGAAACGACTGACTTTCAAACCAGATTGAAAAGATGCCGATGCCGGCCTGTAAAGTAAGAAATAGAGAATTTTTCTAACAGATTCTGTTTTTTCGCATTTTTTGCTGTTATTGGAAAGGTGCAGTAGAAACAGAGACAGGAAATATGGAGGAAGAGAGCAGAGGATTGAAATGAAGCAAAGATCCGGTCAGCCAGAAGTTGAGCTGGGGTCTCAGCTGCTGAGGACATTTTCCACACGTGTTATACGCCCTAAACGCTCGGCCATTGGGTCATTTCAGGAAATAAATCTAAGAATTTATGGTACACTTTGGAAATCAGCCAGCAGTAACAAAAATATGCAAATTATACATGCATGTAGCGGGCAAAACATATACAACCACTTATAGGTGTTTTAATTTATGTGTTGCTTTGCTCTTAAATCCGTCATCTTCATCTCTGCTGGCTTATGATGGGGAAACTTTTTGATAAATAAACTCACCTTGGTGCCCACACAGGCTTGACCTTTCTTGTACTCCTTATGGGACATCCTCTTGTCCAGCTTGCTCCACAGTGCTTTGGCCTTCCAGGAGGTGACCTTGGCCTTCAGGCTGCTGTAGAAGGTGCTGTGGTCGGCAGGGTCGAGGTCCAGACGCCTGCAGAGGACGTTGAAGGCCTGAAGCGTTCCTTTACAGGTCGAGGCCTGGAAAAAGCTCTCAAACAGCTTCCCCACATTGTCCTCCTCTGTCTCTCCCATCTTCCCTGCTGCAGTAGACGGTCTGGGGCTCCTGCTCGCTTCAGCGCTCTCTCTGCCAGATGTGGCTACACCCTCAGCTTGGCTCGCACCGTCATGCCCAGTCTGAGGAGGCAAGACACAAAGTCTGATGTCATCTCGTGGCAGCAGAGTTGCTCACAGGCTTTATGTAAGTCATGTTTTTCCAGATTCTATTATTAGCTTGACAAAACTGTACATGTTATTAGGTCAGAATGTTGAATTTAAGGTAAGTTGACAAAACAGCTGCATTTTATCTGCTGCATAACTCCAGGCTTACCATAACGAATTGCTTTACATTAGAGGACAATCAGTACCACTCCTCACTAAGACTCTAAGTCAGAAACAGAGTAAGCTTATACCCACATCAATGAGATAACGTTACAAGCACAGACAAGGCTGTGAGTTACGTACTACAGAGAAAATCACGTACGAATAGTAGAAGGAGGCCGTCTGTCAACGTCAGGCAGCTGCTGAGCGCATTTACTACTTGTGCTTTATAGAGGCAGAACCATGGGAGCCTATGAATGGAGCCGTTTGTGGTTCTACATGGCACTTATTGGTTCAGCAAAGAAAAAAACTTTTCAACAGCTCTGAGGTTCAGTGATAGCCTTACAGAGAGCAAAACAGCTTAAATTTATTTAAAAAATAATAAATATTGTACTGTCCTGCTACAAGATATTGGGTCTTATCTAAAACTGGATGGACTTCAGCCAAATACTGATGATGTGGACTCGTAAGAATTTTACACTTCCATCGATCATGAAGCTGTCCAGATATAAGTAGTCTTGTTACTGATAACGGCGAACGTAATGGTTCCAGAAAATCAGCAATATACATGGTACAGTTACTAAATGGTACATACAGTCTACACACATATAATACAGTTCAGTCTTTATGTATAAGCAGTTGAGTTTCCATACACTATACACTACTACATACACTATACCATACACTACTGTTCAAAAGTTTGGGATCACTTAGAAATGTCCTTATTTTTGAAAGAAAAGCATTTTTTTTCAATGAAGATAACATTAAATTAATCAGAAATGCAGTCTAGACATTGGGAAATGACTATTCTAGCTGGAAACAGCTGATTTTTAATGGAATATCTCCATAGGGCTACAGAGGAACATTTCCAGCAACCATCACTCCTGTGTTGTAATGCTACATTGTGTTAGCTAATCACGCTGAAAGGCTAATTGATGATTAGAAAACCCTTGTGCAATTATATTAGCACATGAACAAAAGTTTGAAAAATTTTTGGAACGGTAGCATATATGACATTTCTGCCGTATATATTCTATTCAACACAGTAAAATGCGTCCTATTCTGTTACTGCAATCCAATGAACCACTGTTTGTTTCTGTTAGGCACATTTCATTCCTGGTGTGCAGCACTAACCATGGAAGAGTGGACAGGAAAAGTTTTTGTCTTGTGGTATTTTTCATTCCAGCAGAAATCCAGACAATGGGTTCAGCAGGCTTTGAATCTAATTGTAACACAAACTGGACTAACACAGACTGATAGATGTGATTAAGTATGTATGTTTAATAGTACACCTCGTTCTGAGGAATGTGTGCTCAGTTTGCATGCAGTGCCTGCTGCGTGTTACTAAAACACACTCTTGTGTCAGAATAGAGCTGAACTGACAGAATAAAATACACCGTAGTTCTCTCTTTGCTCCAATCAACCATCAAGCATGTTGGAAATCATGCCAGAAAATCGGTGCCAGAACTCGACATCAAAGCAAAATGTGGACATTTTCTGCATTAAGTACGTGTGTGCTCACTTGGGTGGAGACCACAGCTTCTGTGAGTTTTGGGAGAAGTCTGGCTTTGATATTTTAATGTCCCATGGAGCGGGATGGGCATGGTTAGGGGAAAAGGTCAGGCTAGCTGTGGAGGACTTGAACACCATCCCTGCAGTAATCTACTATTACTGTCACACCCAGGTGGCTTCATTACAGAGAGGTTAAGGACATAACAAACACCAGTGTATGCAACAAATATTCCCTATATCCACAGGTCATTCAGTCTTGGGTCACAAGATTTTTCATTGTGTATTGAATATGGTGCCACTTTGAATCTTGCTCCTACAGCAACCGCATTTGTCCTCAGACTAAAATTAGCATATTAATTTGCACAAGATCCTGTTTGGACTCATGTTTGCATCCTGTTTTGATGCTGGTGTTGTTTTACATCTCGGGGGAAGGTTTAGGCAGGGAGAGGAACACCAACCAGCCAGTACAGTCAGGTGGCCCTAAGCCTGTTTTACACACCTTTGAAGCTTCAAAAATCTCCTGTCCTGTCAGTAGACTCTGTGGACCCCCGAGGCCTTCACAGCAAACATCCAGCCTCCCTCTGGGGGCTGACATTCCTTTGCCACGTGGCTAGAAGAGCTCCGAACTGCTCCATCAGCATGAGTTCAACACTCACCCTCTCGCTGGCTCCACCATGCAGCCAGTCACAGGACCACCGCCACCGATTTTTAAGGAATTTACTCCGACTGTCAATGAGTGACGAGCGATTACTGCGACAGGACAGATGATGTACGATGCAGGTGCTTTAATCTTTCATGCATGGCAGGAGAGTTTGATTGGAAAATTGCTGTGTATTCTCCAGTGTTTGGGGCCCGCATTACATCTCCCATAAAGCCTCTGTGCTGACAGTTGACTTTAATATAAGTTTAACACAAAATATGCAAAAGAAAATTTTCATAACTGATGTTCGTGGTGGTGTTTTCTCAGCAAATATCAATTTTATGTTGATATATCTTTATTCTAAACTTTGGCCATTGTTCAATACGCCCCTGTGCCTTTTTGGTGGAAAGTTCAAATAAAGGCATGTTGACCGCACTTATGCTTTCACATTTCAGTCCAAGTAAAGCGGTAAAACAGGCTCAATTATTGGAACCATCTGTTGTACGAGTCTGTGAGGGCTAATGAAAAGGTACCAGTTACTGTCTTGATAGGCGAGTCGATGCTCAACACTCAAACTACATTGTCTCTGACGGAGTCCTATGACTTCACCATCGCAGGCTGACAGAATGGAAAGTCACTTGTGGGCAGACAGAGCGAACCCACAGAGCGGCTGTAAAAACGTAACCAATGACAGATGAAGCAGAAAGAATACACATGCGCATACACTCACACATCATACATCACAGCTGAAGCATATAATGCCTTTTTAAGATTTAAGTTTCTGTCCATTTAGAAAAAGTATCTTGATTAAGTTAAGAAAGTCATGAACAGAGACTAATTTCTCTGTGAGGAACTTTTTTGTGATGAGATTTCTGTGGTTTGTAAGTTTTAGTTTTCAATTTAAGCTCTACTAACAACTGATATTTTATGTTTTTTTTATGTACTGTGGCAGATACCCAACAGAAGTGTCTGTCCTTTGTGTAGACCAGATCCATAGGAGGACAATGAAACTGAGTGTACTGAATAACAAATAAAGGCACTGATGTGTGTTTGAGAGACATAGCAAGTTATCAGTATCCAGTATGATAAAGGAGGAATGTAAGGAATGCGAAAAATGCACCTGTTACACCTGGATGGCAAAAGTAAAAAAACATGTACATGCATGCTTTAATACACACATATCCTGCAACATTCCTCTGTGCAACACAAGTTCAATTTATATAGATTCATTTTTACACTGTTGAATAGTATTTTTGGAGTTCCCCACCCTGTCTGCGGCATCAGCCTCAAGCCCATTTGTTCCTACTAAAGACGGAAATCTTTAGGATGAATCGCAAACATATAGTTTTATATATATACAGTACAGTGTGTATGAGAGACAAAATAAACCACAGTGACCGTGTTTATTGTAATAATGGAACATGTCACTCAATGCAACAGCGCAGACTGAGGTCAAAGATTTCGCTAAATCCGGACTTGGCTACACAGACAAAAATGTATAGAAAGTGAGGTTTTTCTTCCGCAGAGGAATTTTTGGTGCTTCCAAAAAAGGCCTTAACAAAAGCTGAAATAATAACTGAAAACAAAAAAGACAAACAACAAGAAGACAATTTTTCAACTACTTTTGCTAATTGGGGTTTCATTTATTCATTCAAAACCGAAACGTCTGTTTATCAAATGGTCATAAATAACAGAAAAATGCATAGATTTCTGTCAGATGACATAACAAATATATTGTCCTCACTGTACATGGACTTATCATGCATACTAAGTAGTCAACCCCTTCCGAAATGCCCATTCTGAGCAAAGAAATACTCTAGTAAGATCAGTTCATTGCTGGTTTTGTTGCTCCCCATAAATACCTTTAGAATATTGTCGCTGTTTTCCCTTTTACACATGCACAGTCTAAAACCACTAAAAAGTGACCACGTGTTTGCCAAAAGCAACTTGCACTAAACAGTCATAACTAAAAAAAAAAATTCAGGTCTGGCACTGGCAAAACCATAAAGACACTGAAACAAGCGTCAAACCGATGACTCGGTGTCTTCACTTGTTTCCACACAGCACATAGCTTTAGGCCATCAAAGTACAATAGGAAGCTGACAACACAAGGAAAACATTGGGAATGCTGGGAAAGGCACATACTGTAGCGTAGCATAGCCAGCCAGCAACTGTAATTACAGCACGGACTGAAGAAAACCAGGAAGGAACCCTCTGCAGGCCTGATAAGCAAGCAGTGTGCCTCACAAAACATTGCACTCCTGTGGACTTCAGCCTGTGGGCTCTGCCCTTCACCAGGCCCCAGAGCCCCATAGTATTATCTAAGCCCTCTGAAATCTGACTGCGTGTTCAGGCAGCATTGCCAAAACAAAGAAGATCTCATGAGCAAGGTAGAAACACTGACAATAAATGTCAGTCAACTTCAGAGGAGAAGACTGTTAATTTTCATGAACAGGAGCAGGCTGGGAAAGCTTCACAGCTGCCGTCTGCAGCAACACCTGACCCACGAGGCGTGTTCACCACATGGTTCCCTCAGAGAATGATTTATCTGGACACACTGAGCACAGAGCTACACCTGCACAGCTACTGACACCAACAATTCACATTCTGGATAACTGCACGTGTTAAAAACATACTCATAACCACACAAACATGGATCCTCAGCAGCGTGAAAAATGTATTCAATACAAACCACAAGGCGAAAGACAACCTGAGTGGCACTAAGGGTCAAAGATCAGAGGGTGTCTTTCATTCATCCACATCACAGAGGGGCACAGTAAAGGTTCAGACAGCACTATTAATGCCGAACAGATACTATGAGCCAACAATCAGTAAAGCCAGGCTCAGAATAGACAAGTGTCATGTTGCAGCAGAAAACAGCACATGACCTGAAAAGATATCAACAGGGCAAGAACATGTAAACAAGAGACCATGTAAACAAGATTACCTCCACATAAATACAAAAACGGACAAAGTTCAGCCCGATAGCAGTCCAGTGTTCTGGATTCACCTGCATTAAACTCACTCAGAAACAACAAAGACTAAGTCGTGTCACAGAATATCATGGTAAAAATGACTGTTAGGACACTAGCCGCAACACCAGAACTGTGTTGGCAGTAAATACATTCATAGTGATGCACTGCTGCAACAAAATGCTCCCTGAAACATCTCATAGCCAGACTTTTCCTTAGGAGTATGTCTGGTTTCCTGTCCAGATCAAAGCTCAGAGGAGGGCTGCCTCTGTAAAATTCCTCCTGTGCGATTCTGAAGCATGGCTAAGATATGTTTTAAACCCTTTCCAATGTGACCCTGCCCCTGCCAGAGGGAACCTGTTAATGATATCCTGCAGGAGCGAGTTTACTACAGCAGTGTCTCCTTTGTAGCTCCTTTAGTGGCTCCATCGTAACTGTTGGCTTAGATGTGAAATGTCCCCACGTTGCAGTGTAGTCACAGCTTTAAACAAAACAGAAATCTAAAATATAACAGCCTGTCTTAACCTGAACTGAGTCTTGCCAGAAAAATAAGAAGTTTAGCTGATTGACTACATTTGTGTCTCTTTGTTTGGTTTTAGCATCACAGCAGACATTTGGTTTGATGATGGAGAAGGCCACCAGGAACAACATGCCCCACCTATCTCTGAGAGTTCCTATCTAACACATGTCCGTTTTTATGCCGTGGAACAAGGAAGGAAGCATATTGCACAGAGGAAGGAGAAAGTTTACAACGCCTCTCTGGCAATAATGAGCACAAGCTTCCACTCTCAGTCGGTTTATCAGGCTGAGCGAAACATCTGCATTGTTTTCATTCACAGCACGACATCCTCACATTTCTAACTGATTCATTAATTCATTCACAAGCATAGTAAATCATTGAATTATTTGATCAGTGCTGTATATCTTTGTCATATCTCAACCTAAAATGTTTCATAATACCTCCCATCTGCTAGCATTGACCATATCTTTACTTGTATGCAAGAATCTGTAACCACTGACTAATAATTTTACAGCAACAGAGCTTAAATATTGAAGCAATCATTGCAGTAGTGAGATCTCACAGGCGAGCAGTCCTGTTTATGTAACTGTGAGCTGTGAAACACTTGTAACAGCAGCTGAAGTCCAATGCAGCTCTGACTTACAGCAGCGAAAAACAGAAATACAATGACCTGTTATTTTTAGTCTAGATATCAAAAAGTTGAGTTAATTAACATCATTTAATTCAGATTCTACATGAGGATCCTCATAAGGTAGGCCTTCATTTGGCTCCATGATCTGAGGGGGGCCTGTGCAGCTTTCTGTACTGTTTGTATCTCCACACACTGTTGTTAAGTTAAACTCCAGTAAAGCTGGTAATTACAAACCAAAAATGAAAGGCTGGCACTGGAATTTGCAGTTGTAAGCTACCGAAGCCTATCGCGCTCCCACTTTTTTTCCAGACATCTCGGCAGCAGCAGTCGGGTTTAAAAATGTGGATGTTTGTGTGTAAATGTCATCTGAATGAATTTGTGTTGCTACAAAGTCCAGCACGCCGGTTACATTTGTTCATACGTATCCGACATGTCGCCCTGTTATCTCCCAGATGTTTGTATATTCTCACAGCTCAGTAGTGACTTCAGCGTTGAAAGAAGAAGGACATGAATCAGAGTTAAACCTGTAATCACCGAGCATGTTTAGAACATAAGCCTCGAAGCTAAGCTAAAAGACTTATTGTGCAATTTGCTGTTTGCTGGTGTTTTTCCATATTGTACCGCCAAGGCAGAAAAGTGGTATATAAGTGCAGACTATTTACCATCTATTTTACATTACAGCACATGGATGAAATGTGAGGGAAATTCCAGCAGGGGCAGAATGAATGTTGAGGTTCCTAATGTGTTTCAGTGTAAATTACACGACCCATCAGTGTCTGGACTGGACTCCACTGGCAGAGCTGCTTGATAATAACATTGGATTCCTACAGTTTGATGAAGAAGTCTTGACTGTATCTCATAAAACACACAGGAAATGATTGCTAATACAGCAGTGGGAAGGAGAACTACCGCTGTTTGTACGACTCTTCTGACCATCCCAACAAAAATGTGCTGAATGAATCACGCATCGTCTTGCAAGGCATATGAATCACAGCAGACTGGGTGCTCGTGAAAGATGTTGAAACGCAGAAGAGGAAAGACAAACAGATTAGTCCTGGTGAAGGGCTTTTTGCCCTCGCTGATCTACATTTGTTTGTCTTTTCCTGCCTCATCAGGAAGCCCTTGTTTATCACAAGTTGAACTAAATATTGACTGGAAGTGGCTCTAGAAAACATTAACAGGCAGCTTCTGTCACTCATTGAGCCACACCTTTCTTTAAAATGCAGTTTATGTCACATCAACCCATACGACACACTGAGGGTTATTTACAGTGAAGGTGCTGAGCAGGTGGAGCCAGCCAGAGAAAGAGCTACCTGGTGGGATTTACACCTCTGTGGGAGAATGACTTTAACCCAACTTTACCTGTTTCTGCTTCTCTTTACTGTCTTTGAACTTGCATGTATAGAAAAGCTGCCGTTCCAGTTCTGAGGGCTTTGAGGCAAAAGCAGCTCCTCAGAAGTCATTTATGGCATCGACATGACAAAAAAAATGTGGGCTGGACGAGTCAAGATAACCTTTTTGTTATCAGGGAGTAGAGGCAAGCCCAGATGTCTGACTCCTCAGAGACAGCGCTCAACCAGGAGGGTCACGATAACAGCTGAATGCTGGCACATGTTCAGAAAACACCATCAGAGGCACCTTTGCTTACAGAACAGATAATCACCAACAACTCCCAAAAATACCAACCAGAGTAATGGAATCACAGCAGATTTGTCATTCATTGTCATAACTTTATAACCAGTCTGATCTTGTCACACACAGTGGAGACACGTTTGTTTTTACTAACAGGAACAGGTCAGAAGTCCTGTCAGGTGTCTCGGGGTCAAACCACCCACGATCAGAACAGGAAACAGAACTACAAAGAGTAAGAAAACAAAAGAGCTCACCTCATATCTCGGTCTGAACTTCTTCCTTCCAGTGTGTGTTCGGTCAAACGAGGTCTCGGACTGCGGTGTAAAGTGAGTCCTCAGTCAGTCTGACAGCAGCAGTTTCTCCTGCAGCTGAGTCCAGTGTTTGAGGGCGGTGCTCCGAAGTGGGACAAACCCAGAGAGCAGCTACCGTGGTTGCTGTTTAATCCACAAGATCCAGACTTTGCCGTGACAAAGACGCAGTTCTCCACTTATCCCTCCACCTGCCTCAAACTGACAGCTGCGCGGAGGAATTTACTAACTACACCGGCTTAGATGTGACCGAACTGCAGATCTAAATCAATAAATATGTTGCTTTTAAAAAGTTACCAACAGGCTTGAGCATAAGTAGGATTTTAAGATTAAATACCAGGTCTTAATCCTGATACAATAGTGCGGCTTTTCGGTGTGATTCCTCTTTTTGGATGAGACTACCAGGCGCCAAACACCCCCAGACCCCAGTCAGTTTAGGCCACATTTCACAGTGTGTCAGCAAAAACTCTAATCTATGCTGCATATGCACAAAACCATTGAACAAACTCTGCAAAAATGTGCGCACAATGTGGAGTCAGATTTTCTGAGAAAGCACATTCTGCCATCGTGTGGCCACTTTGTGACACTACAGGTAGAGGAAATGCTGGTTTAAAGGATCAATTCATCCAAAGTGGGAAGCATAAGGTCCAGATAGTCGGGACACAATTTACTTACATATCCATTGTGAAGTAATATGTTAAAGTGCCAAGATGTCATTTGAGTGGGTTTACATCAATGTGTGTGAGATCGATTTTCAAAAGTAGTTGGACACGTGGCTACTAAGTGGATCAATATATAATTGAGGGACTTTTGAAGTCCAGGGGATATATCTTTCATACATTTTTATTAAAAGTTAAAGAAAAAATGTTTTTCTATGTTCATTATGATTACATCTTTACAAATCCCATAATTATTTATTATGGAAACAATCACTTATTAATAAAAAAAATGACTGGATGTCACTAAAATGTCAACTAAATAACCGTACGAATTTAATAACAACTACTTCGAATTAGCTAAACAATAATAAAATGAGCTTATTCAAAAATTGTTTTGATTGTGTTCTTTTTATTAAGTTGAGGTAATTATGACAGATATTTCTTTTTTGGAACATATCAAATTTTAAATGGAAAATAAATTGTACCTGTGTCTGAGAAATCACCTTCAGCTAAGTTACCCATTACAAAAACACCTCTCCAGGAAGTGTTAATTCCAGATCACATGACCTGCTCCACAATATGTCATTTCCTCCTGAAGAAAAGACTGGCAAGACTCCAAGGCTTTCTGAGTTATTTAATATAAAGTAGTGTGTGAGTCATGTGTGGATTTATCGCATGTCAACATGTTTACTACAATATCTTTATAAATAACTTTCAATTTCAATTTTACTCAACTGTATATATAATATTTAGAAGAATCTTTCTGTAAAAATGGCATGTAGTGTTTGGTTATAGGCGGCTATGTTGATTTTAGGCCAGAAAACAGCAAAAATGTCAGCTATGATACCTGTCAACTATGTTACAAAAAGTCTTGCAATTATATATTGATCCAAGTGTTTTCTGTGTGTTGTGTCGACATTTATTCATGTGTATTTGTCATGTGGAATGCTGTCATTTAAAAAAGTAAAAGAAGTGACCATGCAAGTGAATTATGAGAGATACTAAACGTCCTGGTAGACTAAGCCGCATAATTTTTGTTTTTGAAAATCATTTGCACGGTGAAGAAAAACCCATTTGTGTCTGTGCAAAAATCACAAACACTGTGAAAATCAAACAAACAAACAAAAAACTTTGAAATCTCCTATTTATTGAATTTTTACAAAGTAAAAGTTTCTAAAATTTGAAAGTGGCTTTCAGAAACCCTTAGTTTACCTTAAGCACAGTTTTAAGGTTTTCAGGAGAATCCGCGATGAAGTTGAGTTCCCCTTAACTTCCCCCTTAAAACCCGAGTTAGAAGTTAACTGTTAGCGTCGTAGTCTTAGCTTAAAGAAAAACTAAAGAGTTGTTTAGCAACGGCATCCATTTTAAGATAGTTTTACCAGCGAGCTAACGGCTAGCTGACTATGAAGCTAAAGCATTGTTGCTATGGTTACCTTTCATTTACCTCGCGTACTAATTTCGAACGTCGGTTAAACTTGACCGGAACTACGTTCAGGTTAAGTTTATCAAAACCCGGGAGCTATTTTACCGCAGTATAACTACGTTTAAGTCGGTTAATGTTAGTTTTTACCTGGTCTGGCGGTACTACGGGTATTATCGTGATGTAACGACCCCGCAGTGACGGAAACATCAGCTGTGGTGACGCTGTTTGTGCTCCTCAGCATCACCACCACACCCTCCTCATAGTGCAGCAGCAGCAGCAGCAGCAGCAGCATGAAGTCCGCCGCCCTGCTAGTTCTGGCTCTGACAGCAGTCTGCCACGGCATCCTCCCGGAGATAGTGGACTCAGGCATCAGCCACATCCTGGAGGATAATTCCGTCCAGGGACAAACGGAGCCGGACAGCGTGTTTGTGGAAGTGGAGCAACTCCCAGAGGATCTGCAGCACAAGCCTGAGGATGCGTTTCAGCAAGTAGGCAGCTAGTTGCACCTCTCAGGCAGCTGTTGACATGACATAGCATTATTTCACTGCTGTGCTGTCAGTTACTACCTATAGATCATGAGAATATCTTTAAAAAAAAAAAAAACACTGCACAAAAATATAAAAAAGCTTAGAGGCAGATGCAGCAGAGGAAGGAGACAAGTTTTTGTGTCTTGATGCATCTTTTTTAATCTGAAATAAATCTGATCATTTCTCAAACCCTTCTAGACCAACAACCAGAGCATCAGCCCTCATTCCAACAACATCCCTCCAAGTCATCCCAATGAAAATGCTCCTGATAAAGTGACCGATAATGAATCCTTCCACTCCGCTACAGACCAGGTAGTCCAATAAACAGCAATCAGAGGTAAAATAGTGTGAATAAACCTTAACTGATGTCCCACCTTCACACAGGAGACTAACAACATCACCACAGCCGTCCAGACGAGTGATCTGGAGAACAAGATTGATCATGTAAGTATTTTAAACAGAACTCTTGTTTTTCACATGACCTTCAACTGCACAGTTTGAATTTCTCGCTCTGGAAGGCTTGCATAACGTCTGGTCGCAAAATCACTGCTGCTGACTTGGCATTATGTCTGCAAATGAACGTGTGTATAGAAGTTCATTCATCTTTCTGTTTGCCTGTGTGCTAAATATAGCACGGAGGTATTGCCTCTTGAAGTTGAAAGCAGTGCTGATGTGCAGCTGATTTGTCGAGTGCATCCATCGAAATTATGGCTCTACAAAATAGCTGATAAATAAGTGATGATGTGAGCTTTTGCAAGGGTACTTATGCAACCACACATTTAGAAACATTTAGAAATGGTGTAGTTAATGGTGTAGTTAAACATTAAAAATCCAATTCAGAGGGCAACTTTTTAATGACTATATTTAGTTGTGAGTAGTATAAGTAAAATACAACAGTTAAAACTTTTATGTGAATTACCTTTTCAGAGTAAAAATGACATTAATCTTCATCTTTTGTTTGTTGAAGGTCTTGTCATCTTGCAGTTTTTACATTTTTGGTTGTATATTAGGAGAAGAGTGTACAAAATATCTCTGGGACAAAAGTCTGTCTAGTTATAAGTGATAAAATTCACATCAGATGAGTCGCCTCTTTCTATAGAAATATGCTACATCTTTTTTTTGGATGTTTGACAACCTAAAAGTTTAATATATTTAGTCATTCATTTTGCACTTTGGTGTGATCTGATTGGATATAAATCAAAAAATTCTCTAAATGACGGTTTGAATCTAATATAAATCACATTATATGTGCAGATATGTAGGCAGAGACTGACATATTGACATTTGTTTGATATAGTTTAATTCATAATTATTGGCGTGAGTGTAGATCATTAGCTTAGTCATGTTTTTAAAATTAGAAACAGTGTCAGTCTTCTTTCATATTTATTCCACATAATACCTGGAGAGGTTTCTGATCGCTGCTTCCCTGACAATTACGAGACCAAACAATGGATTTAAAATAGACTGAGGCACCTTCATGTGATCCTTCCTCTCTCTTGTCTTCAGAGATGCCTCACTAACGACGACTGTGGGAAGGGAAGGTATTGCCTCTCTGACACAGACAATTCCAAGTGTCTGCCATGTAAAGCCATCGATGTGGTAAGTGAACCTATGTTAAATTTCTTCACTATTTTGGTCATTTTTCTCTAAAATGTACTGTCTCTCAGGTCTGTTCCTTTCAAATGCACACACACTTCCAGGCTACTTGGGTTTCGCATCAACTGCATTGCAGTGTGTCCACAAGTGTAATTGGAGTGTGTTGTTCGCCAGCACTCTGTCCTATGAGCTTCACATGAAAGGACAGCATGTGTCAAGGTTAAATAAGAGCTCTTCCCTTCCCTCCTCTGGCTCAAAGAACCACTAGAACAAAAATAATGTTGTTCATGTCAGTCTTCTTGTGTCATTGGTTTTACTGAAGACTCCGTTATGACTGAACTGCTGACTCTGTGGAATCTTCATTGGATGAATTGGTCTCGGTTTAGGAGAGTTGAAAAAAGCAATGCAAAGGGATAAAGACACTGGCAGTCTGCCAAACAAGGGTACAGTATGCAGGGATAATAAATACACAGAGGACCAGATCTGTGTCTTGTCAAAATTGCTGCACTAAAAAAAAAAAACTCTGCATGGAAACAACCAGAACACCGTTTGTCGTGTCCCCGTATTAACAATTCATAGAGGCTTTAATAGGAGCTCCTCTTGCCGCTATCAGAGACCAGTTGACCTGCTGATCTCATTTATGTTTAATCAAGTAAAAAGTCAGCTGGCCTCATGCTTAGAGAATCATTGATGCCATTAATGCTGCTGTGAGTTCCAGCTTTGTTACACTGAAAGTGCATGTTCTGTTCTCATGTCTGTGACTTTTAAAGAGCTATACTCTGCTTTTTGGAGTTTTTCCTTTCCTTTAGAGTGATATATTATTTTCTTTTTTTTTGTGCCTGTAGAAAGTCTTACAAACTAGAAAACTCAAACTCCACTCAGAAGACACTGTGCTTACTTGTCTGAAATGCCTCGGTTTAAGTTCAGGCTTTTCTTCTGTTACTTATTGACATCACCATGTAACACATTTGCATATTGCCTGCTTAGCAGTTACTTTTGTACATTTTAAAACAAAGAAAAAGCAGCTTTCTCGCATTATTTCTTCACTAGAGTTGCTACTACAAGGTGTACATCCCTATACTGTGAAATCTGGGGTTATAGTTGCCTAGCTTGCCTTGATTTGGCCGGTTCAGCTGACCAATCGGAGCAGACTGGGCTTTTCAAGAGGAGGGCCTTAAAGACGCAGTAGGCTTGGTAAACAGTTTGAGAAAAATAATGCATTTTTTGGACATTAAAGCAGGTAAACATATTTCCCACAATAAAATTATGAGTCTGAAAATGTGTATCATAGGGACTCTTTAAAACATCACTCCAGCATCTTTGAGACATGAGATTATAGAACATTTCATAAATATACACTGTATACTGAATACTTCATCCATTACTGGGAAGGCGCCTTCAGATTAACACCTTTGATAACTCTAGTCATCTGAACAGTGTTGGTCTTTAATATCAAGCTGCTTGTTGCAGAATAATTAACCTTAATTCATAGAAATTATTTGTCTTCCGTTAAGAAAATGCCTTGTTTTCTGTTCTTCCAGCCCTGTACGAAGGATGCGGAGTGCTGTGGCGAACAATTATGTCTGTGGGGCCAGTGCACTCAAAATGCAACAAAAGGGGAGGCTGGCAGCACTTGTCAACACCAGACTGATTGTAACCTAGACCTCTGCTGTGCTTTCCATAAAAGTACGGTACAGCACAAAATATAGTATACTGCATGTTTATCCGTCCTTCTTTACACTCTCAGAAAATGTATCCGTGTGTTTTCTATTCTTGCATTCAGCCCTGCTCTTTCCCGTCTGTTCGGCCAAACCCATTGAGCGTGAGCGCTGCTTCGGTGCCTCCAACCACCTGATGGAGTTACTGTCGTGGGACATTCAGGACGATGGACCCAGGAAACACTGTCCCTGTGCAGGTGATCTCCACTGCCAGCATCTGGGGTGAGTACAACACGTTTCAGGCAAAATGCTACAAGTGAATAGGGTGAAATATTTATCTAATAGATATCACAATGAAATTTCCCCAGCTGATTACTTACATTATGACACTTATTTTTGGTATTTCAAGTTTTCTGGCAAATGAGATATTATCTCGTTAAACATATGCAACTTTGTATACACTTCCAAAATAGAATTTTAAGCACTGGATAATGTCAGGCTTGAACTTTTTGTTCCATTTAGTTTCCTACAGAGGCGCACTCTGTAAATCTGAGAATAGTGTCAACAGCCAAAATAAAACACATTTTTGCCATGTTTTTCCCCTGTAAGACCTTCAAAATATAGACAGGAATAAAACTGGAAAGTCTGGTCTGTGTAAGTGCTACTGAGGTGGAGAATTCTGGCTGAAAATAAATGAAAAAATGTTGTAAAATTCTATATATTTTACCGAAAAGCACTTTTTGTAGGTAGAAGTTTTAACTAAAAGATGTCAACCATGAAACTTTATAAAGTTTATGACTTAGATTTGTCTGTTGTCTCATATGATAATTCACAATTTAGGTTTTTTCAGATGCTATTAGTTTATAATTATATCACAATATCAACAGTTTTTTCACTTGTTTGTCTCATATAGCCCTAGAGACCAGAATATAACTGTTCATGCCCAATATCCACTACAGTTACATTTCATTCATAGAAAAAAATGACAAAATCCACGTGGATCAAACTCTGATCAAATCAGAGAACATTTGCTATGTCTTTATGTTTCTTATAAAATAAAAGATTTTAACCAAATTGCATAAGTAACAGGCACAGTTACACAAATCCATCATTTTGAATTTTTAATGTAGTTTGTAAAGGTGACAGATATTAGTCACTAAAAGAAAGGAAAATTTTGGAGTCGTGGTTATTTGTAGGTTATTACGCTCTGATTTAACTGGTCCGGCCCACTTGAGGTCAAATTGGGCTGAATGTGGCCCTTGAACAAAAATGAGTTTGACACCTCTGGTCTAGACAATGAGCAAGCAGCAATACAAAGAAGGCTTGTATTAATGATTCTAATGATTCTGGTATTAATTGAGTTTTAATAACTGTCCCATGTAGTGGATACTGTGCATGACAGGGTAAAAAGCTTAGAATGTTTGATTTAATGAATTATTCTGTTCAGATATATCCAAAACCTTTAAATGCACGTCACTTACCAACTTTGGACCCATTCCTACACTGTGGTGCTCTGCTTTTCCACAGGCGAGGCTCCATGTGCCTTAAAGGAGAGGACTCGAGTGAAGAGGATCTGACAGACTCTCTATACTCAGAGATAGACTACATCATCTAGACACAGCTCGGTTTAACTCACATTGCCTTGTAAGCAGCTAGTCAGGCGTCTCCTCTGACTCCAGAGCCATTTTTTGCAAAGAGTCATTGCAATTTCTTTTTGCCAGCTTAATCCAAAACACTAAAGCATGGAAAATGGATGAAAATATATTTATTTTAATTGCTGTAATTGAGGTTTATTATAACCCTTAAATGTGTCTATAGATGTAAATATGAAAGTGACTAACACAAAAAAGACAGGAAGCTGAATTTGCTAAACACACTTAACATTAGTTTTCTTCACTATTTGCTGCATAGCTAGAGTTTTTTTGCAAGTCTGCCTATTATATAATGCTAACCCCAGCCATAACCATAACACACTGATTACAACTCTAAAGATTTAATATCTGTAAATGGACTGGAAGTTACCGTCTTTTCGCCTAAGTTGCAGACTTACTGCATTTACTGTTAACTGGGAGAAAAAAACGGTCACGCTGCATGTACTGTTTGAGCAATAAAACAGAAAGATGTTAGATTTCTCTACAGAAACAACACGGCCATCATGTGCAAGAAGAGCATGGGTTGTTTCTTCCAATTCTGGGAATCATTCTAAAATATTGTGACCATAATATTTAATCATACTGACCTCATCTCAGATGTTTGGTAGTATCGAATTATAGCTGCTTAAAGTTGTTTGTAACAAAGCATTTCTCTTCTGCATCTTTCACTTGTTATAGCCGAGAACATGTTTTGGCAAAATTCCTGCTTGATCCCCACCAATATCAGCTCTGCTGCCAAGATCTTCATGTTGCTTTTCTCCACAGAGGTGACTTGTGTTTTTGCCAAAATCTAAGCCTCAACATTTTTACTGCACTGAGATGACATGTTCTTATATATGCACGGCAGGAAACACTGTCACTCACAACAGGATGTGTTTGATTCTGCCTCTACTGCAGTTATTTTGCAATGTGTTGTTCTTCTTTTATATATCTGCACTTTAACCTGAACTTTAATAGGCCGCTGTTGTCTTTGAAGCAGCGTTTCATCCGCAGGAATATCAGAAAATTATTGAATGTATAATCAAAGGTCAAGGTTGAAGTCATGTTTTAGTGTCACAGTCGTAACAGGACTGCAATCTATTGTCCAGCAGTGAAAATGTTTTGTGCAAGGATAAAACTTGAACTGTAGTGAGGCTGTATGTGTTGGTCCTCTAAGCTGGAATCACAGAAAACTGCACAATCTCATGCAATAAGCTCAATAACTGCACTGACTGTGGATGTTGTTACTGTATAGAGATGTGTTTGCAATATTCTGTTCCCAAATTACCATTAAGAGTCTATAAATATAGGATTTATAGCAAATCGAGTGCAAAAGACCATAAATTAAGAAATCGCTGTGTAATTATTAAGCTGTTAATCTTGAATAAACAGTACAGTAACCTTTAGTTTATTTACCAACTAAGTACCATAATCTGCTTTTCTTGTTCTGCTTTCTCCTCACTTAGCAAAACACCTGAAGGCCCTGCACACTCACATCATAGTGTAGCGGCAACATGAAAATTGCTGTGGACTTTTGCAAGAATTATTGTTTTAAATATATTGAAATAAAGTAATGACAAAATTAATTTAATCAGTAACAAGAGGAGAGTTAGTAGGTACCACAAGGGCGGCCAGCCGGAATTAAACCAAGAATTTAAATTTAGTGTGAACCTTAACCGTTAAGTAATCAGGATGCTCCAAAAAAGGTTTATATCTAATGAAATGCCTCCCTGAGCACTTTCAGTTGTTTTTTCTATTAGCCCTTAACACTGACCGACACTTATATTTCATTTTTGATGAATAAGTAACTAGAGGCATTATTCCTACGACACAAATCACTTCTTAGACTCAGCATTTATAATTTCACTGCAAATACTGTCAATGAGGTTCCAAACATTACTGCTTAAAAATTAGTGTTTAAAGCTAGCAATGCAACATACCATTTCAATATTCAGCCTGAAAGTTTATTTTTTCTTTGCAAACAATGTTTAACAATGCAGTGTACTTAAATGCTGGATGGAACTTACAGATAAAACTGTCAAATATAACTTGCACTTTGAACCTAACAGCTTGTACAACTCTTGCCTTTGGAACAATAAAAAAGGTTTTTTGGAAACTCTAAAACATTCTTTTGTGTTTGTGAATTAATTCATCCGTTTTGATTCACAGTGACAGAAAACTACACTTATGAAAAAAAGCACTTTTATTCATTTCTAAAATCATCTTTAGCTATTTTTCACACAGGATCTGAAATCTCAAAGAAATAAACAACAACAACGAAAAAAAAACAAAAAAGGTTTTCTTCTGATATTGGCATTTCTACAGTGAATAAGCTGGTGGCAGCATCAGAAGCCCAGCGGGGGGCTGGGATCCTGAGCTTCAGTCCTCAGAGCAGTTGCCCGGGCAGACTGTGGAGTCCAGCAGGCTTTCTACACCCTCTGGTGTCTTGTCTATCAAGCAGCAGCAGGTAGAAGCGCCAAAAAACAACCTCACGCTCTCTGACAAAACCCAGAGAGAGCTCCCTCCCATCAGTACAACACCATATACACACACACGTGGATGACACAAGACACCCAGATCACATGGTGCAAAAAAACAAAACAACAAAGATACCCACTTCCTAAATTAAAGGTAAATACAGACAACAGATGTGTGCCTGAAGTCTCACACGACCCAACTGAGTGATTAAGTCTGGAGCAAAATAATAATTTACAACCAAACAAGGAGATTCTTAACATACTCTACTTGGTTTTGTTTCATTGTACTTTGTGTTGAAGGACCAATAGCCTACGTGTCACTACGTCTAGTGGAAGTGATGCAACAGAGGCAGAGCTCCTATAAAGCACAAAGAGCAGCAGTAAGGACGACCCATAACAACACATTACTCTGGCATTATAGGAGCATCGGAGGAGCAGAAATGACCTTTACAAATTCTTAATTGTTGCTTTTTTCAATTCAGCAAATCTTATAAATGATGCTTCAACTTCAAAGTCACTGAGAGAGTGAGGTTTGCCTTACCAGAGGAGGCGAAACTGAAGGAGGGTGGGTAAGTAGTTCTTGGTTGTATGCACTGTTGGGTTTTGGGTGAGCAACATAAGATGAAAATGGTTTCATTAACAAAGCAGTGCTCAAAAGGTGTGAGCACACGGACTTACAAGACGGCCACAGATGAATCAGAATCAACACTATGTCCAAAACAGGAAGATTAACACGCAGTGTCAGGAAGGAGAGTGAAAGAGTCTGTTGTAAAAGGAGACTGAAGACTTAAATAGACAGGATGGATGCCTTACAGACCAGCTTCACAGTCCCATCATCTCTGCATCCATCTCTGAAGCTTTTACTTTCAGTTGATTTGTCTATACAGTATTTGATTCTTTTTCTGTATGAATAGCTTTTGTACTTCCCTTTAAACTTTACAGTACAATACACTATAGTGCACAATAGGGTTTCTGAGCCAGTCCTGGGGCTCAGAGTGGAGGGTGAGAGCACACCAGCCTCACAACGCTGCTTGATTTCAAGTCACTATCGGGCCCGACATTCAGAGTCCAGTAGCCCGGTTGCTCTGCTGCGGCAGCCAGACGATCTAAATAACCAAGAGTGGTTCTCTAAGCCTCAGTCCTGCCCCGGGTCCTTCGCGGGGCCGCCGTCCAGGTAGATTTTGAGGGCCTTCTCTTTGCGTGGCGAGTAGCTGACACGGTGTCCGGTCTTGAGCAGACGGCTGCTCTCCTTCTTCATGAGCTCATTGCGCTCATCCTCTGATAGCTCCAGAGGTTCCTCTGTGCTGTCCCTACACAGACAAACATCCCAATAATGTTAATCTGAAGTCACAAATATTTAAAACTTAACATGCTGAAAGAATGAAGATGCAGTTCAGTGAGGTGGAATTTACTCTTTGGAATTTATCTCCATCTTATAAGCATTTTGTGAAACGGAATGAATAAAAAAACCTACATGTACATTGAATTTAAATTCTTAAATCTCTTATTAGCTTAGCAGCTGCTCTCTCTATAGATGTCTCTACTACATAATGTCACAAGTCTCTATGATCACAAGCTGTTAGCACTAGCATTAGCAGCCAAGACCACAAACAATCCCTCTGTACCAAAGCAGTCGTGTGTGTGTCGCTTTATAAGTCACATTTTTCTCATTTCAGTACTCTTATTTGTTGTATCATTATGTGGCAATAAAACTGAATACAAGCACCATTGTTTGTAGCAGAACATGTTGATCTTTTTGAGACTTTTATTCAAGAGTATTGTTGGTATTTCCTGGAGGAGGCATAAATGTTATCCCACACTGGCTAAAAATAAGACTTAGTCATTGATTCAAAAATAAATTCTAGTTTGAAATCACAATTTTTTATATACATTTATTCAGGATTAAAATCTAAACCAAGTTATTTTTTCATCCAATTTTACTCCATATAGCAAGTACATTATTTTTTCTAATAAATACTTTGAATACACTGCCTGCCTATTTAATAGTACTAAATGCATACTTGATATGTAGACATAATATAGCCAAGTCTAGAGGGAACATTGTCCTTTGTGTCTGGCAAAATAAAATGGTTTAGCAAAATACTAAAATACGGAGAACACAGAAACACTTAACTTGTAACTTGATGTGAACTCGTTCTTACCTGTAGAAGACCACAGCTCCATCATCACAGATGTAAAGAGGCCACACGTTTAGGGTCGACACCTTGGGGTTCCAGTCCAAATCCTGGTGGATCTCCAACACAGAAATATCACAAGGAAACGTTCCTCTGCCCTGCACAGAACAGACGGGAGGCGCATCAGTAAATTAACATAATATGAAATATGGGGTCCTGTTTGAGGCAATGTAATCCACACACCTTTGCAAATTCCAGGTTTTCAAGAGGAATATCACTGATTTCACAAAGCTGCAAACAGAATAAAAGATTTTAGTCACAGACCAGCATCATGTCCTTCAGTTAATGAACAAAGTGTAGTGATTTTAAATTGACTGTTGATGATTATGTCAGTGCCAAAGCACTGCGTGAACTCAAGCTATGAGCAAAGACACATCGGGTGACAGACATACTTTCTCCTTGAGTTCTTCTACACTGCTGCTTTCCAGAATCACTTCCTGGAAAGGCCCCAGCTTCATTGTAGCCGGACTCCATCTCCGAGTCAGAACGGCCAGCTGTGACATTGACTTCATCTTTTCTGGTTCTGAGAAACAGACAGAAGACCACTGATCAATTAACTGTACTGTACCTGGAACTTTGGGTAATCAGAGCCATTTTGCTGCACATTTTACTAATTTAAATTACATTTATCTGCCTGTATGTGCAATTTCATGGCACTGCATACTTTGAACATGATACAGCTTTGACAATTCAGAAATAAGATAATTTTACTACTGCAAACTCATTTTAACTTTTGCCACAGAATTTTAATTTTAGTACAAGTGGTTAAAGTAAAAACCAAATTATCACAATATATCTGTGGTGTATTGTCTACGATATACAGTCTCAAAATTCTGTATAATGAGAAAACATACAAATGGATATGCAAATACAACTTTGAATACACAACAATAGACACATTAACTGTTGGTTCTGCAGATGAATGTATGAATACAATATGTGTCACAAACAAATAATTGGCTGTCTCTATCCATTCTGAAGAGAGAGATAAGAAGAGGAGTTATGGGGCAAAAACACAAAAAAACAAGACAAAAACTACAGATTAGGTTCAGTTCATGTTTGTCATGTTGGATAACTGCTCACACAGGAAGCTTTCCAGTTGACCATACAAGGTCATACTACCAATGGCTCGTGTGCTGAGAAGTCCCGCCTACCCTGACAAGGTGACGGAGAATGGAGAATAAGACTTGAAGCAAAATCGTGACTTCTGTATCAGTAAGGGTATGCGCGATGTAAATTTCAGCATGTGCCCAAGTCCATGAGGGTCCATGTAGATCCCTGTGCAGACATGCATCCATTCCAAAATTTGTGACAATGCAAACTGTACATTCTGCAAGAGCGCCAACTGTGCATGTGATAGGAAAACAAATGCTGCTCGAAACGAATGCTTGTTTTAAAGAGCAACATAGTGAGAAGATTCTCTGTCATCCACACCTTTACAATTCATGATTAAAGAGTTGTAATTGAATCAGTCGCTGCCAGCCTTGGGAGGTGCTTTGATTTGTAGCTACATGCTTTCCATCAACAGTGCCCAGTAGGTAGTTGTAAATCCCCAGAAATTCTGTGCTATGTGTGCCCATTGTGTCTGGGACACTTCAGGAATAATTACTGACACCATACAGCCCAATCTGTAATTAGCTGCTAAATACTGTAAGTGTAAAGTGCACAGTCAGCATTTCAGAAACATCCACAGGAGCTCTGTGTTTTTCTGTATTTAATATAGCGTAGCTGTGTGTAGCAGACCAACCTATACATGTATACTGAAGCAGTAATGAAGAAGCCTGTGTTGTTCTGTACACAGAGATGCAGAAACCATGAATTTGCATTTAAAGTAGCAAAACAAACATACATAAAAATTTTCTGACTTGTTTCAAAGAAAGAACATTTCTTACCATTAAGGACTTCCAGGAAGACCTCCCAGTTGGAAGAAATGCTGATGTCTTCCTCATAGACGTGGTAATCCAGAAACACTGTGCCCGGATTCTTCCATGTCTTTTTCCTGAGACGAACTCTAAACACACAAATAACCATTAAAAGATTTGCACAAGTGATGTGACGTTATTAGTCTATCAAAGTTTCATCAGTGACTAATCTCGTACCTGTCGATGCTGAGGTCAAGCTTGCACTGCTCTTTCAGCTGAGGAAGCAGCTCCTCTTTGGACTGTCTGACAGTCATGCCCTTGGCAAACACTGTGTCCACGAGGAACTTGCAGGGCTGAAAGAACAACCATATATATGTGGATTAGTGTATTTTAGGTAATAACGCTGAGCAACATTGAGAGGTTTTAACAACAACTTTGTATGACCATAATGACAGAAAATTCTTTTAGTTCTTACCTCTGGTTCATTCACCAGTAGTTGATACACTTTAACTCTGTATTCACCCTTTTTCAAGGCTCTTCCTAGTCGGATGGTTATCTATGGAAGATACAAAAATGTACAAGTTACATCTTAGTTCAAGTATTAGGTCATTCCCACACAAACTGCTAAAATGGAATGAATAACTTCTCAACAATTATCCTGACCTTGTTGTCGTCAGAGAATGATGAGAGTGTTTCATTGAGTCGTACACTCTCAAACTCCTGGTTGTTGGCGTACACCCGAAACACCTTGAACTGGGTCGAGGTGACTCCTACGTAGGGCTCCAGGTTCTGCTTGAATGCTGCTAATGTTATTCTCTTGTCCACATGAACCACTAAACCTGAAGCAGATTAAAAGAAACAACAATGTAATATTTCGTAAGAATTATTCCATTCAAGGAAGAAAAACAGCTGAAGAACATGGTGGTTAAGGTCCCTCTTTATCATTGTAGTCAACAACAATCAGTTGTAATTGAAAAAGGGGAGTAAATCAAGAAAACAACATCATTACTCCGCCAAGGAATGCGGTGGAATCATGTGACGATCGCTGTTGGTTTGCCTGTTAGCAACATTACTCAAAAACAGACTAACTGATTTGGATGAAATTTTCAGGGAAGGTCAGAAATGATACAAGGACCAACTGATTAGATTTTGGCAGTGATGTGGCTTATAGTCTGGATCCACAGATTTGTTAAAGAATTCTGTATCATTGTGAGACTGCAACACGGTGTCACTGTATCTATGACAACAAGTGAACACTACGTCAGCTACCTGCTGACCAATACATGATTGCGATCTTGCTACAAATCCACCGCTGCGGACCACAAATTGTTTAAAGATTTCATGTATTGGAAATCATACAACGACTGAGCAGCCTTGGCAGAGTACTGCGCTCTCTGAGTGCTTTTCTTGTTGTACTTTCTTCTGGTAAATTTAATTGGACAATTTGAACAAAATAATGCTATTTAAGGATATAAATATTTAAAAATGCATCATGAATGAAAGACTCATACATTTTTGTGTATCCCATGTTGCATCATCCTGAGAACAAGGCTCTGCTCTGAAGTACAGGTACTGAGCCTCGGCCTTGCTCTTTCCATTGTCGTCATACTCGCTGTCTGTTCCGGAGTCTTCTTCAGCAGTGTCCCAGGTCTCTTTTTTGCCCTCGTGAGCTTTGGAGCGTCGGCTACTTGTAATGCTGTGCGAGTCCAGGCCGTTGGCCAGCTGGATGGGACCACTGTCTGCATTACACAGTGTGTCACTACTGTGGCTGGAGCTCAGTATGTCGCTGTCCACTGAGCTGGTGCTGCGGTCATTGTTCACCTCAGAGTCCGATCGCTCCTCACAGGCAAAGTGGTTCTCGGGGTCAGACGAGGCACCGCCAGCACCCCCCACTGTGGCTCTGAGCCGGTTCTCCAACTCTCTGTTGTCTGCAGCTACACAGAGCGAAGAGTTTGAGTCAACCTCTTGGGTTGGAGATTCGATATGTTCGAAGTCGCTGGCGTCAGAGCTTTTCTGGCTGTCACTGGTGCTGGAGCCCTGCTGCTGCTGCAGAGACAGATTCTTTAACTTTTCTGTGCTCTCCTCGAGGATAGCCTCTACAGATTTCCTGTTACCCTTTGAACCCTCAAAGGGTGCATCAGAGTCACCTCCTACTTTTTGGCAAAGAGTTCTGTTGGCCAGAGTACCAGGAGACTGTTCAGGCAGTAAGACCAACAGTCGGATTGTGTTCCCATGACGATCCAACAGTTTCCACAACAGTGAGTCAGTGAAAGTAACCTGATGATCCGTCAGCTCAGAGCTTTCTACAAAAACCTGATGAAAAAGACACAAAATGAAAAAAGTTATTTGATGTAGCATCACATTTTAAGTGGACTTTGGCAGTCAAATTCTACACATAACAGTAACAATGCAATGAAAACACACACAAACATTCACAACTGAAAGAAAATAAAGACACCTTGTTACTCCTGAAGAAGCCCTCAGCTTTCAGTGTCTTGTTTGGAACACAGAGGAGCCGGAGGTCATTATAGCAGCGCTCCAGGACCACGCGCATGGTTTCTGCAGATAGCCCTGTAGCCTGAAAGACATGTATAAATAACGTATAGAAATCTGATCTCACATGATCTCACGGGCAACATAAACTTACTTCAACCAATTTCTGAGGCAATGATGAAAACAAAACACAGTGAAGAAGCTGATAAGAGCAACAAACCTGTGCAATAAGCTGTTTGAATTCAGTGATCGTCTGGTTCAAATATGCCCGAACACTGATGGGAGAGGCGATGGTCTCACTCTTCAGATCCACAACATGGACCTTCACCATCACCTCTGTAGATAATAATAAACACACCCACACAAAGGCATAAAGCAACTACTTGTGTGTTCTGACCATCTACACATATGCATCCATCACTGGTGTACAGTCTATTTGTATCTGCATTATTGCTATCTATACAGTTGCATCTACTTAGTTGTGCATTCTGCTAAATGGGCTTCAATCCATCAGTAGTTGAGCATAATCAATAGCACACACAACACAATGCAAAACAAAATGATTCTCTCCATAACTTTCAGACATGACACACTTGTCCTTCCTAAATGTCTGACTGAAGAGAAACTGACAGAGACTACTGACCTCCAGGTTTGTACGGCTGGAACACTTGCTCTGGCCTGCGTGTCTCTAGAAGCAAGTCGAACATGTATGAGGACTTGACTCCACCCAGCAGGAGGCCCATCGGTGTGTCCTCCTCGCCTTCGTAGGAACGCTCCAGGTACTCGTGGAACTCGTCATACTTTACCAGGCGACAGCAGTCCAGAGAGACGACTCCTTCCAGCTCCATCAGCTGAGGGGCAGAACACACAAATGGTCATAAATAAAAAATTGGACTTATCACCCATATTTTATACTGTGAGACCACTTGCCAAAGCAAGTTTATCTTTTGTCAAAGTCACGTAACTGTTGTGTGATACAACGGAAAAGAAGACCTCAATGCAGCCACAACTGTCCTTCAAGAACACTCCACCAATACATAATCAGTATTTAACTATGACTATTAATAATGTATTTAGACTAGATTGCTGAAAAACCGCAAAGAAAAGACAACAACCCAACAAACCTTGTAGGCCATTTCTGTTGCTTCTCTAAGAGTCTTGTCTTTGTGCACTTCCAACTTGCTCTCCATCATCATCTTCACAGGATGCATGCAGAAAAGCTTTATCTGGAGGAAAACAGCATACGATTAACAAAAGTTTGACTTCTTTTTAAAAAGTGAGGTATTCAATTAACTGATCCTTGTTTACAAGAGAACAGTGAAATGTAACCAAGCAAAGGTAAGTACCTTGCAAGTGTTGCGTTCGATCTCTCTTTGTCGCTTTTCTTGCTCTTCAGACTCTTTCTCCTTCTGAACCAAACTTTTTATGTGCTCTGGGAAGTCTTCTGCAGCTAAATACTCTGCAGACAGAACAGAGAGTGCACATTAATCTACTGGTGTGGGGTAAACTACAGAACAAGACCTCAGCCTATTGCATCACAGAGTATGAGGACTGGAAGAATGATAACCACAACATAATGGCACTGAATGGAATCTGATGAAGCACTTAAACCAAGATCAGTTTCTTTTCAGACTCATGCAATGAAATGCCTCTGAGGAGCTACATTAACTCCTGCCACAATGGCACCAGACTAAGCAAGCTCAGTTCAGCTGGACCACAGACAGGGCCTGCTGTAGACTTTGTCAGTAAATTATGTGTCAATAAATTGCACTAGATTTTCTTTTCATGGCCAGAAAACTCACTTTTTATTTAAATCAAACAACATAACTAGCATTTATTCACATGCACAGCATGTTTTCTTAAAAAAAAAACTCAAGACAAAAATGGGCAAATTTAAAATATTCATGAATTCCAATGCATTAGCACCAATTATGTAGACAAATCAACATATGACACTGGATTGCTTAAAACATATGACTTTGCAGAGAATTAATTCTTTTACACTGAAAAGTGGGAAAACCACCAGTGCAGCTCTTAAACAAAAAGGAAAAATGTCACTGTTGATTTCAAGACAAAACTAAACTGACAACACACCAGAAAAGTGATCGCCCAGTTTGCATTGGAATCCAAGTAATTTTGGTATTGTCCAAGGAAGATTTAATCAAATTATTCCTTACTTGCATTCCTTGAGGGATCTTTCAGTCTATATATGAGCATATATGCATTTGTCGAGCTGTTGAGAGAAAAAAAAAGTCTTAATAATGACTGCAGAATATATATATAGAGAACATTTGGTCGCCTTAAGCACTGTCTATTGCTTCAACAGAAAGAGTAAATTACAGAGAAAAATCTACAAGAATCGTCTTGTTCTCCTCTTTGAACAGAAATGTAAATAAGTTGCATTTCATTACAAAGCCAATGTACTGTAAGCATGTGATGTGTGTAAACCCACTGTGGGCCAGAGAGGGATATGAAACACAACTGACCTCGCAAAGGCACTGGAGTAATAGCCTCTGTTCCCTGAGGACCCCCCATATGTCTTCCTGATATCATCCTGGGTGATCTGTCCAACACAGATGAACAAGAATGATTTAGTATGTACTACCATGACAATGACAAGCAGCATGTTAAAATGACAGCAGCAAGGGGCGCATTTGTGACCTAGTTTATAGAAAGAGTATATAAAATGTAGCAGTGACACAGTCTGGAGCAACACTCTGCCTAACATTCTCTATCTTTTGACAGGCCACTAAAGGACTTAAACTGACCTTGCTAACATGCTGATCGTTGAAACTGCACCACTGGCCATCACTGAAAGATTTGATACAGGCATAGTAGTGGCCACCAGCAGCGCTCCCAGAATGGACCATAACAGAGAACAGCTCAAAGGTCAGCAAACTCTGAGAATGAATAGGGGAACATTGTTAGGTAAAACCAACAATCAAGTTGTGGACTTCCTTGTTGATATACGATAGATATATTTTCCCATCTATGCACACTTAAGGAGGTCCTTCAGTTTAAAGCAATAAAACCACAGTAACTTGCTAAGTGCTAGCTAAGTCATCCTTTACAAAGTGCAGTACACAATGTAAATGAAAGACAGACATCTCATGTAACAAGAACAGGAAAGTACAACATAATTTTTCAGCTTTGCCTTCCATTTGAAAGTGTCTCAATAACATTTACAGGAGTCTCTCTTATCACTTCAGTATTGGCACAGCAAGTACTGATGGGAAACAATATAAACGTGGGGAAAAAAGAACCTGGAGAGCCACAGTGTACTCTAGAGCAGCTTCACAGCTCTCTGAAACACTACTAAAGAATTTTAGAAAGTTAATTTGGAGTTTTGATAGCAGAGATGCTGTATAACAATCAAAATCTGTTCAGTTTTGTTGTGATCCGATGACTATAAAAGCACAAGATTCCTATCATTTTTAAACTCAACCATTCAATGACACCTAACTTTGACTATGAAGGCATCTCCATTAGGTGTGCTTCCCCTCTTTATGATTTCCCTTCATGTGTCCCCCTTCTGCAGCTTAAATATGTTAATGCATTTTCATAGACAGGATATTAACAACAATATCGATTTAGTGAGCGGTCAAGAAGACTACCTTTGGCTTCAGCACCCTCTCCGTGCTGCTCGTGCTGTCCAAACAGATGCCCTCATCCACACAATCATCGGTGGAAAAATCGTTGCTCATCTGGTCGCTGTGGCAACTGCCTTCATTCTCTGCTCCACTGTCAGTGCAGCTCTCTGTCTGAGGCGACTTCTAGAGAAGAGGCCAATTCAAAACCAATAACAGAGAAAGGTTTAAAAAAAAGCAGGCAAGGCACAGTGGTCAACCATAGTTTAAGTACAGCCCAACTACAAAAAGCACAACACAGAATGCTCCATTAGGCAAGACAGAATTACTGGAGCTGGTTAAAATCTCTGTTCATGAGTCTGCCATACGAGATCGGGTGGTTATATGGAGCAAGTTGTCCATGACAGAACATGAAGGAGGCTGCTGCACTTAAAACAAACATCACTGCAACGCTCCTGGGAAAAATGTCTTGTGATTAAACTACGGTTAAGTGTTAGCATAAATATACCATTGTATAAGAACATGACAACATCCTCCTGTATCATCAGCACTTTTTTGCTGAACACAAAATCAAATCCGAGGTCTATCATGGCCTATCTTGATACTGTCAAGATGGCTGTCATACAGAAGCTCAGTAAGTTGTTTGATGTAGCAGTACAATGACCGTCAACGCTAAACTCCAAAAAGCATGAAAATTTGCCTCGTTGAGTGGCCAGGTAAGAGTCTAGACCTGAACACAGCAGAGATACTGTGGGATGATATCAGACATCCTCAGAAAAGGGCTGAATTGAAGCAGTTCTGTAAAGCCACCAGCACCATCAATGTTTAATGGGCATAATTTCACAATTCAAATTTTTTGTGCGTTATTATCTTAAGCACATTGTGTTTGTATTTGTTACTTAGATTGCCACTAGATAACATGTAACAAAAAATTAATTCAGAAAAGCAGATGGTTCCAAAAGAATCATTTGGAATTACCTGATTTACTGTTTTTATTTTTCATTCACAAATTTTTTCATGCCACAGTACACACATTGTAAGATGCCAAAATACACAAGTAGCTGGTGGGAAAAAAACAGTGTCACAAACACTAGCTTCACAGGTTTTCTTGGTACACTTGCTGTTATCTGAGCATCCTGATCAAAATGACCGAAAAAAATATCCTAAAAGGAAAGCGTTTGACGTGATCTTTTTCCAACAATAATTTATAGTTACATCAATTCATCATATTTTAAGGGTTATTACTAGATAAAAGTAAATCATATTTAGGTTCCCCCACAAAATGTCTGCTGCTATTAAAACCTACAAATCTAATAAAGAGTGATGGAAGCAGATACTGTGACTGCTGCTCTCACCTCATCTTCCACATCAATGAATGGACTCATGTCAAGCTCTTCAGGGAAGGTCATGCGGTCATTAAGTTTGATGCGATGCATAGTGGTGTAGTCAAAATCAAACCTTTTCAGCTGTAAGGTCAGCAGGTAGGGAAAGTGCAGAAACCTCAGACCCTGTGGAGAAGAAATTATCAGATAATCAGCCAGGTCAAGATAAGAACAGTGCATTCTTTGAACATGACTTCTACGTCACATTTTACATGTGCTCACCTTCCGGGCATCACATTTCTTTTTGCAGCGTTCACAGAAGTACTGATTGGGTCCATCCAGAGTTTCTGGCTGGATGAATGCCTGCAAAGCCTCCTCCTGTGGTAGCAAAATTAGTTTTAGTTTAATTTGAAAAAAGCTTAAATACTAAATAAACATAAACTGTATCAAAATGAGGTGAATGCACTGAATTTAAAACAGCTTTAAGTGGCTGTGAATGTGTGTTAAGTGATGCTGGAGTCTTTGATGCCCATGTGTTAAATGTTTAAATGAATAAAATGCGGAGAGAAACACACCACACTGCCATAGGCCTGACTGGCTCCGAAGGGTCTGATTACAAGAGGGATGTCCAGGTAAGTGTCAATCCTCCAGCTCTCATAGCCACACTCCAGACAACGGACATAATCCTTCAGCTTCCCCTGGTACAACTGGTTGATCAGGTCGGCCTGAGGATATGGAGGCATGACAGTCAGGTCTTCTTAGCTGTGTTTCCCATGCAACAAACTAGTCTTTTGTTGGGCTGCATAATTTTCCTCACCAAACTACATTTGCTTACTGAAGACAGCAACAAAATGCAACAACTATTGTGGCATCACCTATCATCAAAAATTGCTAAATGAATTAAACATAGATAGAACAGATTTAAAACATCTTTGTGGTGGAAAGACCAAACATTTCCATCATCATCACATCTCGCTTCTCTCTATGACAGTAGGAATTGTGCCTCTACATCGAGTGTGGCCTCTCAATGCACACAGTAAGCAAAGCAATATGCTACAATATCATATTAGTCTTATAGGAGAGCCTCACTGATTTTACACACAAGGTCTGCTTAGCACATGTAGTGCTACTCAGATTGTGAAAACAGTTATGCTGCATAATATCCCATGCAGCTCAACCAAACAACTGTTTACACAGGCTCTGAACAGTAAACACTATACCAAAAGGCAAAAAATCCATTAATAACTAAATTAGTTACTGCACTTGGAAGAACGCTCCATGTGACATCTGCAAATAGTGAGTTTATGTTTTTAACTGGAAATTAGTTGCTAGTTTACTTGAGGCTACATATAAATAACCCTTTGTAGTATTATGGTAATTAAGTTATTTTTCATGAGGCTCACATGCATTAATTCTGCCCTAACAAAGCTCGTGTACAGATCATGTCTGTATATACCCACACTAGACTAAGTGTTTGCAGTTTATAACTCACTCCTGAGATAAGAAACAGCTAACCCTGGGGCTTAGTGGCCTTTGACAATTTTTCCACAGTAGGACTTTTGTTTCCATTCCGGGGGGAGCCCTTAGCCTGGCTGCTGAATTTTTGCTGTTAGAAGTTGAAGAAAACTTCTTGTTTTTTCCTACCTGCTCTGTCTGCTTCCATTTCTGCTCCAGGGCATCAAACATGACCCTACACAGCTCCTGGACATCATGCTGCTGCCAAGCTAAAAACAAACGAACAAAAAGTATAATTAAGTGCACAGATGCTGAGGCACATGGTTTCTTCTTTCACTAACACGCAGACAAGCCATGTGAGTCTAGTCACAGGAGCATACAAATACTTACCCTCGCTACTGTCCCAGCCAAAGCTTCGCGTCACATCAGTGGTCTCAATTGCTCGTTTCTTACTAGTTTGCAGGAGAACAAACAGCCTTTGCAGCTGGTAGGGGATACTGGTAACTGGATCCTCTTCTGACTCCTCAAACTCCCAACTGAAGACAGAGAGATGTTTAAAAGAATTTCCAAATTTATAATACATGAGTAAGACTTTGCAAAGACATCTATAACCATAGTTCCTTACTTGTAGAGGGCATTCCTGAATTCTGGGGTCATGAACAGTGTTTGCAGAAGACTGTTCAAATAGCAGGTCATTGCTTGGTTAACCAAACCAACGTAGCCTACATTGAGAGCAAAAGACAAGAAGTCAAAGGTCAATTGGGGTTGTAAAAAAGAAGTGGTGCCACATCTTCGGATGGTGAACAAACCTTACCCGTCTCAGATTTGTTAAGGATGGATGAGTAGGAGTAAGATGGACTGCTGTAGTCACCACTGCAGCCTGCAGTGCCGTCTCTTGGTAGGGGCCCAATAAATCGCTCCTGGGAGCTGTCGTCCATTCCACTGCTATCTGCTGTTCCGGACTCATCCTGTGCACAAAAACATACCATGTAATAAATACATTTTTTAGCCTACAAACAGGAATCAATCTCACTATTGTGGACCCCACAAAAAAGATATTACATGTTTTTGATATTTTGAATTCATTTTGTTAATCTTGTTCTACTCACCGATGCAATCTGGGGCTGCTCTCCATCTTTGTCTGTAAGCTGGAGGAAATTCCTCTTACCGCCCGGCTCAAAGGCCGAATCTGAGAGGGACATCTCACTGCTGTGGTCCAGCGGTGCCTAGAGGGAAGCACAGTATAAACAAAAATCACATGAGAAGACAGTCTTTATATAGAGGTCAACAATTCCTGGAAAATGCAGAGCAAAACAAAAGCTGCAAATATTCATAACAAGCAGTTTACAAACTACAAATGGGACTAACTTACAAGAAGACTTAGACTCCTACTGAACTCATTCTCAGCGGATCCCCTGTATTGATGTGTACGAGTATAGCAGTTTGAAGCCAACATGTGAACAACACTATGTAGCTTTCTTTCTCCCGGGCAAGCTGAGGACGAGCAAGCTAAGTGCTGCAGTGGAAACATGCAGTAGCTTAATCCACTGACCTACTCAGTGAGATAACAACAGACACAGCACCTGGGCTTTGGCCTGGGTCAGCAGCAGGATTAGCCTGGGCTCATTTAAGAAAAGGGAATAATACGTACACAAAGACACAGGAGAACAAACTCAACACTGACTAAGCACATTAAGAATGCATTCATTCCTTAGTTTGCCTGAGCTGAATATAAGAGCGCTCTCACCAAGCTACACCACTTGCAGCAGAGAACAATGCCATGGCAAAATCCATTTTTGTACACTGATAATATGAAAAAAAAAGACTGCTGGCACCGTCAGCAGTCACTGCCATTATCAGATTTGCTGAGGTCATGATATGGTGGACGTGCCCTTCCCATGTAAAAGTTTCAGGGGTCACTGTATGTGTCATAAGTAGAGCATGAGTTAAAACGAAACTGTAAACACGGGCTGGAAGAAATAATTATGAACCACCAGAGTTCATCAGAAATACAAGCCTGAACTCAGCTACACCGAAATCCAACAATACCCTAACTCCTTTCCATATTAGAGCCCCTGTACCAAGATCAACACAACAATCATCATTCTTAACCCTTTGATGTGCAACATGGGTCAAAAGTGACCCAAACCCAATGGAAAATGGGTATCTCCTGACCCACACTGCACATCAAAGGGTTACCTGGTTGTCAACTGTAGCACATTCACAGAAGAAACAGTCTGGTACGGACTAAAACTGGTGTAGAATTTTGGTCTTTCACCTCTGTTACATCAAATTTTGTAGAGTTGCAGTAGAATTAGTTCAGTAACATCAGTGTCACTGACTCATTGTTAAAAGCATATTTTTTTCAATAAGGTGAATGCATTTCAATATTCTCCTCAGTGTCTCCAATCAATGGAACCTAAGGATTTAAATTTTTACTTTACAGATGTGAAGTCGTTACCGATAAAACTTTGGAATGTTTTGTCAACATTCTTGCATGATGTTCGGCAAAAAATATGACAAATTCTGCTGAACTGCTTCATGGATAATACCTTCTGCCACTAGACAAGTCCAAGATTTACGCTTTTTTTCTTGTCAGAAAAATATCTGCCTCTTCAGGTGCTAAATGTCCATTACAATAGTCACCAACATTATCTGTTTGCCATATGGTGCTAGGCTGGTAGCATACAATGTGTTTTAGGGATCCCCCATAAACACTGAGGAGTCCTGAGTCCTAAGTTGGTAAGTTCCTGGTCATTGCGCATTTTCTTAGTTCCTCTTAGCTCTGTCATTGTACACACACAGTACCACAGACACTCTGCAGTGCACTAGGATTTCCAAGACCCAAGAGTTTTCATTTCTCTGACTGAAAAACCTTGTTCCGGTACTGAACTAGTAATTATAACTTACAGCTTTTTCCTCAGAAAACAGCTGCCAATGCATTTGGAATTGAGGTTAATGAGTGGTAAAACTAAACCAAAATAAAAATGACCAGAAAACCAAAACAATGACCTGAAAAATGCTAAGCTCTGCAGAGCTGATATGAAAAGAGTCCAGTGATAACTCTCTGGGAGTTCATCAGTACATGCAACCACTTGCTTAAGTTGCTGTTGGTATACAAATATTGATCAGTGCAGCTTTAATAATCTCTGAACTGACATTTCAACATATTTGATCCTACACAAACCTAAGCTACATATTTGAGCTACTATATACATAAAGATTTTTCCCTGTCAAACTAGGTTAAGTCAATGATGTTTTTGTTTGAACTCTTGCATCAAGTAGTAGTCGAAAAGGACTCCTACTGATTGCAAGCCTCAAAATTTCAACACACAATCAAACTAAGAAACACCCTTGAGCATGCAGTGCCTATTTCGCCGGCTGCGTGTCACATTAGCACCATGCCGATTTAAAGACTTAAGCCTTTGATTTGTCCACGTAATCGCAATACTTCAGTCTATAGCTCAGCTGAGATCCACAACTACCTAAAGAGCAGATTTATGTAGAAAAACATTATCACCCAATCAAAAGTGACTGAAAAAAAAATCCTAACCATATCTGGTGTATTCCCCCAGGCAAGGTCAAAAGTGCCATTCACATATCCCGCTTTATGGGCAACGTCTTCATAAAGTTTGGAGAGGGTGGTGGAAGCAGGCAGGTTGAGGGTCAGCCTCTCATTGACCGTCTTTGCGCTGGTGATGTCCTGAATTATACACAGCACTCTGGGCTCCTCGGCTGCATTCTGGATCTGGAATTGAATGACAGTAAAAACATAAGGTCGATTTACTGACTGAATTTTGGTTTTTTTGTTTTTTTGTTTTTTTGTAAAAACTAAATATCAGAATGAAATTTATAAAGCAGTGCAACAAACATCATCATCAGAAACATGCCAGTACATTAAAGACAATCCACCACCTCGCCTCCTGCCTAATGTGATCTATTTGTTATGAGGTAAGTTTCATTTCTAAAAAGATGCTGCTGCACACTGAACCAAATATGATTTGGGCAACAGCTTAAGTATGGGAGAGTATCAAAAAAAAGTAAAAATGCTGTCACAATGTAACTGTTAATAATGTAAAGCAGTGTTTTGATAAATTACCTAAAAGTTTTCAATGCTAATGATAAAAACAAAGGCCATTTTTAACAAGAACACAAATGCGATGGCGACTTCCATGAGCACATCCAAAGCAATGGCAACCTACAAAAGCAGCTCACATTTTCTCTTCTGCTTTTGTGGTTGCCCAGGTTTAAATATGAACCTGCTTAACAGATCTCTTTTCACATAGGCTATGAAATAAATGGCTGACAGTTGTCTCCTGTACTAACACATTTACAATAAAACCTGCCTACAAATGCTTGGACAACCTCACTTGCTGCACAGTCCAGAAAAACATGGACAGGCTGTGTAAATTTCTCCTGAATTATCCACAATCTGTTTAAAAAAGAAAAGACAGGCCATGCATTTTCTGACTCATGCTTCATTTTACTGTAAAACACACAGTGTAAACTGCTTTTGAAGTGGAACAGGAGTGTCAAGGTCCAGCAAGTCACTGTGTCATCTCAACACTCCCTATAGTTTGTTTCTGATTGGTCTGATATGTACTGTACCTCATCAGGTGATATGCAGACTGAACGCCTATATCAAAAATGAAAGCAGCAAAGTCACTCATCAAGCATGCAAAGATAAGCCACGCCTGTTCTTTAACTTCACAAAATGGAGGTTAACTACAAAATGTTTAGCATTTCAATTTACTAAACTGTTGGAAGTTCAGGAAGGTCAACATAAAACATCACAATCTCACAGGACTTCAACAGATGTGCTATCAAAAACTATGAATGAGCATTTAACTGTATTATATTCTAAATACTAATCAGACTTAGGTACTTATAACTGGAAAAAAGTTTTACTAAAATTTTAACCTTGCTTCTTTTTTTAATTACATATTAGAAAATTATGAAACAGATTCCAGGCTTGCTTTGTGTGAAAAAAAGCCCTACACCTGACAAACTTAGATATGATTTATATAATATTCATAATAATTTTAAATTTCCTGTCTCTTACAATTAATAATGGTAGCTGATTTTAGTATGATGTTCATCAAGGGCACTGTTTCATGCATCTGTTCAACACCATGCTTAATACAGACCACATACTCCAACGTCACACACACCTGAGAAAGCCGCTTCATTTCATCAAAAATACTCTGTCTGCAACTCCAAAATACACCCTAATAATATGTGGAGATAGTTTGGAGGAAGAACAACATAAAACACACACAGAAAGGAAAATGATTTCTAAAATATGGCTGCATAATTGCCGTCAAACATGAAATTTAGGCTAAATGAAGCTGATTTGTAGGCCTTCGACCATCAGTGCTTAGTTTGCAAAAAAAAAACCTCTTTAGTGGTAAAAGTGTGATATTTATAGGAACATATTCGTCATTTCAGTTTTTGCAGCCTCTTTGTGAGGTTTGTGATCTTGGCAAAATGTCACTGACGGGTCCTATATAGAAGCTGCAGCTGACAACACACAAATGTATTATGAGATTAAAGGTTATTTTTACCATGGATATAATCACAAGGTGCTGACATGAAGCCACAGGTACCGCAAAACACAGGCAGTAGTTCTTTACAGATCCTAAACGAATCTTAATAGCACAAAATAATTATAGACCATAGTGTTGTGAAATGTCTGTCACCAGGAACATATGCAAATACTGAGAGATGTAGTGTAACTACATCTGCACACACTATACACAATAACAGAACAGAGATGCACTGAAATAAATAAGGACAAATATTCTGCTTCAAATGCAATGTAAAGTAGATAACACATTGACAACTAGACTGATATTTTTATGGGGAACCATTTATTCATTTGGATGGACTACTGTGTCCAAAAAACCGTTTTATGGACAGGTGGAGACAGTGGATGGTAAATCATTAGGGGCTTTAGTCATTGAGAGCAGTGGAAAAACAGATGAGGTGATGAATATTTGAGGTAACTAGAAATACGTATTGCTAAGACTGTTTTGGCTTGTTGTGACTTGTGAAAACAAAACAAGCCAATATGAGGCATCTTTGAAAATATGTCTTCCTTATCTGTTTTTTCATAAATATTGCCCATAGAGGATTGTGAACTAGAAGCACGTTTTTGCATGTCCTGTTCTCAAAAGGCTGTCAACAAATGGCCCTACGAAAACAATGAAAACGAGAAAAATCTATTATCTGACTGCCAAAATTAATCATTAACAATTACCAGCTTTTGTGCATCACAAAAGGCAATTTGGTAAGTCAAGATATTGCCTAAAAGCCAAGATAACTGTTATGCATCTCTTGTCATGACAAAGCCTGAAGATTTGCCAACATTTCTTCAAAACAATTCAAACACATACAGTTTTTTGACTAAAACAACTACAGTTGGAAGGCTGCTAATCTCAAAGCTCACTGAGATTGATTCAGAAAAGACAAACATTGGAAAATTGCATGAACATGCAATAAATAATCAAGAATTGCTACCTCAGCAGAATGCCATGTGAAATGATAATCACTAACATAAAGGCACTATCTTTACTTGCGATACACAGGACTGGACGTTGCATCTGTCTGTACCATAGTGCATGGGAAAAACTTATTTTTTACAAATCAGACAGCTATGTAACCTACCCAAATCACACAGTGACCACATGTAAATGGGTCTAACAATGTACACATATACACTATGGCAGCCTTTGGGACAAGAGGATTTGTATTCATCAGTTAGCACAATAGAAGCAACACAAAGTCATTCAGCTGACACACGTCTTGAATGCTATACAGTTGCATGTGTGAGTGTGGATATAAATAGGTTTCTCATCACAGAGGTGTTTCATTTAATTGGGCCCATGGCATAAACACAGAGCTCCGTGTGACATACAGTACACACAACATCCCATCATCACTTGATTCCATTCTCAAACCAAATGCAGTTTGTTATCTTCACTAAGAACATTTAATATATATCTACCTTAATATTAGGCTGTTTTAAGTAATATGCTCTAAACTAAACCAAATCTGCAAAAAAAGGCTTCTAAATTCATTTGAAACAAGAACACAAGGGACATTTCTATATATTTTTCTTGATGCGGTATTGCCTAATTTTGAGTGTTATGTAAAATTACTTTTTACATTGGGAGATTTTTAAACAATGAGGGCTATAACGTGAGCATATCTACCTTCTAAATACTGTAATATAGGGAAGCACATAAAAACTGTTATACTGGTAAGACATGATTTATGAAGTGATATGGTTCTAAGTAAATAGCATATTATTTCCTTCTCACGAGGACAAGACATTATCCTTGTCTGAAGGCTTGTGATGCATAATAATCCACTGATAAACTGTACATGTAACACGTGCAGTGCTTGAATGGAAATGTTGAAATTAAATAAACCCTATGCAGGGCAGCAGCTTCAAATCCAATTCAGTGCTTAGCGTAGGACTATGGATGATGGGAATACAGCTATTAAAACATTGATAATTAAACACTAGTACTTCAAATAACTTGGAGAAACTGCCATGTCAATAGTACCCTCTAAGACGTTTACCTTAACATCACCCTGTTAACCTGGACCAACATGTCAGCAGCCAATTTACCATCTGACCACCGTCACTGGAGATAACGAGGGACAAAACCGACTGATTTCCTGCTTGTGTGAAAACACAACACCACACATAGCATAGTACCTTCAAACATTATTGTTTCAGATAGCAAAATGCACTCTGACATTAGCTTACCGCCAAGCCAAACATATCATGATACGCAAGCAGATGCTAACTAAGTTAAGCATGTCAAAACGGACAGGGCGAACATTTTAATTATCACATTAACGCTGCGTTATCTGCATCTTTACCAGGAGCAAAGCTAGTCAGTTCCGCTAACATTAGCGTTAGCTTGCGAATTGGACTTGCTAACATTAACGTTTACAGAAAACTACAAGTTCCGCTCAACACAACCTGCAAATGATCGCAAGAATGAACCAAAGTATGTGTATGCGTAAAACTAGGGTACGCGTCGCTTCAACACAGTACGTCATATCAACTGATGTAGCTATTTGCATTTTATTTTGCAACTTCAGAAATATCTACATTAGCTGGAGTTGTTGCCAATGACCAGATTTAAAAAGCTAACGACATTAGCTAGCCAAATCCTACAAGCTAATGTTATGCAGGTTAGCTCAGAACTGTTGACAAACGTCTTTGTTTGACGGGATAACAGCTTGTCAACTGCAACATTCGGGAAGCTCGGAAGTTTTCGATGATGAGAAAGCCAAATTTGAAAGCTATCTAGATTAATAGTAATTCTGCTGAAGCTGTTGCTGCCTTCATAATTTCACTTCGCTGGAGATATAGCGAAACTAGCCGCTAACTGATGTTAGCAGTTACGTTAGTTAGCCATGTCATGATAGGCCGTTCAAGTCATGTTTAGCTAACTGTTAGCAGCTGAGAGTTAGCCTCTAAACGGTAGACCAAGATCGCAAACTCCCAAAGTACTGCAAAAGTTTCGCCAATATTAATGTGCACGGCCGTTGAAGGTGACAGCTAACGCCCAGGCGCTGCTTGGACGACCTGGACTTGGTCCGTAATAACCTCACCTCTTTGGGTACGAACTGGTTCTCCTCGCTAGGCACCATTTCCATTTGTGCGACAGTTTAGACAAGCATCTATCCGGACGAGGATGTCAGCGAAAAAACTTTGCAGCGCTACACACAAACATGGTTTGTGTTCGGTTTGTTGTTAGTTTGGATGCTTGGATAACTAAATTAAACTTGCCAAAACTTGTAGGCTTATCAAAGTAATCGCAACACTCTCGGCTGCACTACCCAAGCACAAAGTGTCCTGCTATAAATGGAGAAAAATGGCCGGTGTTTTACTCCGCGAGACTTCGCTCGGGGAGCTGTGGCGTCACATTCCATCCAGAGCAGCGTGCGTGATGTGTGCAGACAGGATGACGTCGGAGAGCGTGTGTGCGTTTTTAATTGTTTTTTTTTTTTTTTTTTTTAAAGGGCAGAGATGACAGCAGCACACAGGAACACGACGTTATCTGATCAGGATGGGGTCTGATAGAGGGGTGAGGATCAGCTGCGGCTCGCTGTGGCATCGCTTTCAGTTTCAACAACGCGATCCGATCATTTTTAATGGGTGAAGGTGGGTCAGAAACCAAGAGGAAAAATAAAGGAAGAGCACAACATTGTTCCGTGATTTAATAAATGAATAACCTGAATACATCTTTAAGATCAGAATGTGAGGGATGATGTGTGGTTCACTGGACGTTTGTGCCACTTGACCTATACATGCGCGGAACCTGCTGTAAGGATTAAAACAACGCGATATTACACTGCAGATACACTGATCTTATGTTCCCATTGCAACCAAATATACACTCTATGAATACAATTATGTTCAACTGAATTCAGATCAATTACATTAATTTCAGTTCAGTTCAGTTCAATGCAATTTAATTCAGTTCAATTAACTTTTCTAATCTGAAAGTCTATTTATCTATCTATCTATCTATCTATCTATCTATCTGTCTATCTGTCTGTCTGTCTGTCTGTCTGTCTGTCTGTCTGTCTGTCTGTCTGTCTGTCTGTCTGTCTGTCTATCTATCTATCTATCTATCTATCTATCTATCTATCTATCTATCTAAATAAATAAATAAATACACAACAATAGTAATTATTTAGTAATAATAATAATAATAATAATAATAACAACAACAATAATAATAAACATTATTATTATTGTTATAATCATCATTATTATTGTTATTATTACGGGCAGCATTGGTATTATAGGAGTTTGCGATCTTGGTGTATAGTTCAGAGGTAAAATCTCACCTGCAAAAAGGCTGAACAAGACTTGGACGGCCTACTATGACATGGCGAACTACACAGAGTAAATTGAAGGCTATATAATGTTTTAATGCTCTGTATAAATATTGTGGCTTGACTTGACTTCGCACTGATGACATTTGCACATAAAACATCCCTTTAACAGGAAAAGAACCTCTAGCAGAACCAGGCTAAGGGCAGGAAGTCATCTGCCTCAACTGGTTAGGGTGAGGGTAAAAGGGAGAGGGAAGAGGATAGCAGACAGAAAACAGACAAACAGCACATAAGAGAGCAATAAACACTGGGAAGGTCGGAGAGGTGAATAACAGCAAATGAGAACCATGTAGCTCTCACAGATACCTGCAGAGAGGACAAAACACAGTCCATCATAGAAAGTCCTCCAGCTGTTATGGCATTCAGCAGTATAAGTAAGGGACGTTTTGGGCCTATTCCTAATTGTAGAGACGGTGTCTGCCTCCTGGAGTTGATTCCTTAACAGAAGAGCATGATTTGCTTCTGGAAACTTCAGGAACCATCCATCCGTTCATCCATTTTCTGTACACCGCTTAATCCTCATTAGGTCATAGGGGGGCTATCCCACAAGCACACTCACATTCATGCCTACGGACAACTTAGAGTCACCAATCAACCTCAGCATGTTTTTGGACTCTGGGAGGAAGCAGGAGTACCTGGAGAAAACCCACGCATGCACAGGGAGAACATGCAAACTCCATGCAGAAAGATCCCAGGCCGAACTGGGGAACTTCTAGCCTCAAAGTGACGGTGCTAACCTCCGCGCCACCTTGCAGTCCCTTCAGGAACCAATATGACTGAAATCCAAGAGCAATGTGCTGTATTGGGATAATGTGGTAGAATAAATTCTATAACATATGACAAAGCTTAGTCCTTTGATTTCGTATGTGGGGAGAAATATTTTAAATTATGTCCTGGATTTTACATGGAACCAATGAAGAGAAGCTAATATGAGAGAAAAATGGTCTCTCTAGCTGGTTCCAGTCAGAACTCTCGCTGTAACATTTTGGATCAATTGGAGTTTTTTTCAGAGATGTATTAGGACATCCTGATCATCAGGAATTACAATAGTCCAGCCTTGAAGTATCAAATGCACAAAATAGTTTTTCATCATCACTCTGAGACAGGATGTTCTAGTTTTTTGACAAAATTACACAGGTAAGCAAAGGCCACCCTAGAGACTTATTTCATGTGTGACTTACAGCTCATATTCTGGTCAAAAATAACAATAAGGTTCCTCTCTGCCAACACCACTGAGAGAAATTCCAAGGTGAGATAACATGTTTCTGATGTCCATCCAGCTCATGTCCAGTGCAGTAAAATGTTTAAAATTTTTTTATCTAAAATATCTTGTAATGAAATGATTTATGTACAAAAACAACAATATGATAATAAATGATAAAGCATAGAGGCCCACACCTCTATCCAATCCACTCACCATAAAGCAAAATGTAGTTTTACAGCCTGGCCTTTACAGTTTTTGATAACATTATGCATATGGGACATATATGAATGTGCGTTTCATCAAATAATCATTGGATTGCTATACAATGATGATTTGATTATTTTTTTGTGAATGTTCTTTAAGAAAACATTAAAAGTTTTACTGATATATATGTAATGACTTTAGATATTTTTAGGATTTTTTTGGAAGATTTTTGCTATTTTTTTTTGAAAATATTTACAAGATTTTTCTTGCCATATTTGGGGATTTTTTTTTTTTTAAATAAAACTTTTAAGGAAAACTTTTAAGGAATTATTGGAATTTTCTTCCTGAAGTTTTTGGAAATTTTCAGAAATTTGGGTAATTTTTTTGCTGAATTTTTTGATTTTTTTCAGACAAGGAAAAAATATTTTTTGGTACCCATAAATGAAGACAACGTGAGGGTTAAGAAGTCCACCTGGATCACTAAGTGATAAGACACCAAAGCAGCTGGGCTTTTATCATAGACTTTTTGAATTGGTAGTACATAGCAAAAATTCTCAATAAAACATTTTAAATCCTACTGAACGTTTTTACTCTGTGCTGCACTTTATACTGCAGTGTGGCAGCAGCAAAGCAGAGCCAAAACAGAACATATTTCACACTGTCACCTCAGAGCAAGAAGGGTCGGGGTTTGATAACAGTCTCTTTCTGCGAGTTTGCATGTTCAGTGTGTGTTTGAGTTTATTTTTGGTAATCTGGGTTCCCTCCTACATTCCAGAGGAAGGTCAGGTGAACTGGAGACTCTAAATTACATCTAGTCTTTAATTTAAAAGTGTTTGTGATGCAGTTGAGTCTGGAGATACAAACATGGTTTAGGAGTTAGTGGGGATTTCACTGCAACAAGATAGAGTCTTAGAATAATAGGAATAAATCCACGAAGAGAAGAGGTTCTTATAAGAGAATAAGAAAACAAGTGCATTCTTAGTAATTTCCTCATAGTTTGCCATCACCAAACAAGTGGAGTACTGCAGGAGAAATTCACAGAGCAAGAAGTGGATACTAGAGATCATACAGTGTCCTTTTTTTTTTTTTTCCAAGAAATACATTTATAGTGATATTATTACTACATGGCACAACCCACCTGTCTGCTTTTCATTTAATCTGGCCACTGTTATCAACATACCTAATTGTCTCTCACAGTTCATTTTTTATTGCATTATGATACCATGGTGATATTTATGCTTTACGATCAGAGTGTAAACATTTGTAGTTGACTTTTAATTTTGTAAAATTTGTGGAGCCAATATATCATTGTGTGAAATTATTTATGTTTATTTTTAGCCCCCAAAAATCTGAAAATGGAACAGTACTCACCATTCAGGGCTGCACATGCTGCCTTTCAATAGATTTGATACCAGAATTGAAATTACAGCAAAGGTTACAGATGTTGACTGTCTTTCGACACATTACAGGCAGCAAATTAAAATCCTTTGAGCAAACTTCTACACCCACATTTGCACAAATTTAGCTCCTCAGATATGAGAATTATACTGAAGAATCACTTGTGTTTATGCATGCAACTGCCTCAATGTAAAATACATTGACAATGACGAAATCAGTAAACTAAATGCAGTAATATAGATTTTTTTTTAAGTGTATGGGGTGAATGAAAGAAATGGTAACCAAACAACTCAAGTTTCTTTTTTGAAAACTTTATTTCTATGAGACTTAATTCTCATTTCTCATGCTGTTCAGTCATCATGTAGGGCTTTTGGATTTCTGTAAAATGAACATAAAATTGACTGATATTTTTTTTATCACAGAGAAATCCCACCTGATTATCACATGAATACTGTTCCTACTGTGTATATTAAACCTTATTAGAAACCTAATTAATGACCTCAAAGATACATTTTAATAGAAGTCATGTTTCTATCATTAACAATATGTTATATTTTTACAGTTTCAATCAATTAAACCCGCATAAATGATCCTCAAACTGTCAACAGCCACTGTGTCTCCTTCAGGGAATCACATATTCACAGATGTACTTCTTCAAGCTGCGACACACCTCATCGTACCACTTTCCTTGTGCAGCCACTGAAAGAGCAACACAGCTCTCCTTTTTCGTTCCTGTGGGCTGCTTCTTGGAGCGATCCCAGTTGAAGTAGCTGACTGGCAGGCTGTTGACATCAACATACTGGCCTTCTTTCACTATGTCTGCCACACCGATCCAGAAGTCCTTGGATCCCGGGGCACTCCTCTTGGCATAGTCTCTCAGCTCATTGTTTTCCATCATGTCCCGTGGCGTTGCGAGAGTTCCTCCTTGTGCAATGCAGTCTTCATTTGCCTCATGGTAATGTTTGGGTTCCTCAATGGTGAGATAACACTTTCTGTGAGCTTTAATGCCCCGAAGACAGACTGAAAGCACAAAGCACTTGTCTCATGAGTGAACTGAATTGTAAAGATTAACCATTTTGCTGTTTAAAGAGGGAATAACCTCATTAATAGAAACATTCTCTAAATACATTTTACAATCTGTCACTGTGCAATTAAACCTTTTACTTTAGAGAAATTGGCTGGTGTGGGTGCTGATGCCCTCTACTGGTGATGAAGCTCACCAAAGAGTTCAAAATCTGGGTTTCAAATGACCAATTAGCTCTCAGCAATGTCCCACTCTTGCATGGCAGCTCAGTGGCCTAAATTAACAAGTAACATTAGGTAGTAATGTTGCAAACCAGACATCACATGAATAATTTATTACTTATGTTTTGCAGAAATCTTGTCATTAATCTTGCTGTATGAAATGAGGCCAGTACCTGTCTGCAGTGCCTGCATCTCTTTCAGTGAATTCACCTCCTGCCACAACTTCTCAAGCTGGGACTTCACATCATCGTCCTCTGCAGCTGCATCTCGATGAGGGGGCAGGAAGGAGAACGGGTCAGATAAACATCGGTGCAGAACACATCATTTATGAAACGGTGTGTGCGATTCGTGCAGCTACCTCCAGACTGACGGAATGAAACAGCCTTCCTGGTGCGAGGTGGACGGCTGGAGCAGAAGTGGAGCAAAGAGAGGCCGAGGACGAGGAAGACAGGGAGGACCAGACGTCCCATGTCTGAGGCCAGTGGATCCTGCAGCACAGGACTCAGTGGCACACCTTGTACTGCTGTGAGAGGAACTAAAAGCACTGTGGGCAGCTCAATATATACTGGCCCCTCTGTATTCCTTTCCTGCTTCTCTCCCTGCATTGGCTCCAGCGCTGTTTGTGTTTGTCCAAACATCAGGAGGAGGTGAGGAAGGCAAAAAAAGGGTGGAGGCAAATAATGCTTTCCTTGTTTCAAGTTATTTTTAGATAAATATTTACTCAGGACAAGGTGCACTCAGTAGTATTCCCTTTCATTTCACAAACAAACTGGAAGTTTATTGACTGCTTCACTATTACAGAATGTTCTTCATCCCATCCCCATCACGTTTGTGTTTGACATGCTTTTAGACAAGTAAAAAAACATTTTACACGTGGTGTCAAACCAGAATAAAGTGCTAACACTACCATGTCTGAACTGTCAAATGATACCACCCAACAGTGCAGTGAAATATAGAATTCAGTCTACATAAAAAAGAGGTTATTTCACAATTTTAACGTATAAAATTAAAATATTGCTGCTATGCCAATATAGCATATCTCTAATGCATCAATGACACAAATAGTTGTGTAATCTCTCAAAATAAAGCTACTATTAGACTCGTGGAAGTCCAGCTCCAAGCTTTGGTGGTTATTTTTAGAGTCAGATGTTGCATACAGATGGGAGGGGGGAGCTAAATAAGAAACAGCCCTCAGGCATATGGGCTCAGTATAGCCATACAAAACTCAAAACCAGTTCAAGTATGTTTTCCTCTTTTAGAGTCATTAAAGTTTTGTGAGCAATATTTTTCATTTAAATCTCTACAAAATTATGCATTTCCCCTCTGAGTGAAGTACTCTAGGATAATGTGTTCTAACCACACGTGGCTGTTAATTAAAAACTCTGCAACAGGTTTGTTAGTTGCAACGCATGATCCTCTGGACATGTGATGGTATATATTTCTGGAGCGAAAGAAATTCACACACTGAGCTAAGACCATAACACAATGAGAGAGTACTTTGCAGATAAATTTATTCAAGTAAACAGAGCTGTACTCAAAGAAAGTATACAACCAAAACGTGACAAAAAAGATACGACCACAGGTAAACCATAGTTCATAGGAAAGATTGTGAACACACTACAACACTGAAACACCTCTTTGCACACATTTTTCTTTTTTTTCTTTTTTACAAGGCAATATGAATACAAGAATTCAAAATCACACACACTCTCTCACTCTCACACACATAAACATACCTGACAATAGGTGTTAAAATCGTAGATGCATTTCCGAATTGTCCACATGTCATCATACTTATTTCCAAGTCTAGAAATCTATTTATTTAATCACTTCAGTGTTGCTGCGTCACTGTTTATCACTCAACTTAAAAGCATCCAGAGGTTACCTCTGTTACTTTTGCTGTTAGTAAGATGATCCATTTTTAATTTTAAAATGGCACAATTAGAAATCACTGACTTGTTTTGTTGTTTTTATCGTCGAGAAAATACTTTTTAGAGTGCACTCTGTGACAACCAATCAATATAAAACACACTGAGAAAGCAAGGCCAGGTAAATAGTGAAGATGAAATACTATGCAGTCTGCTTTAATGCTGATCAGTCATCTGAACAGGGGAGTATATTTGAACAAATCACAGATGTAGAGCAAAGCAGGGCTTGTCAAGTAAAACACAGTGTTGCTCAAACCTAAGTCAGCCTGCCTTTGCACACCAGTTTGCTGTAAAAGTAATTCATCTTGAAGTCTTATGGCACTTTTGTTGTGAGGCACCAGCAAGTAAACAACTTTGGTCAGACAAGCAAAGGAGAGACTCCACAAACCTTGAACTGCAGTCTGACTGACTACTTTATGCTCAAGAAAATCCAGGATTTATGACTGTGTTTTTTCCTTTTGCTTTTACTTATACTCTGCAAAATTTTGATGCAGATATAAATTTAACCTCCTAAACCTTACATTTGGCCTGTTTTACTTCAGCGTCAGTTTGTTTGTGAGCTGACAATAAATGTAAAACAGTGTGGTGTTGGGCATTACCAAATGTAATTTATTCAAGTTTTCAGTGTACAGTTCAGTTGGAAAAATAAGTCCTCAATCCAATAACATACTATAAAGGAGCTCTGGTGGCGCCACGGGTTCCTCTTATGATCAGGTGAGGAGGATTTTTTAAATAGTTTACACACCAACTGTCATATTTCGCTTAAAAATACTGTTTTGTTTGTTCAATGTGAACTTCGTATGAGGAAAGTATTTCAAGTATTAAACACTCACTTGTAGCTCAAAGGCACTGGTGATCCCATATAATTACAAATTTGGCCACTGAGAATAAAATATCATGCAAATATCTACACAAACGCTTTTCTACATCTCCTGACTTGCACATCATTTGTTGTAACACTATAATTCACTTACTTCATCAAAAGCATCAAAATACTGGGGACATTTTCTCAAACTTATTTCAGGTGCCCTTGTTGTATAATTGCAAGACGTGAGAATTAAATGATACTTTTTCGGTTCTGTAAAATGTTTAGACATGTTAGCTTGTTGCTGTATATGGCACTTATGTGTGTTACTGCGACTATTTTCAAGGTTGCTAATCATAAAGTGGTAGCTGGTCAGAAGGTTTAAATGCTTAATCAGTCTGTTGCTAATTCAATAAACTGCTCGAAGATGAAATTAACTATAAAATTAACAAACCTATTGGCTAGCATAACATTACTTCATAGGACAGCAAAGACTATAACACTATTTTGAGGATGACTATTCTATATGTCACCTGGGTGACAAACAGGGTGTTATTCTTCATCATATTCTTCAAAGGGTGACAGACAAGAGGCACAAACATTTACTGTACATGCATACATTTATGCATACATGCACACAGCACATGCGTACATACATACATACATACATACACACTTGTGTGTGGTTGTGTTCCTCTGCGGTGAGTCTGTGCAGCCTGTCCAGTCTCTATGTGTGTTGCAGTGGGTTTTGTTGGGTCTAATGGATGAAAGGCATTCGCTCCTTGCTGTCGTTGTCTCCCTCAGGCTCCTCTTCTTCCTCTCCTGCTTCACTGGTCTCCGTGCTGTCGCTGGCCATCTAGTGGAAGAATATTAATCATCTATCAATATCTGTTTACTGTGAAAATCAAATCAGGTGATACAGTGAATGTGTAGATGAGCCCTCTGCTGATGGGCTGCTGTATTCAGTCTATACTTTCACTCAGAGCTTGTTGATCTCGAGTTTTACTAGGTCTAATCACATCGACTGCTACAAAGGAAGAGGAAATTCTATTGACTGCTCCCTTTGGATCTTGAGTTGACCTGAAAATGTAAAACGTAACTATTTATCACCAATAAACACACAGCAAGTCCGCAAGAATATTAGCAATGTTGTAAAAATTAAGCACAGAGGAGGAAAGGAAAGCTCTGTTGTACATAGCATCCTGCCTACAAGTATTTCCATGGTATATTTTCTAGAAAACATGCTCTACAAATGCTACACAAGTAAAATAAGGGAGATTTTCTCTAATTTTTTTAATAGCTTGATACAACTCTCCTGAACTCACTTTGTACTGTGTGTTCTGTGTCAGTTTATTGTCGTCTTGACCCTGGATTATCGCTGTTATGTGGCTTTCCTTCGTAAATTAATAACTTCATGAGCTTTTTTTGATTAATATTTATCCAATCTGGAATCTAGATCAAATAACTAATTAACTAAGCAAGTTAGATGCTGCAACTCTATATCATACTTTCACATTGCGTTCAACAGGACAGCATATAAAATATCTGTGGTGTCATGTTCAATTTATAAATGCTATTTTATGTTGATGTTTTTTTCAGTACAGTAAGATGCCAGACAGACAGGTAATTTAGCTTAGTTACTTTAAAACCATTCGATCAGCCACCCTTATTGTACACATGTAAAAGGCTGTTGCATTAGCTGGTGTAAAAACTGTAAATCTCTGTAGAACTGAACCCTGCAACTCTTTCGATCAATCCATATGAAGGAATTAAACTACTTAACATCCCTTGATGTCTTGTGAAAGCTTCTAGCTATATGGCAGTTAAGAAACAATAAGAAACACACTTTAAAATTGCACTTGTTACCAGAGGTGTGGGCGATTTCTCGACATCCAGAATGAGTTTTCCTATGTTGCCTCTGTCATGAATTCTCTGCATGGCTTCTTTTACCTGTGAATAAAACATAACATTGAGTCCTTTTTAACAACCTGAAGAGTTCCTAGTTTCAACCTGTAAAAATGACACAATTATTTCCATCATAAGTATTTCCTGTAAAATGTTTTGGTTGAACAATTTTAATTTAGCATCAAATTAATTTGTGGCCAGTGTAGATCATTTGAACCAACGGAAGGTCAGGAAATCTTTGAAAGCTTTTGTTGTGGAACAGTTTTAGACTGATACATCCATGTTCACTCCTGATTGTTGAGCAGACAAAAAAAAGAGCCCTGTGAAACCAAATTTATTTTCAGTGATTTGTAAAAACAGATTTGATGTGTAAAAAATTGTTCAAAATAGTATAATAACCAAGAGTGTTTTGAAATTTTTGAATGGCGCAGAGCTTTTAACAATAAAAGCTTTCCAACAGAGAGTGCTGTAACTCGGGGGAAAAAAAAGAAACACCTGCTGAAAAACAATCTTTTGCTGACTGAATCCACACAAAGACACTGTTGGAATAATTTCCCGGTTATTACAGACGCAGGGCCACGTTTTCAGAACAGCTATATTATAAGTTTCCTCTGTGAGGAGCATTAACAGCCTTAATGCTTACTAAACGATGCTGACTCACTCTGCTGGGCAACGTTTGACATCACAATCAACAACTCAGTGGCTGCAGTAATGATGCAAGGAGATTTTCATTAAGCACACAAGTATACTGCTTCATTCTACTTGTGATTGTGAGAACAATATAGTCTGTAAATCAAAGATTTGATTAACCATCTCGCAGAGCGGAGTGGGATTGTGTAATAAATAAAAGATGCGAATAATAAACATTTCTGCAGCTTCCGAAGACATTTTATATTCACATACAAGGTTAAAGTGAATTACGTCCTGACAAATTAAATTATTTTAAGATTCTGTAAAAAAATCTTACATCAACATAACAGTCATGAGCTCTGAGAATATATTATATCATCTTGATGTTTTATTTTTATTAGTATGAATGAAGTATAGAATAACTTTATAGTAGCTGTAGCAAAGATGGTGATGTAAAAATGACGAACCTCCCTATGACTTACTGATTCACTTTTTAAAACTGATTTAGGCAGTGAGAGTTTTCACTGTCTGTAAGGGCAGAAAAATATAAATTCTGAAGAAGCTAAATGGAATTCTATGGAACAATGGATATGTACTTCAAATCGAAACACTGTAGACTCAACCAGTCTGTTAAACTGTTGTATAACAGTATTTCTTGACATCTAAACTGCAAAAACATTTCAACATTAAAAAGAGTACAGCCAAAGTCTGCAGACAGGGCTATTAAACAGTCTGCCCACAAAATGACCAGACTTCTGCCGTCAGGTTGTTTGTGGAAACAACTGTCCTCAACACATTTTCATAGAATTTGACATTTAGTCAAAGTCAACAAACCTATTGCTAGATGCACACTCCTGAGAACGACAGTATGTCTGAATACTTTGAGGCTGTGTGATTGTTGTGGCTATCACACAGGCACAACAATCACACTTGTCCAGCACTTTGCTACAAACTGCCATTTTAAGGAAATGTGAGATCTGGCCCAAATTGAAGTTCATCTGCAGTCTAATTTCGACGAGCAAGATGGTGGACGAATACAAGCATGGAAACTGTAAACACCGTCCTGATTTTCTCCAACTCTACACAACATGACATTCAGCCATCAAGCTGCTGTTGTGAACAGCACCCCAGTGATTACATCACGGTAGAATAGAAGTGGAGTCTCCGTGGTTTGCACTTGTGCAAAAATAATGGATTTGCATGAAAACAATGAACACTCAATCCTCCAAAACCACATTAAGCAGCTGCTTGTGTTGGCAGCTCCAAATGGCATGGAGAGATTTGTTTCACATATTTTAAAAGTGACAGTTCATATCATAGCAAAAGCATGTCCACTGACACCAATGAATCAAGCTTTACATCTCATTAATGTTCTATTTTTGAATAGTTTTCATGTTGTAAACTAATAGTGAAGCTTCACAGTAATGGACCACCTGTTGTTAACTATTCCCTGCATTTCTTATTGCTCTGTGTCGCCATCAAGTTGTCATGAGAATAATAAAAGTAAAGTTTGTTGTAGCATGCCAGACTGTCCAAATTCTTTTGCCTTCAACTGTGCCACTATTTTGATTCTTGTTTTAATGTGGCATGTCCAACAACAATTCCTACAACATACACAGCAGGTCAAAAATGTACACAGTCAAACATTGGTGCAACTCATTAAAGGTTTTCTGACTCATAAAGTTTACACACCATAAAAGATTACTCAGGATGCCATACCCTGCTTTCTCATTACAGTCCACACAGACACAAGTGAATGTATGCCTCTTTGTCTGAAAGTGTCACAAGCATTCAATTGTGAAAAGAAATCAAGCCAAGAGCAAAATTAGGTCAGAAACTTGTCCAGCACTTTGCTGCTAGCCAGCACCTTTTAGGAGAGATGGGATAAGTTCCACTTACATTTTGAGTGAATAAAGCCTTTGTGTACAATAACCAATGATCACTGTGATAAATTAATGTGGCTTCATTTTTATTTTCAGTATCCTCAGCAGCATTCACCAAAGAACCCCAAGTGATAAAGCCTAATTAATGTTTTACTTACAACTACCATCGGTCACAAAACCTCACGTTATTCAGTCCCAGTCTCACATATTCTCCAACGTTTCATTCCAGACAGAAAGGTTGCCATGCTCAGCATGTAAACTAACACCTTATAAATTCTCCTTCCAGGCAAACAGATGAGTGAAGTAAGCTGTGCCCCTGACACTACGGCCCACGCCATCCTCCCCTCTAATGAGATTCTTCATGGGCAATGGTTCCAATGAATGGACTGAACAATCTGCCAAAGTTTAATGACAACAGTACATGGGAAGTTTCCCATGAGAAATGAAAATCTGAAGACAGTAATGATTTCATTATTACTTTGCTCTCTCTTTCTGATTGTATATTTTAAGTTCAGAATGACTCGTAGTAGCTTCTACTTATGCATTACTTGCACTGCTTCAGCTTTTATCAAAATTTTTTAAACATTTTTTGAAGTGAAACAAAGGCCAAGAATAAACTTTCAATTTGTTACTTTATGAATATGTATTACGTCTAAAAGGCATAATTTTAAAGTCTCTTCACACCCACATACATTTTTCACTTATTCATTCATAAATACATGAGGTCACCAAACTTCCTGAACCAATACTAATTCTACCCAACTGTGGTGTTCTGTCTGCTGAAGGCTCTGCAGGTACATGTGGTCCATGATGTGGGCAATCAAAGGAAAGAAATCATGTATATAAAAAGACAAAGAAGCTGCTTCATTTAAGAGGCCAGCATGGGTCAAACGTGCATTGATTAGACCTGCATCATACATGACTCTGCTGTATGAAAGTGGTATTTGAGTTTCCATCAGACACAGATACTACCCCTACATTGTCCCATAGGTGTCTGAAGAGCAGTTTTGAAGCTCATGGTATCTGATTCTCCTTAACGTCCAGGACACATGAGCAAAGAGGTGAGTGTGGCCTAATACAATTTATTTGGGTGAGTTATATAAAATTCACACTCTCTACAGTTGTTGTGAAAGGGGAAACTAGACATCCATCCATCCATTATCTATACACCGGGGGGGGGGGGGAGTCTATCCCAGTTGACTTAGGGCGAAGGCAGGGGACACCCTGGATAGGTCACCAGTCTATCACAGAACTACATATAGAGACAAACAATCACACTCAGACCTACAGACAATCTAGGATTACCTATTAACGTCAGCATGTTTTTGGACTGTGGGACGAAGCCGGAGTACCCGGAGAAAACCCACGTATGCACAGGGAGAACATGGAAACCCCATGCAGAAAGATCCCGGGACGGCAGGAACACAAACCAGGGATCTTCTAGCTGCAAGGTGACAGTGCTAACCACCATGTCACTGTGCAGCCCAAAACTAGACATAGACACCAAAATCGTTTTTTGTACCAGCCTGCAAACATGAGTATTTATTTGGTATTTTAAAGTTATTTGGTGCTGTAAAGTTGGAGAATGTAACATGGGTGTATATGCACAGATTCGCCTTTGGAGCCAGCCTCAAGTGGCCATTTGAGGAACTGCAGTTGTTTTTGGTTTCTTTTTCAGCCCCAAAGGTTGAGTTTGGTACCTACTGAGATGTGAAGAGCTAAGGGCCCACAAAAGGGCCTCGGTGTCTATTGAAAACTGACAGCCTCAACATGTTGGGGTCTCAGAGAACACACAACTAATGAAACTGTTAAATTCTAATAGTGTGTCCAAACATTTCCTACCAATACCGGTGAGCAATGCCCACCTGAACACAACTATTATGTAAAGACTGCTAGACACAGTTGTTTTCTCCACAGTGTCTTATAAATAGGTCCAAAGCCAATAATTTAAATGTCATGATTAGATGAGGTATGCATCTCCTTTACAAAGATTTCCCAGAACTACTGACTGAAGGGAGACTTAAAGAGTCTGTAGCAATCAAGAGTGAAGTGATTGATGTATGGCCTGCCGGGCTTTGTGTGGGTGTGCAATAATTGTGGAACAGGAAGATGCAACCTACCCACCATCTGTGGAAAAATGTCCAAGAACAGCTGACAATGTCCCACAGAAAGCAGCAGTAGCAAACAACAGATTATATGCTGTCCAGGATATTTGCATAAAATCCTCTTAAATCATTCCTGGCATCTCCGATTATGTTACTACTGTAATCAGATCATTTTTAATTTGATCAGCATTGACCTCACTGTCTTCGCTCTCTTGTGGCTCCAGGCTCTTACCTCCTCCAGCGCCCACAAGGAGTCCACTACAGGCTTGATCTTCTTTTGTTCATAGAGACACAAGAGTTTGTCCATCACTGATTTCACAAGGCTACATCTCCCTTGTTTGAAGAGGAGGTTGAGGAGCGAAAACCCAGCTATGACTTTGTTCTCCTCGTATAGTTTAATGGGATTCACCTTCTCCACCTGCCACCACTGGAGAGAAAGCAAACAAGAATGACACGTTCATCTCAAATGGCTCATTTGTGTATGTTTCATTTGTCATGAACTTTAATTCACTGAGTAGATACACGGTACTGTTTCCTTCAAATATTGATGACAGACTGTATCTCTGACTCACAGATTTTGCAAAGCTGAAGAAACTCTTTGTTTCCCCAGTCACCATGTTTGATGCGCCTGAAAAAACAAAAATAAAGGGATTGCTGTATGCTGGACAGAAGTGACGTGTCAATAATAGGCAGCCATGAAGCATGAATGGTGAGGTGGGGGAGGATCAGTTGGCACCTTTAGACCCTTAGATCTGTGCAAGCATGCCTTTGCACATATTCAGTATAACTACAACTAATGAATTAATATCTCTCTGTTGCTGTTACTTGATTCATGAGGTTTGACAGGAACTGCAGTAATTAGCAGAGATCAGATAAAAATGCAAGTAGCGAAGGACAACACAGTTTATTTGCAAACTCCAGAGTATCTCATTCAAATTAGCATTACTATTTTGCAACTGCTCCTGTTCCTAACATACTGAATGAATGCAAGGCTTTTACTTAAAGGAACTGCACAACACTATGGTAAATTAGCTTTTTTGATACCACTCTTATACCCGCATTCTAAAAATGAAGCTTTAGCCAGGAGACAGTTAGCTTAGTTTAGAATACAGAGTGGAAACAACTAGTCTGACTCTGTTCAAAGATATCAGAATCTACAAGCACCTCTAAAGCTTGTTTAATCTGCATTAAAAAAAATCTAAAGTACACAAACGTCAGTTTCCGCTTTAACAAAGTTTGCTAGATTATTTTTAGGACAGGAACTGTGACTTGAGAATGATTTTGATCTTCTCATCTGACCCCCAGTAAGAAGCATGTATGAGTATTTATCAAAATATGAAAATGGCTTCTTTAGCAAAATGATGCCAATAAAATTTAGTTATTTTCACTTAGAAAATAATAAATGCAAAGACACAGCAACAGTGTAAGTGTTTTGTCCCCACCATAGAGGATGTAAGTTCCCAGTGGCTTCAGCAGGCTCAGTCCTTTCCCTGTGTTCTCCCCACACAGGCAGTCGAGCACAACGTCCACTCCTTCTGGACAGATCCTAAAACATCACGAGCAAAACAGTGAGGTCCTCTCATAAACGAGCTAAAGTACTGACTATACATTATAATAATATTATCTATCTATCTATCTATCTATCTATCTATCTATCTATCTATCTATCTATCTATCTATCTATCTATCTATCTATCTATCTATCTATCTATCTATCTATCTATCTATCTATTCATCTATCTATCTATCTATCTATCTATCTATCTATCTATCTATCTATCTATCTATCTATCTATCTATCTATCTATCTACCTATATTTACACTAATGCTCAAAAGTTTGGAGTCACTTAGAAATGTCCTTATGACTATTCTAGCTGGAAACAGCTGATTTTTAATGGAATATCTCCATAGGGGTACAGAGAAACATTTCCAGCAACCATCACTCCTGTGTTCTAATGCTACATTGTGTTAGCTAATGGTGATGAAAGGCTAATTGATGATTAGAAAACCCTTGTGTTATTATGTTAGCACATGAAAAAAGTGTGAGTTTTCACGGAAAACATGAAATTGTCTGGGTGATCCCAAACTTTTTAACAGTGGTGTATATAGAAATTGTTTTGTCTATCGGCTATCCAAAATCCGAAAATGTCCAGGTAGTTTCGTAGAGTCCAAGCTGATGTCTTAAAATGTCTTGCGTTAGGTTTACAATTACATAAAACAGAGTTCTAACATTGGAGAAACTCCAAACAGAGAGAGTTAGGGAGAGAATGGTTAGAGTTTTGATTTATATATATAAAAAAACATTTTTAGCTGAAAACATTAGTCAATAAAGTGATGCATCCGTTGACAGGAAGTTCATTTGCAAGAATTTTAAGCTCAAAACAAACAAATAATCACTTTTGTTTTTTGATGTTATTTTCAACTTTTGACAAGACATCACTCTGAGCTTTAGGACATTATTAATACCATTTTTCACAAATTTCTAGCATTTTCTATCTTGAAAATAGCCACAAGATCCATCTATAATGGAAAAAAAAGCACAACTTAATGTTCTGAATACCCACCAATCAGTTAATCTACTATGAGTTTCAGTTGTAAATATACTTTGACAAGTTCATCTACAAAAATACTGAGTGAAATAAATTAAATATATTGTGTGAAATAAAGCAACATTTGAGAAATATGGCTGCATCACCTTGTTTATGACTGTGAGCAGTAAATATAAAAAGGCAAAACATATTCTATGAGTCCATATATTCAGCCTGTGATTCATACTCTGGCGCAGCTTCAGGTTTTGTCTAATCACGGATTCATAAGATATCAGCACTGATTCTCTGGAGTATTACCCTGAGAAAAAGTTGCAGTTTGCAGCCCACGTTTTTTTAGTTTGACTCTGCCTACGATTTTCTTATACAGAGATTATTGATGTTTTGCAGTGCCCACATTACTCTTCATCGTTAACAAATTCTATATTTTGTTAAAAAAAAAAAAAAACATTGGTGGTCTTATCGCAGACAGAATCCATGAGAGAGAAAAAAGTCTGCCATAAATGAGACTCATTAAAGGAACAGATCTAAAAAAACTAAAGGCATGTCATTATCAAGGGAACCATAATTCCTTGCTTTCTGCCTTGTGGCCCTGAACACCTGCTTGGCTGAACTGCTTGGTGGTCTTGTGATTCCCATGGATTTTGCCTTTTGTAAAAACACTAATTTAATTGTACTTTGTACTTGATCCTGGGAGGAATGTGTGGGCCAGAGAGATGAAAGGCATAATAATCCACTACCACTGCTGATATGTAGGCAGAAAGCATGAGACATCAATTTGTAAAGACGCTATTTGAATCTCCATGTATTATAATGTGACAAATAAAGTTGTACAACATCTCTTGTATATACGGTGCATCTACACTGGGTATACAAAAGCCACAAATGATAGTAAATAACTGCTGAAGCTCTGTGATGCAGGAGGCCATGCGGTGATGGAGTCATCGAAAGCTTAGCAACATCTTTAGAACGAGATTAATCAAACTTTACAGCAAAAACTGTAAACCTGTGGCTAACTGCATCCCATCTAATGCAGTGTCTGCTGCAAGTGCTTTTCTTTGTAGCGTAAACTGGCTTACAGCATGCTGTGTTGTCAATGGAATGTGTAGGGTATCGCTGCGCAGCCCTAATTGGCTCAGTTGTTCCACGTTGCCGGTGCAGACCTCCACCCTACACAATGTTGCTGCTCTCTGAGACGAGCTGGGAGTTGCCATGGGGACCAGTGCCACGCAAGTCCAAATGAGACAGCCGGTAACATCTGCATCCTTGCACAGACCTCTACCCTCAGCAAAGTCCACGTTATTGCATTAGGTAACATGTATAAGTCCAGCAAGATGATGCTCTCAGTTTCAGTTTAATATAATAAACCGCTACAGAGATACATCACGCGAAATTAAATGCACACTCTTCTGCTTTAAAAAGGACAAACTTTGCATGCTTACTTTTTGACTTCTTGTATGTAGTCAACATTTCTGTCAAAGAGGTGAGTCACAGAGTCTCTGATGGCTGCGTGTTTGAAACATGAGGCGATCCCAAACACAGTGACATTAGGCACAGTGGAGCACAGCTGAGCCACAGCTTGACCCTGAAAATAATCACAGTTACAACAATTTATCAAAGCCTGAGAGCACAAACAATAACAGCAAATGGATCACAAAAAGCAACAGAAGCCACTGTGACACAGTAAAGATGCATCCAGGCGGAGTAGCAGCTTAAAATCGAGGTTGCATTAATTGTAATTATGCTTTTTAAAACTAGTTATAAAACCTATTACCATTTTAAAAAATGATTAAGTATGTTTTAGTCAGTCCAAAACTTTAATTACTAAGAGATGTTAAAGTTTTAGACAGAAATAATTTGAAATCCAGTATATATTTTCATTTTGCACTTTCACATTAACAACAAACATCAGCTATATTGAGAGTTTGATTGAATTGTTTTGTGCAATATACATACAGGACACAGACTTACTACACCACCTCCTGCTGAGTGAACCAACACTGACATCCCCTCCCGCAGACTGGCAACCTCAAACAGCATCATATAAGCCGCCACAAAGTTCAGGGAAAACGCTGCAGCCTCAGCAAACGTCATTTCATCTGGCATCTTGTAGACAAAATCCACCGGTGTGCAAACCACCTCTGCCCAGGCATTGTAATTGACAAAAGCCATAACTCTGTCGCCTATCTGAAAGAAACATGGTAGAGTAGCAGGATTACAAGGATGTACTGACGTGAAACAATCATGTGGCTCCAGAGCGGGGGCGTTATTTGAACAGTAGATTATGGATTAACGCTAATGTATTTCTCTTTGTTGTTCTTACAGCACGTTTCCATCTGCATCACCATCATTCTTGGTTTGCAGATTCTGCGCTTCTGGCTGCATTTAGTCATAATAAATCACCACATTAGCAACCTGTAATTTCACTAACCTCAAATCCCTTTGTGCTTTCACCCAGTGACTCTACTATTCCAGAGCATTCAAATCCAGGGACAAGGGGGGGTTTTGGAGGATTATCAACAGTCCCCTGACGTACCATCAAATCCAGGAAATTCAAGCCACTGCAACAAGGAATAATTAGCACTTTAGTGTTTGTTGACATTAAATCCATCTCAGTTTAATATTTCCATTAAAATCATGCCCCTGAACTGTCTCTGACCCCTGACAGCCATTTAACACCAAATATCCAGTATGAGCTGTTTAAAAGATTTAGGTAGTACCCAGCTCTATTTATTTCATTATTATCAGCAGTGAGGCACAGGCTATTCCTCTGAGGATACAAGGCCAGATTCAACAAATATTCTCCACTGAACAAAATGGAATGCACTTTTAATTTCCCTAAACTGTGAGTTTGTGAAAACTGGCTGCAATCTGGGATGCACTAACCTGATAAATATTATGTAAACTGATTGGTTATAGCCTAGAAATTGTGATCTAATATGCCTGAATCTGACTGAGTGACGCTGGCATCAGTTTTTGCTTGTTTTGAACGGGCTTCAGGCAACCAACCCTCTTGTACTAGAAAAAGACCTGTGGCTTCATGACTGCGAATTTCACAGCAACATGTGCGTTCACACTTGAAAAAAAAATACAGAGCAAGTGAGAGTACAACGCCAGATCACAGCTCAGATGCTAAGTGCAAATTATAGATATTACTGATATTGCCATATTTACCATGCTTTGACGCGGATCTTCACTTCACCATCCTGAGGCTCGGGCATTGCCTTCTTGGTTACCTTGAGTTTGTTGAGACCTCCAAAACCTGCCAGTATTACCGCTCGCATTTCTTTGGCGTTGCCAGACGATTCCACATTTTCTAATCCTTTGCCCACGTTTTTGTCTATCATGAACTCGGTTTCCTCAGTCATATCAGCTCCTTCTTTTGCCATGTCGGAGACCAGCTGCTCTCTGCCTCTCGATCCGCCTCTCGACCGCTGCTTCTTGGTACTGATGTGGTGTTTGCAGCCTGAACACAGACAGGCGCTCTATGGATCCACAGTGGAGACTACAGCCTCACCGTCTGCTGTTTTATTCACTCGTGCAACAACAACAAAAAAACACAACTCAAGTCCTTAATAGTATACACGTGTTTTTTGTTTTTAAAGTCACAGAGATGCTGATTAATGCAACAAAAGTTCGCTATTTCTATGATCGGGTGAATATTTCATCTTTGTGCATCACCTTTCCTCTTGCAGCATAAAGTGCACCATCTGCTGGTGAGCTGTGTGCAAAACTTTATTTATGTTAAAGTATCAATGAAACTCATGCATACCTGCATTAATGCACCTATTAAATTCTGCAGTCTTGCTTCCTGCTGCAACCTTACATCGGGTGTGATGCCTTCAGGTGCTGGCAAATTTACGGAACAACCAGGTAGTTGCTTAAACTTCCAGTGAATGGAGAAAATCAAATCAAGAGATAAAGCTCAACTAAGACGCAAAACAGAAACAGGGAAGTAGACAAGAAAGATTAAGGTGGTGTATTTAGTAATATGTGTTTTGGAAATTGCACATTATAAGTCTTCGCTTTTGCAAGCGGAAGTAACCTTAAACAAGAAATACCAAGTTGCACTGGGGGTTCCAACATTATCCTGCTTTATAGCTTATGTTTTCTTACATTTTGGACATTTCGGTACGCCGAATTTGCTATTAACACCCCATTTCCCCTTCTACTTGAAGATGTACGGATAAATCTTGCTGAATTACTTTGGTAACTGAATAAACCTTTTAAATCTGGACATTTCCAGGCAGTTCTGAAAGGCCCTACTCCGTGCATCGTTGTACGTTAGCTTGTATTGAAATAGAAGCCAAGTCATAATTACATAGAAAGTCTCCATTTTTCTTACCAGACGGCACTAAAACTTGCCAAAAGCTTTCAAATTACACATTTAGACACCACCACTTCATCGTTGTTTTTTTTTTTTTTTTTTGCAAAGGGGGCAGAAGAAATCAAGCTAGCAGCAACATAACATTAGCCTTTGCATTTTTGTTACTTCATTAACGTTGCTGACTTAAGTGAGAGTAAACGGTTTACTTACTGAACTTTACCTCGAAGCTGAAGCACTTTAATAAGAAGAAAATGACAGTAAGTACAACTTTTCATACCTCACGTATAGCCGTTTACTTTTTTTGTTGACTTTTGTGTCCGTTACATTGTACTGAGTTTAGAACATGCTAAGCTAACATTGCTAGCTTCATAACAAACCAAAACAAGCAGCTAAAAAAAGGCTTAAAATGCGTATAGAATTGCAAATTTGGGTGATGATTTTCGGTCACATCCTTTCACATTATTTTGATTCATTAGTACGAAATATTGATTAGTGAAGCTTTAAACTTTAAAGCATAACGCAAATCTAGTTTTGTGGCACCACAATCAACTAATCGTCAACTAAGATCTATGTACACTATATTGCCAAAAGTATTCGCTCACCCATCCAAATAATCAGAATCAGGTGTTCCAATCACTTCCATGGCCACAGGTGTATAAAATCAAGCACCTATGCATGCAGACTGCTTTTACAAACATTTGTGAAAGAATGGGTCGCTCTCAGGAGCTCAGTGAATTCCAGCATGGAACTGTGATAGGATGCCACCTGTGCAACAAATCCAGTTGTGACATTTCCTCTCTTTTAAATATTCTACAGTCAACTGTCAGCTGTATTATAAGAAAGTGGAAGTGTGTGGGAACGACAGCAACTCAGCCACGAAGTGGTAGACCACATAAACTGACAGAGCGGGGTCAGCGGATGCTGAGGCGCACAGTGCGAAGAGGTCACCAACTTTCTGCAGAGTCAATCGCTACAGACCTTCAAACTTCATGTGGTCTTCAGATTAGCTCAAGAACAGTGTGTAGAGAGCTTCATGGAATGGGTTCCCATGGCCGAGCAGCTGCATCCAAGCCATACATCACCAAGTGCAATCCAAAGCGTCGGATGCAGTTGTGTAAAGCATGCTGCCACTGGACTCTGGAGCAGTGGAGACCCCTTCTCTGGAGTGACCAATCGCACTTCTCCATCTGGCAATCTGATGGACGAGTCTGGGTTTGGCGGTTGCCAGGAGAACCATACTTGTCGGACTGCACTGTGCCAAGTGTAAAGTTTGGTGGAGGGGGGATTATGGTGTGGGGTTGTTTTTCAGGAGCTGGGCTTGGCCCCTTAGTTCCAGTGAAAGGAACTCTGAATGCTTCAGCATACCAAGACATTTTGGACAATTCCATGCTCCCAACTTTGTGGGAACAGTTTGGAGCTGGCCCCTTCCTCTTCCAACATGACTGTGCACCAGTGCACAAAGCAAGGTCCATAAAGACATGGATGACAGAGTCTGGTGTGGATGAACTTGACTGGCCTGCACAGAGTCCTGACTTCAACCCGATAGAACACCTTTGGGATAAATTAGAGCGGAGACTGAGAGCCAGGCCTTCTGGTCCAACGTCAGTGTGTGACCTCACAAATGCGCTTCTGGGAGAATGGTCAAAAATTCCCATAAACACACTCCTAAACTTTGTGGACAGCCTTCCAGAAGAGTTGAAGCTGTTATAGCTGCAAAGGGTGGACCGACGTCATATTGAACCCTATGGATTAGGAATGGGATGTCACTTGCGTTCATATGCGAGTCGAGGCAGGTGAGCGAATACTTTTGGCAATATAGTGTATGTTCAGGAAAACCTGATGTATGTACTACATAGCATTAATATTATTTATGGATACATTTGAACAAATATCCTATTTAGTTTGTGTAGAATGTGAACATTATTCCTAAGAAGTAAAAAAAAAAAAAAAAAAAAAAAAAGCTTGTCAATGTGGTGTCATTTTAAACATAGGGTTGGGATTTGAATATTGCAGTTTCTGATATAAGCTTATATATTAAAGATTTAATGCTCAAAATATATTGAGGCTTTCTATTTGCTCGGCAACTTTGAAATTGTTCATCTCTTGTACCAATGTTGGAAGAGGAGGCAGGAAATTAACTTTTAGCAAGTGTCCGTTTCCAACATCCCTTTGACAACTGCAAATTATATTTTAGGTTTATACCTTTAGTATTAAAATGCATTGAAAGTTGTTTAGTTCAGAGTTAAATGGCCATAAAAATGAGGACAATTTTTGTAAAACTTAGAAAATGATTTTTTGATGTGATTGCTCAACTAAAGCTCAACACTTATTTCCAACTTACATTATCAATGTAATATGAACACAAGATCCATGTACCATCCAGTGTTAGCGATCAATTCAAAATCAATCACCTTTCATAGGACAGTAACAAATAAATTGTAGACACTGTTAGTGACACAACAAACTATTGCTCCATAGACGGACAATTTTATTCACATTTTCTAAAAAGGTCTGTAGTTCTCCACTATCCCTCCTGACTGTATTCATTATTTTTTGGACAGCTTATTATCACACCAGCATCGCTACCAACCCTGAGAAGACCTCCAAATTAGGAAGAAACCTACACGACTTGACATTTTATCAAGTCACTGTGTGCGTATCATAGCCTTTACTCATTTTCTATATTACCTCAGAGTTTAAGATATCTCACTAATTAAAAAAGCATAACTTAGTGTAATCTTACCGGCATCACACATTTTACACTGTCACTGTGTAACTGCCACAGATAATGTCCCTCTGCATTTCTGCCATTGGCACATAAAAAAATGCTCATGAAATCCATTCATGACACAATGTCCTCTTTACAACTGTACATTCATAACAGATACTTTGAACATAGGAAAAGGTCATGTGACGACAGTGGAAGGATTTTCTCTACTGTTTTGGGACTTCAGTGAATATTCGCAGTCCATGCATTCCTTGAATCTCATCCTTGAGTGCCTGTGGAGCATGAAACACAACAACCAATTAATTAAATTTAGGTAGAATAAATGTAAACCTCTCCAAGTGTTCAAGGAAATAATCTTAAAAATCCCACAAGCAATTAATAAATTGCACAAAGACAAAAAATGCAAAATTGGTTCTGTAATTAGACTACCACAGCGTAACATGCAGTCTCGGATTAGTCGTCATTTTTCTACCACCACAAATAAAATACTGGGCTGAGGATTTACCTGATTGACTAACTGGTGTTGCTGAACAGTCCTTTTTCCTTTGAACTCACTGGACTCTATATGGATCTCGTACATGGCCCCACAGCCACCTAAACACAGTATGGGATCACATAGACAACACTGTCACTTCCCCAAGTGTATGTTGTGACCATCTGGTTTCAACTAGAGCTACAACTACCAATTAGTTTTATGTTCAGTCAACTTTTTAATTCTTTTCTCGAGTAAGTGAGAAGTTGTTTTTTGCTATAAAATGGCAGAAAATGGTGAAAAATGTGAATCATTGTTTCCCAAAGCCATAAAGAAATTGTCATTTCATCCACAACCCAAAGACATTCAGTTTATTGTCAAATAGTAAGAAAGAAGCAGAAAACATTCCACTTTGTGCAGCTGAAATCATACAATTGTGACTCAAAAAGAATAAAAGAAATACTCAGATTAATCAACTACCAAAATAGTTTGATGAAGAATAAAATCAAGGAAAAGCTTATATGAAATACGCTTTCATCGGATTCACTCAAAGTAAAGCCCTAAGTGTGCTGTTTGAATCCTAGGATATATTTATAATTGTGGTACTTGATGTCATCACAAATAACCGCGATCATTTAAATTCAACCGGTCCACAATGCACCTGTGTTTACCTGATATATCCACAACTTTGAGCGATGAGGCTGACGGGAACTTTTCCTTCAGTATCTTCGCGATGCGGACCTCTCCGTCCGTTTGGGTGGACAAACATCTCTGCAGCTGGCCAGAAACAATAACCTGAGGAGGAGCGATAAGTTAAAGTCAAGTTTACCGAACTGCTGTTAGCATTAAGCTACACATCGACCCTGTGAACTGCAGCGCAACGACTGTTAAAAATGTATTTACTCGGTTACTGCGAATAACCCGGAGAGCAGAGATCATAGTGCTGGTCAAGCTCCGATTACAAGAAAACATTGTGGAAAAATACTGCGTCAGTTTAATCACTGGACGTTTATAAAACCAACACCGGTCGCTCAACAAGTCATGTCCTCAGACCGCTTCGTCCCTGGAATATGACGTCACACATCCGGGTATTAGAAGGGTCGTTTTTCAAAAACAGAATAATAAACTATTACAACAACAAAATCATAAAATATAATTTTAATAACAAAACATACAGGTAATGTATAAACATATGCATAGATTAACAAAACGTGCATCTGTCCGTGTAAATTCTGACAGAATTTACATTTAGAATTACAGTATTTAAGAATTACAGTATTTTCTCTCTCCCGTCTTAGGTGGGAAGCCGTAGTTAAGATTCCAGTAGTAATTCCAAATGATTCATTTTGAAATTGATTCAATTTTAATAACTGGGAAAAGAAGAGCGAGCTTTAAAACAAAGGTATGTTCACTGACCGGTGATGACTCTTTTGCATTGTTTTCTTTTGTTGACTTTAGCACAACACTGCTATTCTGTTCCACCTATCTTGTTGTTATCGCACTTGCTATGGTGTGTTTAAATTACACTAGGTTTATTGTGATGTGTGCTACATTTTTATTATTTTTTGATTAGTGTTCATTTCAGGTATATTTTTGGGAACAGTTGTTTCCATGATTTTCATTTAAACATGGAAGCAGCTTGTAGCTTCCCATGTATAATGCCAATTTATAGACCTCTATGCATATCAGTGATATGGAAGAATGGGTTTACATCACCATTTTGGAATGTGAAAATAGCAAAAAATTGCAACATTGGCATGCCATGCTCACCACACATTATGTTTTACTGATGTTGGACAGCTCAAGAGTTGGCAAAAATGTTTTCAGTAGAAAATATGGATACTCTACCAAATTTTTTTTTCTTTTTTTCTTTTTTTTTTTTTTTACAGAACTTAGTACTAGGTCCCAAAATAACACATAAGTAAACTCTGAAGAAAATCTGAGATGATGGGGCAACATATTTCCTGACTTCCATCTGTACTGACATAGACTGCATATAAGAAACAAATGGTAAGTATGGGCCTATGTATCTATGGATTATCACTAAGAAAGATAAAAAAAAAAAAACATGATTAGAGCTTTATTTCTGGAGGTAAAATATGATCATAGTACAATGCACACACCATGTGCTTTATCCATGAATTACGATGTTATCATGTTTCATATAGTGTCAGTCTATAATTCTGACCAATAACAAGACCAATAACAAGAGTCACCATGTTTAAAAAAAATACATTTTTATACTCCATGTGATCTGTACTAGTCGCTGAAGGAAATCATACAGTATTAATTGATTAATAATGTAAATGAAAATAAAATGTGGAATCTGATTGTGACTGCACGTTTACTATACATGATGTAAACACAATAAGTATAAAAATTGTTATGCAAAGCGAACAAATTGTTTGACATATATTATTCTACAAAGCCCTTTTTCACTTTTAAAAAGTCATATAAGCAGGAAAAACACAGGTTGAACTGTTATTATGGTTCTTTTCTGTTTTAGGTAAAACTCTGAAGGCCACTTTTACTGTAACCAGGCTGTATATGTTGCTGAAGTTCTTCTAATTGATAACACTTAAATTTAACGCAGAGCTTAAGGGGTTAATGTGCCAGGGAGTCATTCCAGTGAACAAGCACAATGAACTTGCACAGCAGGGATTTGTCACAAGGACATTTTGTCGCAAGAACATTTTGACATGTCACAGCAGGTGTTAATAAAATGAATGATAGCTGAATTCCATTCTGCTACTTTAGTGTCGTACTGTGCTCACTGACACACTGTCATTACTGAGTTTCTGTCAGTGTTATAGTAACAAGTCAAAATGTCTACCATCGAAATGCTCTGTTGCTCAACATCCAGGGTTATTCATCATTATAATGTCATTTTTATTTACAAATTTAAAATTAAATAAAGTTAAAATATTTAAAAATTTGACAGCAGTCTTTTAACTTAGAATTTTTAATAAGTCTGAACAAGATCATGCCCGTGGAACAGCTAAAGGCTTCTTTTTAAAGCTCGTATTGACATTTTCATGGTAGGAACAAATCTGAATGAAAAGCCTTATCTCACTCTGCAGATTGTTGAGCCCAACAGTAGTGGAGACAGAGGAGCGATCAGGGGCTGTTTACAGTCGGCTGTTCGCTCTTTTCACTACACGCCTGAGCTTTGTTTGTGCACCAGAATTATGGGCAGACACAAAGCTGGGTAGCCATCTAGGAAGCTGTCACTATCAGCGTCACTGACGTCAGCACCCTTTAAATGCAAGATGCTACCAGAGAGTCTGAGCAGTGCACAAGTTCAGGTATGAACAGAAACACTTTAACCACGCTCACTTTGATTGTTTTCTTCCTCAGCTGGAGTTGTTACGCTGAGGAGGATGCAGATGCTCTATCCTGCCCAGAAAACCAGGAGGGTTTTGACGGCTCTTGCTATGAGTTTGTCGGCCTGCAGCGATCCTTTCTTAGTGCCGAGGGATGGTGTGAGCAAGGTGGAGGACACCTGGCCTTCATCCTCAATGATGAAATGCAGCAGTTCCTCCAGCAGCACCTGCAGCCGGAGACGGACTGGTGGCTGGGGTTGGCACCTGCAGCTCCAAACCTCACACTCGACTCTGCTCCCACTGAGGGTAAGAGAACTTGTGCATACTGTGTGACTTCAAATGACTTTATAAACTTTTTAGCATGCAGTTGAGTGTTATGATATAGACCAGCTAGAATAATAACTGTCATAAATACTTAATATTATTCAGAATATTCATTACTTTCCCTGAAATGTACCCTTGTCGTGATAATGTGTTAAATGCTTTTCTGTACATATGAATAGCAAATCTGAGATTTCTGTGAACCGTGACTATTTTAAAAATAACATCTTCAGAAATGAAGACATTATCACCTCAGCTGCTATCTCATTAGGCAGCTTGCATGTGTGTGATGTATTTGTTTACTGACATTTACAGGGACACTGGCACAACTGGATCCAGCAGCATGTGTCATGAGAGATAACGCTCAATCTATTGAATTTTCAATAGGCAGCTGTCAAGAGGCCTCATTTGCAGCCATGTCTTTACTTGCCTCCACAGAGAACTAGTCTTTATTGCTCATTCACCTTGTCTACCCGCTTAATCTGTTGCTGTACTGCATGATGCCCAAATTTAAAGCAAAGAATTAACCTACCAGAAGTAGAAGACTTGGAATGAGCATCTTCTGCTGCACTTTGCTTGATGAGAAAAATTCAAAACAAATTTTAATCCAATGAATTGGTGTCATTTTGTTGTCCTTCACCAGGTTCCCTTGCATGGTTGGATGGCTCAGATGTCAGCTATAATAACTGGATGAACCCGCCGGATGAACAAGCAGCGTGTGGACACATCCTGAGACATTCAGGCTTCCAGTGGGAAGCCACAGGAAACTGTAGCCAGGAACTTAACTTCATTTGCCAGTTTGGTGTGCACTCCTAAATGAATCATTGTATAGCATTAAACTTGTGCTGTGTTTCCTCTGCTTGTATAACTATTGATTTTTTTTCTCAGATTCTGGGAGATCTATCGCGTGCGATAGACAAAGTGCTACACTGCAGTGCGGTTCTGGTCAAGTTATAGAGATTGACGACAGCTTCTATGGTCGAAAAACAATTCACTACTGCCGATCCAAACTGACAGCCTCGCCCACATCCTCCCAGGAGGAGTGCAGCTGGATAGATGTGGTAGATTCAGTAACAGGTATTATGAATCTTATGAACATTTTTAAAATGTAGAGAACCAGCCTTTTTTATTGTTATATAGAACCTCAATAGCAACTTTAATTAAAATATATGTACAATAAATGTGGTTACTGCTCATTCACTTCACAAATTGTTTACTTAGCTTGTAACTCGATACTTTGATTGAAGAAACATTTAGTTTAAATACATATTTGTACTTATAGTAAATGGTATGGGAGCATATTTGGCCTTGTCAAAGCCACTTTACCCAAGAGACAAGATGGAACATATTAAAACCACCACGAACAATGTTTTTGTTTCATGCTTTGTGTCAAACACAAAAACCATGACTGCCCTGTGACTGCAGACAAAAGGACTACACTGTCAGAAAAGACATTAGAGAAATCCCCTCCTGTAAGCTGAATACATGGGCAGGGGTAAATATACATTTGCATTCATATCAGTCTGGGATTAGTTACGCTGGAAGAGTTTGTGCAATTACTAAGCAAATAGTTGCTGTTTCTCCTTGTTAATGCATCTCTTTAAAGAGCCATTAAACATTCTCATATCAGGGTTACAGAAACATTAGTGAAATTATTTGAATTTAATAGGATGAACATTAGACAGTGGCATGCTGTTTAAACCTACTAAAAGACATTATTATTGTGTACTCAATTTGTGTTGCCATTCCAGCTCATTGCCATGGACTGCAGGCTTGCCGGGCTCCAGTGGATCTGAGCTCTTTTGGTGAACCGTGTCCTGTGCTGGGAAGTTACCTTTCTGTAGAGTACCGCTGCAAACATGGTCAGATGCACAGTTTTTACTTTTTATTTATATACATTTCTCAAGAGCAACATGACCTCAGCCACATCAGCTACCATTTATTGCTTTATTGCCTTGTGTAGCTTATCTATGTGGGGTGTGAATAGATCAAAGTTGTGATTGATGTCGTCAACCTTAGATCATTTCGTGTATGTCTTGTGTTCCGCTTCTTATCCTTGATCTAGTTTGCCAACAGAATTCAGAACATATTCACCACCTTTCACTGGCTGTATCACACCCATCAGTCTACATGCAATAAACCATAATAACAAAGTGAAAAACGTGTTTTTTTGTCCATGTGACCTGAAGATGATGATCTTAGTGATGTGATTCCCTTTCAGGACTCCAACTGCTGTTAAGTAAGCTGGCAGCTGTCTTTGATAATGTGACCATCACTGTGAAGTGGCTCCTTCATCCATTTCAGGGCAATTTAACGTGCACTCTGAGCGCAGGAGATGGCCACACTATTGATCCTTACAACCCAGAAGAGTGAGCAACACTTTGCATGTAACCAGATACTGTTGATGCATCTCAAACAGTTTTTATATAACAAACTTCTACTCTGTGTTTGTCACAGGATGGAGAGCACAATTATACACAAGTTCACCCGTCCTGGTGTTTTTATGGTTGGAGTGGAGTGCAACACCAGCGACTGGCATGTGACAGCTCAGAAAGCAATAACCATTCAGGAGCCGGTTGGAGAGTTTCTTGTGATCAAGTGTTATAGCAGGAATATATCAACAGAGGGCACTAAGTGCAAGGCGCTTTATGGCACTCCTGTTCAGATCCAGCTTATGGTGAAGGCAGGTGAGTCAGTCTGACACTTGTAAGAGATTCAAAACATCCATCCATTATCTATACACCGCTTAATCCTCATTAGGGTCACGGGCGGGGCTGGAGCCTATCCCAGCTGACTCGGGCGAAGGCAGGGGACACCCTAGACAGGTCGCCAGTCTGTCGCAGGGCTACATATATAGACAAACAATCACTCTCACATTCACACCTACGGGCAATTTAGAGTAATCAATTAACCTCAGCATATTTTTGGACTGTGGGAGGAAGCCGGAGTACCCGGAGAGAACCCACGCATGCACAGGGAGAACATGCAAACTCCATGCAGAAAGATCCCGGGAAAGCCGGGACGCGAACCAGGGACCTTCTCGCTGCAAGGCGAAAGTGCTAACCACTACGCCACTGTGCAGCCCCTCAAAACATTTCTCAAAAAATGCAAAATGATTTAATTTCCCTTTTCTATCTCAATAGGTACAAATGTTTCCTACACAATTCATCATGAAGCCCATTTGATTGCAAACTCATCAGTGAAGAAAGGAAACACACCCCACAACATTACACTGAATTCAAGTGTGGTGGAGAAGCTTGGACATGGCTGCCACAGTTTGACTCTATCTGCGTCTAACAGAGTCACAACCCACACAGTGTCCTCTGATCTGGAGCTGTGTCTGCTGGAGCCTATTGAAAGCCTGCAGGCCTCTGTGATAGCAGAGAATGACGTTTGTCCAGACTCCGCTGATCTCATCATCGGTGTCTCGTTGGAGCGAGGAGCCCCTGCAGAGCTGCTCTTCACTCTCACTGGAGCCAAGGACACACTGTCTGAGACCAGAGACTTGCACAATGATAGCTTACAGGCTTATACATTCTCCAACCCACATGAAGGTACTTAAAGCTTAGGCCATGCTGTTATTGAAACAAAGCAGGTATCTATAATGTATAACACATGTCCTCTTCTTCTCTTTAATATGAACTCTTTTGATAAAGGAACCTTGAAAGTGAATGTACGCGCAATGAATGCCTTTTCGGCCTCTGACGTGGATGTGCACTTAAGCAACATACTTGAAGCTTGTCAGAATTATTCTGACTTTTCAACAGGCAGTGATGGAAATACAGTATGTAGAATATAAGTATTACTCTAAATACATACTGCTGTCTGTTTGTTGCTGTTACAGAGAAATGTCTTTGTTTTCATCTACAGATGGGTAGCATGAGTGACAACGACTCCGGTAACTTGAAAATAATCTCTACTCCTGACACTTTGGTTGACTACAGTCAGAGTGTCACACTGACAGTAAACGAAACTGAATCATTACCCACCAAAGGACTTGCATTTGAATGGAAATGTAGTAAGTACAACAACAGTCCCTCACTACTCCCAAGTTTTAGTGATTTATAAGAGGTAAAATCAATATTTTGGCCTTGCAGAGATTAATACATTTTCAAGATCCCAGAGTATTTCATTCAGAAAATCCATAAAACAGAGAAGCATGTGATATTTAGATTCTGTTTAGGATTTTCTGGTTTTGATAACATTCGTTATATGGTGTGAGATTCCTGTAAAGATCAGTCATCACCCAGGTTTCTCTGTCAGGTGTTTAGTACCAAAAATATTCTTTGTCAGTTGTTTTTGTGTGTGTGGGTGTGTTTTTTTTTGAGTTATTTATGTTTCTTCATCATTGAAGCCATAGCTGAAGGTCTGAGAACTAATGCAGTTCATCCTTGCCAGTGATCATTCACTTTCATTCATGCTTTACTGGTGTCAAGGTTTCCCTTTAAATTCAGCACAGAGATCAACTCTATCATCTTTGTCATTCAATTTTTCTAACTGCTACATAATTTAGGCTGCACCTATATCTCAGAGAATGATCAGACTACTGGATAGGATGTTTACATGTCACAGTATCCCTGTTTTTATTGATGTACTCCAACTAGCATACTCGGGTTTCCTCTACCAAAATCAGGCCTTATGCAGGTTTTTGAAACTAGGATATCATGTTTATATGTGAAAACATGTGACTGGGATCATGGAGAAACTGGCACACACGTGTCAAACGTGTCGAGTGCACTTTATGGTATAAGATTATAATTGTTGTAATGGGAGGTGGTGCACTTTGTTGTATAATTAATGATTCATGCTTTTTGTCCCCATTTAATAGTAGCACCGTAATATTATATACGTTGCTGTGGTGTTGTGTTTACATTCTGTTTCTGCTTCTGTCCTTACAGTTGGAGACTGCAAGTGTACAAACAAAACAAATGAGGAAACTCATGTTATTGAACAAGACTGTCTTCCAAACCCATTTGAAATGTTCAAATATGCATTATCTGTGAGGAAAAGAACCTGGTTTAGGAAATGGCTCAATGTTGGTTCAGCTTCAAAGTGCATCACTGTTGCGCCTTCAACAGAATTAACACACGTCACTATCGGGTAAAAGGATTACATTTTGAATAAATACTCATATATCATTTAAATAACGTTACCAATTAATTCCCGAAAAGGGTTACTGAACCTTGATTTTGCTTTACATATTTTTTGTTACGTTAAATAGGAGTTGACATGCAACATAACTTGCGGAGCATTTTAGTTTTCCCACATGGTTTTGAAAAAGAGTACAGATGAACAGGGTAATTTAACAACTCTAAAATATATATATTTTAGAGACCAAACAATGGAATTAGGAACCACAAACAGCTAAGAACTCTTCCTTAACTAATGCTTTTTATTGAAATATGTTATAGTTAAATAATTACTGATTTTCATGTTTACTTTTATTCTTGCAGTTGCGATAATTGTGCTTCAATAAACATAAAGGAAGATTTAAAGTTAAAACTGAGTTGTGTGACAACTTGCCCAGATGTAATTTGGTATATTGAAGACCCCAAACCTTTGACAGTAAGTCTGAAACAGCACTTAAGTAAATTTTAAGAGATTCATGTGTTAAACGTGCATTAACCAATAATCTTTCTCCAGGGTAACCTCAGCAAATGTTACTCCGAAGCAGGAAGGAAGCAACCAATTGAGAAGCAAAATGGAGGCACTGAATATACAGTACACAGCCAACATTTAAAAGTTTCAAGGGACACATTGCACAACATCACTGTGATTGCTTATGGTACGTTTTCATCCCGTGATCTAGCTTTTATTCAGAATAAATAAAGGTTGGGTCAAGAATTTGAAAATCTACATGTTATATCTTTCAGTTTTTTGGTTTGTGCTTAAAAAAAAAAAAAAAACAGATATGCTGATTTTTAAAAATTTATGTTTTTGTTGATACAGGCAAGGAGGTCCCTGGTTTTGCCAAATACACTCTTCCAATACCTGGACCTGAGCCAACTGAACCACCTGCAAACTCAACAACAACAACTGATGCGCCCATAGACCCCACAATCCCCTCGTGTAGCATCTCTCCACTGTCGGGAACTGTGCTTGATGCTTTTGACATTAGCTGCAAAGAAAACTCTTTCTGCTCTACAGGCTGTAATTACTGCTTCAAGACCAAGACAGGTGACGATGTGTTTCAGTGTCAACAAATAACGCACATATCAATCACAATGAGAGCTTATAAATATAGAAAGTATAACTAGAATAAGAAGGATAAAACAGCAGGACCACAGTCGGTTGGTGAGAAGAATGTAGCTCAAGGTTTTCTGGTGTTGGAAGCAAAGGGTTTGAGGTTCATATGGCAACGGGTTGCTTTAGCAGCTCAGACAAAAGTTGTTTGAAATTTTTAGGCCTGTAGCTTAAATGTCGCACAAATTTCCGAAAATAAGAAACATTTCTTTTTTTGGATGGTGGCATTTTTGTTTATTTATTTTTAGCTTTTTAAAAGTTGTTGCACAGAAAGCCAGCCCTTGGCATCCTCAAAAAAACTAAGTAACAATATGTTGTGATTTTGTAAAAAGTATGACTACCTATGACTGATATAAATGCTTGGAAAGAGTGCATGTATATAAATAGAGAAGTATGACTTCGCTAAACTACATCTTTTGTCTTTAAGGCAAACATCTGAGGTGCACTAACACAAATGAAGTGAAATCCGTCTTCCTGCCTCTTGGAGATAAAAAGAATAATTACAGTTTGTCTGTTGTTGTGACGGTGAAAAATGAATATCAGGAAGAAACCACAACTGTCGTCACTCAGGTTTGTCATCTGCCAGTTGTTGTGTATCTTAGAGAATAAAGGAGGATTAGAGAAATCAGTTCTCCTTATTAATTAATTAAATATTCAGTTTCATTGTCTGTCTTCCTCAAGGTCCGGAAAAGTAGCTCCAGTGCCTCCGTCCAAACTCTCCAGTCTGCAGTGGAGGATAGTGTGACTCAGTTAGAGCAGCAAGGTTTGCTCTCTGGTGAAGCAATCGGACAGATATTTACTTCAGTATCTGATATGCTGAATACAGAATCTGACCAAAATCAGAAGGATGCGAGATCAAAGGTAACAGAATGCAGCTAATGCTCCAACTGTACAGATTAACATATTGCAGTGATCGTTGTGAGGGTGGAAAGCACCGTGACGTTGATCAGCACTTCTTCTTTTTTTCCAGCTCAGAGAGCAAATGCTAACCAAAATGACTGCAGTGCTGCTGGACTCCCCCAGCAACACAACTCAGGAAGTACAAGTGACAGCCAGAGCTGTGGCCGGACTCACACAGCGATCAGATGAGCTCAGTGCTGCTGCTCAAGTACATTAGCTCAGTTCAACACTATCAAAAATATTACCAATTCTAAGTTATATTTGAGAAAATCAACAAAAGTCAAATTATTTTCAGCAAATATGTGAGAAAATTCAGTACAGCCAGCCTCTTTAAATAAGCCATACCCAGTTTTTACTAACTTGCAGTAATTAAAATAATCAGAGTTTAATGTCTCCTATAGTCTGCTATTAATTTTAGGGTAGTGCAGATTTGTACCTTTATTATTTAGCTGAATATAACACCAGTAGGTTTAAATGACTCCCAAAGCAATTGTTTGATTTTTTAACACCATTTTAAGTGGCTTCAGACTGAATAGAAGCCACAAAACAATAAGTCAAGAAAAAGTACGCATTGCATACTTAATTTGTTTGAGAATGGACTTTTAAAAATCCGTATATTGTTCAGGATGTCAGTTAATTAAATGTTGAATTTGACTTTGTAATAAGCACAGTCTGCAGCAGCATGCCCAGCAGGCCAACATATCATCAACTACCTGTTTCAATTTGAAACATTAATTCATAAAATATACTTAAATTTGCCACACTTACTATAATACATGTTCATCTATGCTTTTGAAAGTTGAACACAGATTAACTGTTGTTTCACTTGCTGTGTTTCCTCTCCAGGAAGAAGCAGGTTCGTTGTTGGTAGACCTCAGCTCCTCTCTCAACACTATCAGTGTTAATCAGCACAACAAGAAAGACAAAGAAGTTGTGCAAGCAGCTGCACCAATAGTGGAAGCAGCCAGTAATATTTTGAATATTTCATCAAATGTGAGGACAAAACTGTAAATAATATTGCTAAATTCCATTTCTCAGTTCTCTAGTGTATTTATTAAACAGTATGTAATGTGTTCCCCCCAGAAAAAAGTCTCAGATTTTCTTCTGACTGGGATGAACAATGTTCAGAGTGCTTTACTGAATAACAGAAAGCTGAATGGAGAGCCTGCCATCATTGACTCTGGTCAGATCAGTGTGTATGTAAACAGGTAAGAGATGAACTAGAAGATGCACTCAAGAACAAAGTAGGGTTTCTGAAACTGATAAGATAATCCTGATTCTGTCTTTTGCAGAATATCCCCAAAAAACATGCAAAAGCAGGCTATAAATGTGCAGAAGAACAGCTCCTCCAGATTTTCTTTCCCTTCACTGCCTGCTGATATTGTCTCTCCAGAGGAGCCGGTGGATGTCAGAGTAAGTGAAACAATAAATGTTTGAATTTAAAGATGCCAACGCAGCCTGAGGGTTATTATAATACTATATATAAGGTTGTTAGTGTTATAGTGCACTGCATTTCCTCTCTTTTGGGTTCATGCATGTAATATTATTAATGTTCAATAGAAAGCAATATTTCACCACCTCTGAAATCATCTGAGTCACTATTTTACAGGCTTTATTGTTCCTAATATGTCAGTGTGCTTGTACCTCTTAGATGATGAGTTTTGAGAAGAATCCATATTCCTGGAGCGAAGGAAACATCACAGGAACTGTAGGGTCTGTGTCTCTCACCAGAGCCAATGGCAGCATCATTACTGTTGAGAACTTACCTGAAGAGATAGAGGTAATATCGTGTAAGAGAGGCTTTGTATTACTTAACTTTGGACAACATTTGTGGAATCTGAATAATGCCTTGTCTGGGTTTTCAGATTCTCCTACCAAGGCTTGACGTTGGGCAGGAGAACAGCACACTCCTGGACCTTGCCAATTTCAGCACATTAATAATTGACATCCCTTCGCCGGATGTAACGCTGGTGCTGAAAATGGAGCCATCTGAAGACATTTCCTTCATGCTATTCCTGGGATATAAAGATTATCCAAATGATGAGAATTATGTAGCCAAGACTCAGATTCCTCTGGAGAACACAAAAGAAGGTCAATATTGAAACAAGCAGATTTACTTTTGTAGCATTTAGAATATCTTTTCAAAACATTTCCTGGCACTTCAGGTAATGTTCAGTTTCTCACAATAACTAACATCACCATCATCACAATCAGCTGAAATTGACTGTCAGTTTCTAACTTATTTTCCTTTAAATTAAATATCTTAATTGGGTGAAATGATGTCTGTCAGTCTGCGTTAGCATGTATGTGCTTTTCATGAATGCAAGAAAATGTTCTCAAAGAAACAATAAATACATATAAAGTCAGGTTTTCATAGGTGACAGACAAATAGCTTACCACATAACTGAAGATCCCGTGTACGTTGGGACCAGTGTGTGGTTGTTGGCATAAACTGTCAAGTGCATTGATCCACAATCACAACATTGGACATCTGATGCTAGTATCACGATGAGAGAATTAGATATATAGATAATATGAACATGTTTGTCATTCTAACACAGAGGAGAAGTTTACCTGGGTGCTGAGTCCCAAAGACAGAACAGGAGATGTTGGAGTGCACTACCTTGTTTTGAAGCCCATCGTGGAGCCGGGCGTCAAATCCATCAACGCCACTGTCACTGTTGTTTCCATTGCTGCCCAGTGCAAATACTGGAATGAAACGGATTCTTCATGGAGTGAAGATGGCTGCAGGGTGGGTGAGAAAGTAACACACATCCAGAGTGATTGCAGTCATGTATTCTTAAAACACGAGCTGTGAATTTTTTATCTTTTTTCCGACAGGTTGGTCCACTTACCACTCATTTGGTCACGCAGTGCCTCTGTAACCACCTAACTTTCTTTGGCAGCTCGTTCTTTGTCATGCCAAACTTGGTGGACGTGTCTCGCACTGCTGAGCTTTTTGCTACATTCACCAACAATCCTGTGGTGGTGTGTTTTGTGGGAGCCATTTTTGCTGCTTATCTGTTTGTGGTTGTTTGGGCGCGTAGGAAAGACATCCAAGATTCAGCCAAGGTAATTCTCTCTAAAGACTTTCCCCACATTATGCAGTTGGTTTTTGTTTTGACAGTGTCATTCAGGCTTTCCTGTTCATACATCTAAATAAAATTCGCAAAGTAGTAGCTCCACAACCAAAAACCACTTTAAAAACACATTAAGTGGACTCACTGCTCTATATAAGCTGCCCTGTATCGACTCAATTAGTGACCTTTGTTTCAATTTTTAGTTGATCATTAAATCTTCAAAACTCACTTTGTGCCACTGAATTTACCAATTTATAAACATTTCCTGAGGGTTTCTGTCTTTGTATTCCCTTGCAGGTCAAGATAACAGTTCTTGAGGACAATGACCCCTTGGCTGAGTATCGTTATATACTGAATATTAGCACAGGGCACCGCCATGGTGCATCCACTTCTTCTCAGGTCAGTGATGTCTTTTAAAACCCAGAGACACTCAGAGACAAATGCCACCTGGTGTTTCTGGGGCGAAAAATTTATGATGCTGACTCCATTTTTGTTTTAGGTGACCATAACTCTGCTGGGTACAGAGGGAGAAAGTGAGCCCCACCACCTGACAGACTCTGAGAAGCCTGTGTTTGAGAGGGGTGGAGTGGACATGTTTCTGCTGACGACACATTTTTCTCTTGGAGATCTACAGAGTATAAGAATGTGGCATGATAACTCCGGAGAACATCCTGCTTGGTATGAGTTAGAGGGCAAAAGACTAAAGTTTAAGCCTAAGTCTGTCTCATCATTGTGAGCACAATACATAACAAAAAAAAACCACTCAGAGAGACAGTACTCCGCCAAAGCTGCTCAGTCGTTGTATAATTTCCGATGGATGACATCTTTAAACAATTTGTGGTCCACAGTGGTTAATTTGTAGTAGGATTGCAATCCTGTGATAGTCTGCAGGCAGCTGCCATAGTGTTCACTTGTTGTCATAGTTACAGTGACGTTGTCATAGTTACAGTGACGCCGTGCCGCTATCTCGCAATGATACAGAAATCCTTAACAAATCCGTGGATCCAGACTATAAGCCGCATCACTGCCAAAATTTAATCACTTGATCCCCGTGCCATTTCTGATCTTCCCTGAAAATTTCATCCAAATCCGTTTGTCCGTTTTTGAGTAATGTTGCAAATGAACAGACAGATGGACAAACCAACGCTAATCGTCACATAACTCCGCTGCCTTCCTCGGCAGAGTAATTATTGTTATGTCATATGCAGGTATGTCAACAAAGTGATGGTGCAGGATCTGGAGACTGGTCAGAAATGGCACTTTCTGTGTAACTCCTGGCTGGCTGTAGATGTGGCAGAGTGCACTCTGGACAAGGTCTTTCCAGTAGCAACAGACACAGATTTGAAGAGATTCAGGTGAGACCTGCCAGGGATACACATTAAAAGGAGTTTGAGCTGACTCTCAATCATTGCTGATTACTTTTTTTTGACACCAATTCACTTTAACTGCTCTACTTTAAAACTTTCAGCAATCTGTTCTTCATGAAGACAGCCAAGGATTTCCGTGATGGCCATATCTGGTTCTCTGTCATCAGTCGGCCTCCATGCAGCACTTTCACACGTGTGCAGCGAGTGTCCTGCTGTTTTTCCCTGCTGCTGTGCACCATGTTGACCAGCATCATGTTTTGGGGAATCCCCACAGACCCCTCTGAGCAGACCATGGACCTGGGTAGGTGACAAAATACGAAATCATTCAAAGATTTTCAAAAACTGAAAATTTAACAGCAAGGATGACTGAAAAAAATATATCTAAAAACAGTATATTAAAGATGGAAATGTTTCAGCATGTACCTCCAATACAGTGTAAAGCAGGTATTAAAGAGTTAAAGCTTCTATGTACAAGTGTAATTATTGTGATATAATGAAAATAAGTGTAAAAAATTATCGAATGTCACTTAGAAAGTACTAACCATCTTTAAAAGACAGGCATATAATAGAAAATTGCAGATTATCTGGAAATTATTATCTGAAAGTCTGTAATTAAATGTCTTTAGTACATAAACCGTTATAAAGTGACAATAATTAAAATTAAAATATATATTTCAAAGTTTTTGTCCGATAAACATGTAATTTTATATATATATATTTTTTTGATATCACTAGTTATTTGTAATTCAACAAAACGGAATATCTGTAAAACAACTGTAAATTGTTATAAAAAATTTATTTAAGACTGCTTTTTATGGTGTACAAAGTAGATTAGGACATTAGGATGTAAAAATGTAAATATTTTAATAGACAATAAAGTAACTTCATTAGAAAAATATTTCTACAAGATTTTTAAATAGATTTTTGCCCGTCATAACGTGTGGCAGGTAAAGTTTAATTGGGTGAGTTGTGCTGCGAGCCTGATGTATCTGTGGATGTGCATTATTGTATCCAGAATATGTAAGTCTCACAAAAAGATAAAGTATAAAGGAGATGTCCTTTAGTTGCATGCATTGAAACTCAGATTTAAATTCAGACTTTCCTTTGCAGGTCACATCGAGTTTACCTGGCAACAGGTTATGATCGGAATCCAAAGTTCAGTCATCATGTTTCCCATCAATCTCCTTATTGTGAGCATCTTCAGAAACACTCGTCCTCGAGAGAAAGCCAGCAAAACAGATACGTCGAAACAGGGGAAGACCGTTCGAGTTTCTCCCTCACAGACTTCAACTCCTCAGAAAGAACAGAAGGACATCACACCAGACACTGTGATCAAGGTGAAGTCGTAGGTATCCTTATTACAGCATGAAAGTAATAACTAGTGTGTTCTCCTTGTCTGAAGACATTGATGTGGTTTCTACTTTAGGACATTAAGAGAATTGCTCAGTCATTGTCGAAGGCCATGAAGAGTCCACTGCCACATCTGGAGCTTCATCCTGGTCAGCAGGCTGACATCAACACTCTGCTGTCTCTGGTGGAAGACATCATCAGACAGCAGAACCGAGCAGCTGGGGATTTCTACACCGACGCCTCCAAGAAGGATCGCTCTATGATCCTCAGTTTAGGTGCTGGGGATCTACAAGGTAAACAGCACAGTAACCTTCACAACCCTTTACCTAACATCTGTGTCAGATTTTTGCTGTGTTTATCTGAAAATATGTACATCATTTTAGCTTTTTTCTGTCTGTTTGCCTGGACAGAGGACAGTATGTTGGAGAGCCCTGAGAAGATGTCAGGTGAAGTTCAGAAGAAGAGCAACAACAGCCGCTACCTATACAGGCAGCTGCGTCACGTTGAGAAGGAGCTCAGTCTGCTGGGGCCGACTCGTTTTCCAAATCCAAACAGCTACAGCCGAGCCATGCAGCAGGTTCAGGGAATGAAGGGTCTCCTGGAGTACCACCTGCCCTCATCCAGCCTGGATGGAGACAATCGCAGCCCCAGTCCTGAGGAGAGCATCGATGAAAGCACTAGCAAGAAGTGCTGTCAAGGAGGGCTGCCGTGGTGGTTTGTGTTTGTTGGCTGGATATTGGTGATTGCAACCAGCGGTGTGTCAGGATACTTCACTATGATGTATGGGCTGACGTACGGGAAAGACCGCTCTGTAAGCTGGCTTATTTCCATGGTGGTCTCCTTCTTTGAGAGTCTCTTCATTACCCAACCTCTCAAGGTGAGAAACAGAACACACAGCATAGAAAGTGTGTTTGTTAAAACAATCAAATGAAAATACACTGATATATAATATAATTATATAGACATATCAGTGATATTAATACTTCAAACACAAGAGACAGCCTTAAATTAGGGATTCTCTGTTTGCAGTTGGATTTTGTTACATCCCACAACATATTAGCAAATTTTAGGCCCCAAAAAGCAAATTAAATGATATTTCATACTAACTAATAAAGATAGATAGATAGATAGATAGATAGATAGATAGATAGATAGATAGACAGACTTTATTCATGCCCTTGGGGAAATGCAAAAAATAAAGAGACAATTCAAGTGCAATTGTAAAACTCAAACTCAGCTTTTGTGAGTCTATGCCTTATTTCATCTATTTTTTAAGACAAATTGTATACATCATTTCAATTTCATTTGATTTACCAACAAACATACTTTTGATGTAGAATTTTTAATGTTTATATTTTCTATTGACATTTACATGTCATTACATTTACATCTATTGACATTCATATTAGTAAGCGTGTCTTTTATTAATTCTAGTAATACAATCAAATATATTAATCAATGCATTTCTTAATGAATATTTGCAAGGCTTTCTAGCTCCTGGTCAGATGCACTTCCCAGTACTTCAATTATAATTTATAATACAGTGAACATTATGCAGTTCTCTGGTATTAACACCTTTAAATCTTATGTCACAGGTTCTTGGTTTTGCTACTTTTTTTGCTCTCATTCTGAAGAAAGTCGACCAGGAAGAGTATGGAGAGCCTCAGATTGATGAGCGTCTCAGAAATCAAGGCAGATTATTTTCTCATCTCCATTTTTTGCATTGTTTTGTGTGAAAGAAATAAAAACCTAACATTCTAATGCAAAATTCCTCCCTCAGATGACCCTAATGCGATGCGGGGAGCCAGAAGAGACAGCACATGCAGTTTCTATCAACCACCACCTCCTACTGACATCGAGAGGATGCGGAGCAACATGGTTAAAGAGCAGAAGGTCTTTGCCCTCGTAAGGGAGATTCTTGGTAGGAGAAATACTTTGAAACACTACAGGAATAAGAAGCAACGTAAAACAGTTGTAGATGCTGATATATGATCTATCTGCCTGTGATGCAGCCTACATGGGATTTATGTGGATGTTGCTCCTGGTGGCTTATGGTCAAAGAGACCCCAATGCCTATTTTCTGACACAACACATTCGCCAGAGTTTCAGCAAAGGGATCTCAGACACCATGAGTATTCAGGATGTGTTCAACTGGGCAAATACAACTCTGCTGAGCAACCTGTTTGGAGAATATCCAGGTGAGTTAGTAACTGAAGCACAGAGGCAGTGCATGAATCTCCTTTAACATTTGCATTTTTTGTCGATTTATGACAAAATGGAAAATATATTACATTAGAAATATTTAGCTTTCCTGATTTAGATTTTAGAGTTTATTTTGTAAGTAAACAGGCAGTTGAAATTGGCTTATTTTGGCTCCAGTTGCCTCAGGTTCTTGTATTTTTAAGCTCAAAATATTCGCATGTTTTTTGAAAATGCCATTTATTTTCCACTTAATTAGAAAAAACAACAAATTCAGTTTCAAAACAATTTGCAAATTGGATCTTTCACAGACATAATAAATATTAAAAGGCTACTATAATAAAGGATTTCTGAGAATTTCACCTTAAATTAATTACATATGACAACATACTGATATCACTCCAGCAAGTCTCTTTGTTTTGCGCTTATTATACCTGTATTATGAATATCATTTCACTTTGCAATTCTTTGAATTTAACTAACACTTGTACTACTATTTCTGTTTGTGTAGTAAAGAATAAAATGGCATGATGATTTTCCTTTGAGCATTTCCTGAGATTAAGCTGTCATGATGCAAAAAAGCCTAGCATTATTTAAAATACGCGAGTCATGATCAAAACTGAAAGTAATTTGGACTGGCTTTGACAGATGGAATGTTTTATCTCCAAAATGTGGCTTTGACAGATGCAAAATAATGACTGCTTTTGACTGACCCTTTCTTCTTGGTGCCTGTTCTTGCTCTCTAAAAACCTGCCACAGGGTTTATCACAGACGGAAACTCAAAGCTGGTTGGTAACGCTCGTCTCCGCCAGGTGAGGGTGCAGAAAAACTCCTGCCACGTTGATCGCTCCATGCAGCGATCTGTGCCGGACTGCCACGCTCCATACTCCTGGGAGTTGGAGGACATGGGATCCTACGGTCTAGGATGGAGTCGCTCTGTGGGTGATAATGCCTCAGTGAACCATAACAGCCCCTGGACCTACAGGTCTCAGAGTAAACTGAGGGCCTACCCCATCTGGGGCAGTGTGAGGCTTTACAGAGGAGGAGGGTTTGTGGTGGATCTGGGGCCAGACTTACAAAACTCCAGCAGGTAAAGATTTAAATTCCCACATAAATTAACTTAGTTAAATGGTATGGATATGTTTAGTACTGAAAGGATTTATAAGTGGATGTGAGCTGGCCTGTCATTGGCTTCGACGTTCTACGGGATAAAGCGGCTGATGGATGGATGAATTTAGATCGTGAATCAAACGAAAATAACACAGTGGCAATAAAAGTGTTTGATAAAAGGAAGTCATTTTGGTGTCTGTACTGGATCTTTGGCGACATACCCTTGACTGTAAGAAATACTGATGGCCGTAGTTTGCTATTTTATTAATTTTTTTGGACTAATTGACTATTTGATATATTACTTCACAGAATAACATATCAAGAAATTATTGTTAGTTGCAACCATAGGCTCTATAGTTATGAAGTGAGTAATTCTAGCAATGTGAAATGAAATGAATCTTATGAGCAGAATCCTTTTATTGTTCAGTTTATATTGTTGATGTTTTCGGACACAGTAAGTAATTAAAAGCCGTTGCCTTGGTGTTCAGTAAACGATATTTGTCTTCATGTTCTGACATATTGTGAGAAGTCAATTTATCAAAAACAAACAAAAGATCAAACCAATAATAATCACATTTGGTTGACAGCCTTGAAGATAGCATAAATGAAGAATCAAAAATTTTATCTAAAACAATATTCACTGTGTTACATATCATCTGTTTAGATTTGTAAATGCTTTATTATATGCTTTAGTTATTGGATTGCTATGGAGCTTTTGAAATCAGTGATGATGATTCCAATTCGTGTTTTCATGACTGTAGAAAAGAACATCTCGCCTTGATTTGCGATTTAACGTAGAATAAGAGGCTTAATTGTAATTATGATGCTGTGCAAGACAGCAATACAACAACGGTTTTAAGATAATCCTTGAATAAAACAAATCTAAACTATAAAAAAGACATTCTCAAAAAGTTAACAATAGGACATTTCAAAGCTTGTTAAATATGTTACAGGTCTACGTTTAAGCGTTGCAGCAAGAAAGGACAGATGACATATGACACACATATAAGATGTATAAATCATATTATTTCTTCATGTCCCTGTAGAATCCTTCAGTACCTTTATGACAACACCTGGATTGATGTGTACACCCAAGCAATCTTCGTCGAGTTCACTGTGTACAATGCTAACGTCAACCTCTTCTGCATTGTCACACTCATGCTGGAGACCACAGCTATAGGTAAGTAGTCTGGGTACAGATGGTGAGTCAGAACTAAACCTTGACTGTTGTAGGAAGAACTATGTCATCTGTCACACTGTTCTTCCAGGGGCTTTCCAGTTCCGCAGCGAGCTTCAGAGTGTTCGTCTTTACCAGTCGACCGGTGGCCTCCACATCTTTGTCATGGCTTCTGAGGCCATCTACTTCCTCTTTATCATTTATTACATGGTCATTCAGGTGCATAGTCATTGTCCTAACTTTACTATCGTTACAAGTAATGAGCCGTCATAAAGTTGCTCCCTTGAACACACAACATGGGCTCCTCTCATGTCTTGACAGGGGAAGCTGATGAGGAAACAAAAATGGTCTTACTTCAAGAGCAAGTGGAACCTGCTCGAGTTGGTTATCATCATTCTCAGTTGGAGCGCCCTGTCTGTCTTCATCAAAAGGACTTTGTTGGGGAAGAGAGACATGAACTATTACCAGAACAACAAAGACCAGTAAGCAATAAGAAAACATAACCCAAACAGGCATATAGCCAAGGATATTGTCTTTAGATTGGTATGAACAACAATTTTCGCCCAGTTACTGTGTGCATTCTCTGCATATCATTGCCTTGTGGTTAAATAGATGCTCTCAGATTCACCAGTATGCAGTAGATATTATTATTTATTTTGTTCTGAAAATAAAATCACTTATTAATATAAAACCTGGCTGATTTGGGTTGATATAGATTTAATGACAGAAAATTCAAACTGACATCTTTCTCACGCCAAATCACCAAAACCAAAAATTCTACATTTCAAAACTTAACTGTATATGACAAATTGCCAAATTAATTTGATAAATACACAAGAGAAACAATGCAAGTCACATTTCAACCTTGGAAATGTTACTTTTGGAAATGTGTTCACAGTCCATATGCCATTTTTAATTAAATTTCAACTCATTTAATGGGAAAATATGACCAGAGCAATAATTATATCCCTAATCCATTCAAAATCTGCCTTATTTCTGTTAATAGGCTTACAGAAAAATAAGAAAACAGAGACTTTAATATTGAGAATCTGTTTTCTGTTGGTATATCCATTTTCTGCGCATCACATCATTATCAGTGTGATGTGACATTTTACATTTCGATTTTAATTTCTGTTTGTGTGAGCAGAAAATGTTGTAATGTACAGATACATATTTTTCAGTTGGATGTTAAAACCAGGGTCTGTCCTCTTATGCTCCGTGTCCAGATACGCCAGTTTCCATGAGACAGCCAAGGCCGATGCAGTGCTCGGGTATCTGATTGCCTTCCTGGTACTGCTGGCTACAGTCAAACTGTGGCACCTGCTGAGACTCAACCCCAAACTGCACATGATCACAGCAACGCTGCAGCGAGCCTGGACTGATATTTCAGGCTTCCTGGTGGTCATGACCATCATGTTCCTGGCCTATTCCATTGCTGTGAGGAGTTTCCCACACTTCATACCAACACGCTGTCCTCTTTTATCTATACTTTGTGACATAGAACTCATGGTTATTGACACAGGTGAACTTCCTATATTTCAGTCTAACCTGATGTATGGCTGGAAGCTGTACTCCTATCGTACCCTGCTTGATGCTGCTCAGACCATGGTCAGCTTGCAGCTTGGTATTTTTAACTACGAAGAGGTCAGTATGGGGCTATTATAACTGTACTGAAGCAGGCTATGACAGCCGACCCTTCTTCAATGTGTTTGTTCCTCCTGCTCTCTCAGGTTCTGAATTATAATCCAGTGCTCGGTGCGTTCCTCATTGGCTCCTGCATCGTGTTCATGACCTTTGTGGTGCTGAACCTCTTCATTTCTGTCATTTTGGTGGCATTCAGTCAAGAGCAGATACATCACAAGGTAACTCATCCAAGCTAAATCTTGAATGTCAGAATGTTTACAGATATCAGTGTCTAGTTATTATTGCAGCCAGCTGTCACTGCTATCTGAAAATTTATCCAACACGCTTCAGAATCTTCAGCCTTGGATGACATAATTATTTTTGAGTTATATCAAATGTTCACTGTTCTTACAGCCATCGGAAGAGGACGAGATTGTGGACCTGATGTTAATGAAACTCTGCAGTCTATTTGGGCTCAAATGTAAGAAACAAGGAGGCGGCGTCCTAACAGAGAGGCCAACTGTTTCGTCTGCTCCAATAAACAGACTCTCTACTATCTCTTCTGGGAATATTCATGAGGGATGAAATGTTACACTGCAGTCACATAGATGCTTAAACATTATTAAGATCTAGAGAATTCTTTGCTGCGGTCATTGCTTCCAATAGCTAGCTTCAGTTTGTTGCCATGTTATTGCTTTGTGACTGAATATTAGCCTTTGTCTCTACTGCTGCAGATTTGTCACTATTGTAGGATAAGCTGAAACTCTGGCAGATAGAAAAAGACTGAGGATATTCCTTATATTATGCACCGAGGCACCGTTTTTAGGATGCAGGAAATTTAGTTAAATAAATGTGTTCCTGTGACTAAATCTTCAATAAAATAATTATCAATGGTTACTAGTGAGATGTTGTATTTGTATCAGTCTGGCTAACCTCATAAAAATGGTTTTGATTCAGCTGTAAAACAAAGCACTTTATGCATGTGTGTTATGTGTAATTTCCACCAGTTGTCAGCATGAATTTAACCAGTAGTAGACGGTAACATATTCGTTAACGTGGTAAACTTGGGTATACATTATGATTATGTAAGAATGAAGAAGTAGCCAAGTACTACTCAGTTACAGTGATTATAGCATATGTTTTATTACAGTTATTACATATTAAGGCCAAGGTTCCTCTAAGGGAATGATAATAAAATCTGAGAGAACAAACACAAGATCATCAAAGATCAAGTACGGCTGATAAAAACCTACGATGCTTCTACCTGTCAGTGTTATAATATTCAACAAGGCATCCTTTTACTATATGCATATGGTGGAACTACATAGAAGAATGTTACGCAATCTCACCTAAAACACTTCTCCGTTTGTCGGGACATTGCCACAACATGCCTCGCAATAGGCATCACAAATAATTCTACGCAAGTCTTACGTGTTGCGTCACCGGAGGGGGGCGTGGCTCCACGCGTGAGCCGCTCGGGTCGTCTGCTGACAACAAACATGCGCTGTAGGCGGATCGAGGGGGCACCGAACGGCGGCGGAGTGACAGCAGACAGTCCGGCAGCTCCAGCGACAACACTGAAGTTACTCTCCAGACGAGAGAAGAGAAGTTTTGGGAGTTTCCGTCCGTCACAGAGACAATAAAAAGAGAGCTGAGCGACGCGCCGCTGTCTGACTGAGAGTGTCCGGTTTCCTCGGTCTGAGGGATTGCGATGCCCTCTGACTTTATCTCCCTTTTCAGCGGGGACCTCGACCTGAATTCTCCCAGATCCCTGTACTCTAAAGGTAACTACATTTCTCATATTTAAATGTTTTTTTTAAAAACTTTTGTTAGCTGTTACTGACGTGTGTGTGTGTAACTTATCTGCAACCTTTTCGTACCTGTGTGGAACCGTTCAGCCCCTTTAAGGTATCTTTCAGACATAAACGTGGATAGTTTGAATTTTAAACGTCACTCAGATGCTCACTGTGTCCTTCAGTCTTGTCTCCTGAAACTGAAGTGTTTTTTTTTTCTTTTCTTTTTACACTCCGGAGCCCTCGGCAGCTGCATGCACACCGGTCAGACCAGTTTACTATTTCCCTGGCAGCTGAGAAACACTGCTATCTATTTTCTGTGGGTTGTTTGAATAGGCCATGAATGCCCCCCGCCCCCCTGAGGCACCGCACAGAAACTGCACTGCTGCCCCAAGAGAGGCGCTAGTGGACCCATTAACATAAACTGTGTGATGTGTCATCAGTCAGAGAGCCTCAGGCAACCTGTGGATAGAAGAGCTGAACTGAACTGAACTGAACTCATAACACTAGGTAGAAGTGTGGAGAAAATGTATTCTGTTCTACTCTGGGTCACTTGTTCACATAAATTCATAATCTGAAAGAGGTTTGCATATTACCATCATTATTAGAGACAGTGAGGAAATGTGTCCAAAATGATCTTTTTAGTCAAATACAGGATTATTTTTAGCAACAGTGTCTTGCTTAGGTGTCCATCATGACACTGTGCAAAGACAGTATTAATATTTGAAGTATTCTGTGTCAGCTGATTCCCTCGTTTAAAAAAAAAAAAAACACTAAAACTAGCATTGGTATAACTTAAGCTGTGTGATTAAGATGGGTTATACGAGAATGTTTAAAAATGCAGATTTTTTCACTAGATGACTTGAAAACTTAATCTGGAAAGTGCTAGTAATTTTGAAATAGCTAACTACATCTGCATCCAGAAAAACCTGAAAAGGGCATTCGGACTTTCTCATATGGGGCAACAGTGGCGAAGGCATCCAAAATAGTTATTTGATTGGCTGCAGATGGCATTCGGATGTGACTTTATGGTGCTGACTTAAATTGTTAAAAAAAAAACAAAAAACAATGAGTTGCGTTGCTCCCTGTAGTGGCAACACCTCCAAGACTCTGCTGAAAGAGTACCTGTTATCAGTAAACATGATCCTTTTTAGTGCGAAAATAGTTAAAGAAGTCTGCATAGCTTTTCAGTGTGTCTCACCTATTCCTTGCTCGTTTTGTTGTGCACATGTGACACTTGCATCTCGACAAACTCTTACTCCCTTAAATCAGAGTAAAGTTTATTCTGTCAGACGAAAATTAGGAAAAAATGGAGACTGTGCAAGTTTTCTATTTGTATTAGGCAGATTAAAAAAAAATTGTAACATGGGTATTTGAGTTCATTTGCCTTGCTTAATTCATGTTGCACTTCCTGTGATGGGCCCATTGATCACGTGCATTGCAATGAAGCACTATATTGTGCAGCTCTACTGAGAAACTACATGATATTTTGACACTGACATTTATTGCGATTCCGGAGCTGTGGTCATACTCGTGTATCTATACTAAGTTGATTCCAGTTTGTCCGTCAAGCTCTACGTCACACTGAGGTCAAGACTTTGGAAATTTTGTGTGTAACCACTGCTCTCAGCGGTTGTTCAGGAAAAGCACAGTCGGCCATGTCCAGACTACCGATTCGTCTCAGTGCTTTGGCAGCCGGACTTCGCCGGTGCAAGGAGTGCAGAGAACCTGCTGAACCTGCCTTAGTTTTTCTCCATCTGCCTTTAAAGTCAGGCCAATAAATGCAAGCTCACTAGATTACCTTTTATCATAAACAGTGTAGTTGTACATTGTGAAGTATTTTCAGCAGTTTGAACTTAAAAGCATCGGTTTCCCTGCTACCTTTTAAAATGTAAATCAACTGAACTGAGGTTGAACAGTTAGTTCAAATTGCTTTCTGAGTTTTAGTCAAGATAAGATATAAATTGGAATCAACAACTGCTCAGTGACACTGACAAACGATACACACAGATTTGCATTAACATTTTCTCAGTTTTCTTTCGACATGAAGAACTTATCCCTGCACTGGTACAGGCAACATGTGTGACTGAGGCTAGTGATTCTGTTAATTTATCCGTGTATGGAGGCAGGGATTCATTTCAATACTAACCTTTATTTTCACAGTTATGAACAGAAACAAACATTACTTCATTTAACATGTAGTAAAAACACATTATTGCCAGCAAGTGTGTTTGTTATCTTATCAGTGAGTTGACTGAATTCAAGCACATCACCTGATGTCTGGTGAACTCATGTTTATTAGTTTTGAAGTTCCCTGACAATAAAAACTAGAAATGATAAGTTTAATTAACCTGAAATTAAAGAAGACATATATTTTCACATGACGTCAGTGAGAAATGATTTGTTGATTCCTCTATTTTACAGTAAAATATGTGACTTGCAATGATCAAAATGTCTTCCAGAGTTGTTAAATCCTTTCTCACAGTATTTACACTTTGCTGTGCAGTGGTTTAGTGTGTGATAAGCCTTTACAGTATTAAACACTTTCAATGAGATTTGCCTTACTGATTTCTATTCTATCATCTCATTTGTGCTTAGAAAAAAATGCTTCAATTCTAGCCTAGTTACCTTCTGTACATATCTTTTAACTAGCATCTTCCCCAAAATTCTGGCATTTTTTACTTCCTTGGATCATAAATGCGAAAATTAAGAAACACTTTGTTATTCTTATACTAGTTAGTGATAGTTTTCAATCACTTTTTCTTCTAATTTGTACCTGCTAACAATACAAACATCACATTTTCACATTCCCTAAATTAAAAATTACTTTAAATTATGGTTGCTTCTGATCATATAATACCACCAATGATCTGAAATAAGAAGGATAAAGTAAAGCCATTTATTTTCCTGAGGTCAGGGTTATCATTCATTGATGTATTCAGTTTTACTTTTGACTCTTAATAAAACCCTCTGATAATGTAGGCTGTCAATATTTGTGCACCAAATAATTCAGCTCAAACTCCTTTTAGATGTAGACCAGTGGTAACTCGCTCTTGAGGCTACATTGTTTGATTACTAATCACACTATTGTGTATTTGTGTCAGCAGAGTTGACTCGGCCGCATGCGAGAGGAGAAGTTTGTTTTGAATCTTTCAGATAAGGCCAACTGTCTTTAGATTTACTCTTTTGTTTGAGAGGAAAACTCCATTCGTCATTTAATTCCTTAAATCTTCAGCGATACGATCAGTCATACCCCAAACCTGAACAAAAAGGAGCTGTTCTCAGTCATGGAAATAACGGTAGATTGCAGCAGTTTTGTTGTATTTTGTTATTTCTAACTTCTTTGGATGGTGAATCATGATGAGGATGACATATTTTTAGCATGAAGACAGTCAAGGGAATACAAAAGAAAAACAACACACATTGTAACAATGGCACTCAGGATAGGAATGCTAGTCATACTACCTTTTCTGCTCAGTAAATGGCTGCAAGTTAATGGACGCAATAAAATGTCTTCCCAGCAGTTTCACATTAAAGCGAAGAATGTTATGGCTTTCAAGCATGTTCTATCAAACCTGGTTAACAATTGTAAGATCCTCAGATCTTGACATAGTTTTGTTTTTTTTATTGACACCCACCATAGCCTGGTCAATCATTGACCCTCTGGCTGCTCCGTGTATAAACCTGGGCTTAAATAGCACTCTATTAATATTGACTCTGCTGCTTTAAGCAAACTTGGCGCCATGCACTTAAAAATACTTGACTGCCTTGAAAGCTTGTTGATATCTGATGATGAAAGAAAAAGACCGTGCAGGGAACACATCTGAGAAATAGGAAACGTGTAGATTTAGCATATCATCGACTCTGAATGTCGCTATGCAATCAGTGAACCCTGAACTCAGATATGCATTTGGAATAGAACGTCTAAAAATATGTTTTCTTTCCATCGTTTGAATATTGCCATAGTAGACTCAGCAGTCTAACCTGATATGTGTTTTAGCCTGTCACTTAAGCTGGTATAGTTTTGCTCTGTATGTTGTCAGGTGTTACATAAGGAGCAACCTGTACTGATGCATGAAAAATGTTCCCTTCAGTGCATAATTTGCATAATGCACGCTCAGTCGGCTAATCCAGGATGAGACACCACTATGAGCCCGAGAAGAAGTACCTAGTGAAGGATCTCACTTCTTGTAGAGTCCTTGATGTTCATCACAGACGTTTGGTTTCTGCCCTTCAAGCTTCTGTGTCATTTACAAGTGCTTTATCCGGGTTTTGTTGAGTACTTCATCAGCATTCTGTGTACACAGTGCCCCAGTGTAGTGTGAGTCCCACTGTAAATTGTGTAGCCAAACTTTCTCTTCAAATTTAGGGCTCTAACCTTTATTTTGACTGAAGGGGTTCCAGTTTTGACTCTTGTGCCCACAAAGTTACTCGCAGGACTTTCTCATGGCCCGAGAGCTAAAAATGTCTCATATTGATATTAACATTTACTCAAAACGACATCTAACTTCTTCACAAATCTGAAGAGGATCTAGATTAAAGAGCAGACTGATGATGTCTCCATTTAAATATCACATAGTTATGCAACTTTTACCTCCTGATTAACTTGTCAGAATAGTGATAGTGTTATCTTTAAAAGTAGAAGAAACTTCAAATGCATAATTATTTTCCAATTTTGTAATTGTTTCAAAACTATAGTGACAGTGCATATGTTGAAATTAAACATAAATCTAACTTATTAGCTTTAATAATAACTGATATATAAAGCATGAATGCTAGTAATGAGCATGCATGTCTGGTATGTTCATGATTAGGTTTAACTGTTGAGGAGCTCATTCAGTGTTCAGGTGATGTACTGATGCAAATCAGTCACATGTCTAAATGTGTTAGGCATTTACCCCCTTAGCTTCTTTTAAATCTCCTTGTTTAATCATTAACACTAACCAAACTTCAGTAAGAAGTCTAATCGGGGTCGGGTCAAAATATCACCTCTGGTATTTACTACACACTTATGTCTTTGTTTTGGCCGCGGGAAATCAATGTATGAGTGCTTCAACCTGTTAAAGCATTTGAATCTGATATCAAAGTGTTCTTTGGTGTCACCATTGAAGTCTTGAGCAATTACATTCGTTTTGAAATTGGCCATACCTAGAGCAATCCTCCCATTTGTTGCTGTGCTCATCAGCTAATATTTTGCTCTTGCACACAACAATTTTGGAATAAGTGCCACAAATCCAAAATATCTCACAAAAGTTAGTAAAACAAAAGAATATATAAACGTCAGTTACATGTCTGACCAAAAAAAGTTAAAAAAGATCCAAAAAATATTTCTAGAACTTTACAAAAAAAAAATATTAGTAGTAAAATATGAAGAAAGAATATTGCACAACACTATAATAGCTTTTATCTCAAGAGATATTTGTACTGCTTGTTTGATGATAGTAATATTATATTGCGTGTCAACATTTATAGTTGTTGTACACTTTATGTAGTGACAAATCTCATTTAACAGTGAGACGCATTTAATTTTTAACCTGCACTGTTACAATTTTGTACTCTATTTTGGACACTTCTAGAGATTTATGATCTGCATTAAAGTTGTCCAACTTGCACAACCTCCAAAGTATTACAAGCATGTTGCCGTAGCAGTTTTTCCATTCTCACATTCTTTTTGTAACAAGAGTAGGAGACCTTTGTCTCTGGCCTATTTTAGGTTAGCAGGTTAACTGTGTCAGTGAAATAGAAGCAGATTTTTGCTAACAGCACATCAGCTTTTGAATGGAGATTGTTTTCTTGACAGATGCTCCTGTGGAAAAAATGGAACAACATGGTGTATATCCTCAGTTAATACTTCAGTTTCATTTCTGTCAGACACTATTTTTCTGTTTTCCATCAAAGTCTTTCAGTGAGCCACTGTAAATTCCTCTCCATGATGACTTATTTATAGTCCAGCATCTGATTTCTAATAATTAATCTGTAAATTAGATTCTCTTTAAAGGGCCAAATGCAAAAGAAAAGATGCATTTTCAGACTTTGCTGGTTAAATGTTGACTGCCTCCTGTAAAGGCAGAGTCCCACAGAGCTTCATGCTCAGTGCTTTTGCTTGCACTCATCTTGTGCAGGATTTCTTACACTCTTTTGTGAAAAGCCCAAAGCACCTGTGAGATCTAACAGCCACCCCTCGTGTTTCTCTCCAGAGCAAGATGATTCTGAACTAAGACATTAAATATTAAGTGTGGCGAATCTTGGCTGCCTACAGTCTTTCCATTGGCAGATGAGATGCAGCAGTTAAGGTGTCGGAATCTCATAAATAGGCCGTACAGAGTGTGTTGCACACAGCCAAGATATTTGCTGGCTACGAATAAGAGAAAGACAGTACCTTAACTGTCTATTGAACTTTAATTTAGTCAAATGCTTTAGTAATTCTTTGTGAAGGAAATGAAAGTGTAGGTCATGTGTTGTCAAGCTGTCTTTGTTATCTATGTTTAAATAACAGTAAACTAAACAATACAGTTAACCAACAAATAGTACAAAGAAGGTTTGTAGGCCAATTCATAGACCAATACCAGCCTGAAACCGATGTTTGTTTTGTAGCACGGTGTTTATAATGTACACTGAAACACTAGAAACCAGAATACCTACTTCGTGTAATCCAATACACCAGCCTTACAATAAACTCCCCATTGTGAAGCTTATCATATTCAGTTTTTGTTGAGATGGTGCCAGAGAACAGTTCATTCAACAGCTTTCAGAAGTTGTTTGGTCTTTTTGAAGGCTGATTGTTGTGATCTTTAACACCAGTACAGTAGATCTCTTCTATTTAATGATGTCTGTCCTTCTGCTGCACTTGTCCTGCCCTCCTGTGCTGTCTGCTATCATAGCTGACAGTTGCTGCACCTTGTTGGCAATGTGAATTATGCTGTTAATGGACGGCTCTAATTAGCTCATCAGTCATGATGCCATGTGGCCTTTTTATCTTGTGCAACCCTGGAGTGTTTTTGCCGTTACAGTTGGCGGTGGTCCGTTTATTTCAGTGTTCTTGAAATATGATTAATAATTGCCAGTATGATCAGGATTTGGCACTGGCAGCACAAAACCTTTGTAAAGTGGGATACAAATTATCCAAAAATGGATGAGGACGGCAGATGAGCAAGTGGTTAGTTGACGGATGTGGTGGCGCATACAGTTAGTGTTCACTACAGACGTATTTGACATGCAGACTACAGGCAGGTGATGAAGGAAAAGCGAGTGAGATCAAGTGTTTTAGGAAGGTCTTGGGGTCGCCACGTGCTTCCAGAACAGCTTCAGCATTGATACTCCAAGTCTCTGGAAATCTATTGCACTGGTGTAGCACCATCTTTCCAAACAGTAATCCCTCATTTGGTGTTGTGGTGATTATGGTGAATTGTAATCTTACATGTAAGTCCAAAATCTGTCTTTGGTTTTCCATTTGGTTGACATGAAGTGACCATGAAGGCCAAAGGATATGATTCACCACATTTCTATTAAACCATTCAGTGACCCTTCCTGTCCTATTAATGGAGGCATTATCATTCAGAACAGACCATTCCCATCAAGACAGAAATGCCTCCTCATATGATAAAGGTGATCACTTAGTACAACGACTTTGTACAACACGTGGACCAAAACCATATCAGTATAGTGCCCCTTGCAGCATCACAGAGCTACAGGATTGTAGAGGTCAAGCATTCAGGTTTTTCCTTAAATTTGTCTCCTGTCTGTAGGTCCCTAGCCAAGATTAAATTACGTATATAGTAGTTTTCTAAGCACTCTCTTGCCTCCATGTATTTCTGCTTTTTCACCAAGAATGCTTCTAAGTAGGTGGTGCATTATGTTGTGCACATTTCACATCAGTCGTCTCTTCTTGTCAGTTTAAAATTGTGTCTGAGGGCTCTGTTTTCCTGCTGGCAGAACACAAACGCTAAGGCAATTTTCCTCCAGCATCAGTCTGTTTATTTGCTTCTGTGCGTGTTTGGTAATTTTCTGGCTCCGAATGAACGTGCTTTGTGCCAAGGTGGGAGGAGATGTGCAGTTGAGGGTGCATTTAAGCTAATTAGGTAGTAGAGTGCAGTTTTGGTGCTCATTTAGGTCTACATGCCCGTTGAGTTTTGTTGAATTCCTTTGTATCTCACTACGCCTCCAAGAGTAGGAAAAATGCTGCCAGGTCATGACCATTAAGATATTTGCCTTCAGGTTTTTTCCCTTCCTGCCATTACTGTTTTGAGACACGGTATGGCTGCCGTCCCCTAATGGTTTCAAAAACATGGTCCAGGTTTGTGGTGCCTTCAGGGGATGGATCCATCCTCGGTGACTTTGTTTGTGCCTTTTACACAATTTGTCACATGACAAAACTCCTTCATGGAAGCTCATAGAGAAAACTATTTCATGACCTTCAGAAATGCTGAATGCCTCTGGCATAATGTAGTCAAGTAATCCATCCCATAGTTGTAGAATCTCAGTGCGGCATCCTGTGTTTTCATTTCTTTTTTCTGAGTCATCTGCTGCTTCCTTGGCAGACTAGCAGGGCTGAAATGAATTGTAGCATTGGCCCATCCGATTTCCTCCTGTATCCTGTCATTGTTTGTATTCTTTTTTGCTCTATGAACTTGGGCACCTCCAGTGGTTAGTAAGAAAAAGATACTGTCGTAGAGAGCCGATAAGGCCCAAAACAACACAATGTTTTTGCGTACTTCTCCGAGTACCTTGAGGATGATGTAATTTCATAAATACTCTGCATTTCTCTGCAGTATGAGTTTTTTGTTTGTTTGTTTTTTATTTTAATCAAACCTAAAAGGTACCAAATCTAAAAGGTACAAAGATGGCACTACTTTTTCTGTTGGTAATAAATTGTTGAAAAGTTTGAACAGTCAAAGTGATTTGGATGTGCAAATCCTTTTTGTACTTTTTGGGCTCTGACTTTGTTTGCACTGTCCCAGCTCTCTTTCTTTGTCTGCAGTTGAGCACGTGTTTTTTCTTCAACTGTATTAATACTGAACTCCCTGTTGTTCCATCTAATTCCCAGAATCAAAGACAGATTTTATGCTTGTTGAATTTCAAAACTATGTTTTAGTAATTTAGATAAAGGAATTTATTAAAAGACTAATATCAGTATTATAAGGATATCATGCTCTTAAACCATTAGGGAAAATAAAGCATTCTCTATATATTGCATAAGGATTACTTATGAAAGTTGATTAAAAGTAGTTTATTATGTTAATATCTAATCTGAAACATCTAGAGCATGACAGATGGTCACAAGACAGCTGACTGCATGATTTTTTTTTAAAACATTGAGTAGCTGCTGAAAGTCAGCTTAGCCCCTAACAGCATAACAGTCTTTTTAACCTTGAGTGTAAAGTCACGCTGCTGTAGTTTAATTTAAAATCAAAGGTCACGTTTGCCTTAAGCCTACACACAGTGGAAGCGCTTGACTCAGTGCAAGTCAAGACAAGACAAGGCGAATTTGGACTCAACTGAATAGTTTTTATTATCATTTCTTCAATCAAATCTCATAATTCTGAGGTTGAGGTAAGCTTTCAGCGCAGCTTGTTCGTTTGCCTGTCTGTCTGTCAGCAGTATTGCGCAAAAACCACACGTCTAAATTTCATGAAATTTCACAAAGAGGTGGAGCATGGCCAAAGCAAGAGCAACTGAATTCTCTTGTGGATCTGTATGATTTTATTAAAAAATATGGGATTATTTAAAAGAGTCACCAGTACACATTGAAACACCATATTAAAGTGATCCTTCCTTTACATTTTAAAATCTGTAGTCATTGTGTCGGTGATAATGACATTGTATTGTGTCAGTATTATTGTGTCATGGTGGGTCTTCCTCCTGACACTCCTTTATGTATCATCCTTTCAAGGGGATAATTTTTGATGAGTTAAATAAGACTTCCTTGGCAGAAATGACGATGTTCAGCTCTCACAGTCTCAACAAGCTACAGCCTGTTCAAATAATGAGCAACAGTTCTACAGCTCTTTTTTTCTGTTCATGCTTCTTCTTGATTTTATTGACTTAGTGTGTACTGTGGCGTAAACGGAGACATGTGACAGAGGTCTGAGCTTGCTGCTACTTCTTTTTCAAGAGGATTGTTTTTTTGCCTAAAGAATCAACAGAAATCACACATGCATATTTATATATATATATGATTTAAAAACAGCCTGCAGTGTCACATATACATAAACTGGTGTTCTAAATCAAAAGCTGATGTGTGGTTCACATTTTTACATTTTCAGACTATAGACTGTAACCTAAATTTAGAAATCAGTCATATCTGCTTGTGGTGACGCCAAAGTGACATCTTCCTGATTTTTATTTGTTAGGAAAACAGTCTAACCAAGGCTAGAACAACTATGAGTGTTAGTGGTGTTTGCTGATTCTTGTCCACCCTTCCTTGTTCCCAGTCATCTGTGGTTTAGCCTGACTAATCAGGAGCCATTCCAATTCCTTAATTAGACCTTACAATAAATCTTCTTATGTAATTAATAGCTGAAGGTGTAGGCTTTGTCTAAACTCTAGAATCTGTTGGAACAAATTGTCAGAAGTCTGGAAAATGGAACGTCTTAAAGAAACAAAGCCAGAATGCAAGTGCGGAGCTACAGGTCACTTTTGTTTTAAACAGTGACTGTTTTGAAATGATGCCACATATTCCATACTTTTGACTTTCAGTTTCTAAATTTCAGTTTTCTTGTGAATTTCTAGATGTTTCAACAGATATTTCCAGTGTGCGTTACATGTTGTTACAATGGAAAACATTTTTTATCTGCTTATTCCCTGTTTCTTATGAAAAGTGTCGACCGCGTTCATCACAAATCAGTTCACAAGGTTTTCAATACTAGACCTATGTGACACTGCAGGCTGTTTTTAAATCATGTTTTACTGAGATTGTAGATTGGCTGTGCACTGTTGGATGAGCAGCCACAGAGGAGTCTATTAATGCAGGGTGATGCATATCCAGCAATGCACCTCTCTCCTATAGTAAGTTTTTTGTTACCTTACTATATTATATCTAGAAGACTGATAAGCTACTGTTGCGAATTGTCTTCACCTTTATAAAAATTAACAAGCTAAAACACGCTAATTAGCAAGTCTTAGGGGTGTTGGTATGTGGATTTTATTACCTTTACAGCCAAACCAGCAGTTTCACAGTGTGCTGCTGCTGGGTGTGGCGTCATATTTACTGTACAGACATAAAAGTGCTGTGTATCCTCCCATCTAACTGTGAAAAAGCACATTTCCCAAAATGTTGCGCAATTTCTCTAACCAAGTATTTAGATTTTTTTTCCTCTCGTCTGCTTTTCAGTGCACACTGTATTAGAAATTTAGGATTGTTAAAGTATCTGACATGACATGGGAATAAAAGCTATTCTTGTGAATGCAGTTTTGCTGTGAATCTTAAATGTGGTAGCTCAACTGGTTGAGCGGGCGACCTATAAACAGGGGCTATAGTCCCCGATGCAGTGGTCATGGGTTCGAGTCCAGTCCATGGCCCTTTGCTGCAGGTCTTCCCCCTGCTCTTCTCCCTGCTTTCCTGTCTCTCTCCACTGTTCTATATATGAAAGGCCAAAAAATGATATTTAAAAAAATGTGGTTGTGATAGCAGCTTGGTGACGCCACTGTGAGTATGCATGCAGCGTTGCTAAACGCTCTTCCTCTTGCCTCAACACAGTTTGTCCTGTGAGAAGGACAAAAATGCCTATATTGGCAAACACTTTTTTTTTGACATTTCAAGTGTAGCGCTTGTGGTTAATATTTTTTATGTATATCTGCGTGGTGTCCTCTGACTCTGATACAGTCACTTGAAGAACTTCTCATCACCAGTTAGGTCTGATTTCACTGGAAGTGTTGTGTACGTGTTTAGCACATTCCAGTATTTGTGTGTAAACATAGCATTTTTGGGTGGGTGTGCATGTATGTGAGCCTGCGTCTGTGCTGTCCTCTGTAAATAGTTCGAATTCCACGGCTCTCTGAAGTCACGCTTTCATGTTAAGTATCTGTTGCAACTTTTTCGTCCCGTAAAGGCACAGCACAGAGTTTAACTATAATTTTCCCATTAGTGTCCACTCCCACATAACACACAGTAACACTGACTCCATTGCACTGCTCTGAGGAGAATAAATACAACTACTGACCCGCTTTGTTTTCAAACATGACTTATAGCTGGGTGGTTTGGCCCTCACAGGAGTCTCAGTGGGCTATTTTGTAAAGTCAGGATGGTGGTAGGTGTTTGTTGAAAGCAAGTTGTGTAAACTGATGCCTGGAGGTCGTTCCTGGTTGCTTCAGGATTAGCTGGGCTGAAAGTGCTACAGGCCACAAACTGAGCCTAGTGTGACTTGGCCTGTTTTAGAGCTTGACTGACTTTCACTTGTTCAGATGAGTGTTTGGAAAGAATACAACATAAGACTCTTTCATGGTTTTATGGTTATATGATTGATTGTAGGGATTGAGGGGCTGATTGCCAAAATACAAAAATGGGGAAAACACAAACCTATTTCTTTTTTTTCCATTATCATTCCTTTTTTATTTGAGAGTAACCTAATTATGAGTAACTTTGCTGCATTATCAGCATATGTTATCTTATCCACCAAAGTCCTCAATTGTTTTTGGCCTCTCCTGGCTTCTGTGTTTCTCCACAGTGAATTGTAGGTTGACGTGTAACTTGGACCAGATCCAATATAAAGTGCAAAGATTTGACCTTTAACACAGCTAAGATCCCTGTGAAATGAAAATGCAAGTCAGGGAGTCTCAATTGATCTTGTCAGCAGTGGATTATTTGTATACTTTTGTTTGCAGCGATTCAGTGGAGTATTTTTTTAGGTATTCTTGTAAGATTCCAATCAGACTAAGCAACTTTTAATGATTGGATAGTAAGGTGAATACAAGGCAGTTAAACCTCAAGGTAGAAATGTTGGTTTATGGTTAGTGTGATCTCTTGGTTACCTGCTTGTGCAGTTACTTGATTGAAAATGTACGTTAATGTAGTTACTACTAAGATTCAGGCGACACAGGTGACAATAACCATTAGGGGAAAAATTAAAAAGATTGTATTCAACATTAAAAAAGTAATTTTGTGCAAAAAATTCAATGTACTGTAAAATGCATCTTAAAAGAGCAATTCCTATTTCAGTGACAGAAGTGTTGCACAAATATTGATCAAACTGTCAAAAATGAATGCTGTTTAAATAGGTTATCCCTCACATTGTAATTTCATTGACACCACTGAGTCTTCCTCGTCTGACTCACAGAAAACCTACCCAGGAATCAGTCTGATTCCGAGACCCTGTGAGCATTTCCAACCCCATCTTCATTCCAAATCTGCACAGTATCTGTAATTTCACTTATCGTCTCTGCTATAGTGTTGTAATTTGCGTGTCTTTTGTCATTCGTCAGCAACATTTGGTCAGACACCATGATGGTGTCATAGTCCTTCCTGAATGCAATAACCAGTTGCTACCTCCATGTATAAAGGCTCCCATTGTGCAGGCTGTCAAGTAACCACAGTAGGCCTTTTTTTTTTCACCATTATTGAGTCATCACGTTTCATGCAATCCTTGAGCATATTAGTAACAGACTCTGCTGTCAAAACGAAAGTTATGTGACCTGAATTTAATAAGCAGCATTATTACATTACTAGGTTATTTGTTTATTACTTAATGTGAAGCAAAAATGTAGATCACTGCTATCTGTAGAAGCATGCAGTGTGCTGTGAAAAGATTCCCGCTTACTACTTGTCTGCCACCAGCCTTTGTTATCTGTATTGACCTAGAGTAAAATGATGAAAAGCCCGCTGTGTTCACTTCTGATAATCGGATTTGAAAATGTGTCATAACTTCCGACAATGGCAGTAAATGCATTTTACAGCACAAACAGCAATTAGTGACTCATCGTAATTACATGCATGAATCCATGTATAATGTGTCAAGAAGTGAGGCTCTATATTAACACCTGATGAAAGTATGTTTGGTGAATGTATTCTTAATTTATGACCACTAAGTCAAGTCCAACTTTATTTGTTTAGCACTTTTAGCACAAACATGGTTGGTCAAAGTGCTGCACAGCCTTCAAATACCAGGATCAACAAATGTAAAACTAAATAAAGAGATGTGAATAAAAGGAAACAATAAGAAAAATAGTTATAGCACATAAAAGACGGAGTCAGGGTGTCAAGCTGTACTTGAATCAAATGCCACTGGGAACAGGTGGGTCTTCAGCAGTGAGTTTGCAAAGTCTGAGCAGTTCTCATATGAAAAGTCAAGCAGTTCCAGATATTATGGGGCATCAACTTTGTTTTTGTACTTGAGTGTTAGAACAATGAAGAGCATCTGGTTAATCAACCTCAGTTCTGGGGTTTGATGATGCAGGAGATCTGCTACATATGGTGGCACAAACCCATTTAAAACCTTGAAAACAAGCAGTAAAATCATAAAAATCAATCCCACAATAGAAGAGACCACTGCTTGACACACATATGCAGAGAGCTACTATAGTCAAAGGTAAAGATACTCTCTCTAGATTCGTAAAGCATCCAATTGTAATGTCTCCAGTTTTAAATGTGTCCTCCACATTCATCATTAGAATCACAGTTGAGTTAGAAAACAGGAAGAAAATTTGGGTATTTTGGTTTGTGTTTTAACAAAATGTTGTTGCTGTAAGTAGTTTCTGAGTGCAAAACTCATACTAGCTGTTTTTAGTTACACATAAGCTTGCCTGTCCATTCACGCTTATACCACATTAACTTGTCAATTTTACTGTATGTAAACTTCTTTGACAAGTTTATATAGCTTGTAAAAATAACCCAACAGTCAGATTGCTGTTGATTACGTAAATTTTACGTAAATTTTTATTGTATTATACTGAAAAATGCTTCTAATTTTTACCCACCTACCTTCACTGTTAGTGTAAATGTAAGCAAATTAACTTCGTATTTCAAATATGTTGATCTAATGGGAAGACATTTTTAAGATGACTGTGCCTGATTTCAAGAAATATGCACACACATCTTCTTAATGAAAGTCAGTAGAAGGGCAGCTATGATGATTATCTCAAGGATGTTTTGCAGTTGACAGATAGACTAAAGATATTTCAATTATGTAAAAATATTCGCCAGTTCCTAGCCAGCTACATTAATGAATATATGGAAGAAATGTGAATTAATTTATAACTTCATTATCCAACAAGTGTTAAGCAATAAATCTGTTATACTCAGTAAAAAACTAATTTTGAATTGATTATTTATTCATATTAGGCTGTAGTTGTGATTTATCACCTAATTCTTAAGGAGTCATGCTTTAGCTTTGCATTAACCTCACATGGACAATATAAGTTAGGGTATTGCTGCTGCTATTATCCAGTAAAAATGGGTGGTGACAAAAAGCAAAACTTTGTGGGGACATTTTACAGAGGTGATTCACATTATTCCCACAATATAATGTTTTTCATGTAATATCCTACATTCTTACCCAGTTCTTTATGTGAGTTTGGATAATACTGTTCTATTTTCCCATTTTCACTTTGCTCACAAGGGACTCAAACGCTCAAAAGACTTGTCCCCTGATCTGTGTTGCTATGGAGTCCCTGGCAGCCTTCATGTAGGCTTGGCTGTAAACATTTCAGGGTTGTTGTACATGGTTTGCTGCAGGTGCCAGCCCCTCTGCTGTTTCTTTTATCTTCCTTGCTTGGAATAATCTCCAAAATGTGCCGATGAGGTGAGCTTAAGCTTGTCTTCCCCATCACGTTCTGTTAAGTTGTAACCCACTGAGTTCAGTAATTTCACCTTGGGTGAATTGCAGCTTAAGTTTTTTTAGCACATAGGTTATACTACTGCTTTGTTTCTGCTTGACAAGATTCCACATGACAATACCACTAACCTGCTGAGCAAGATGCAGTATAGAAAAGAATCACAAGCACAGTAAACAAGACAGGGCGAGAGGTAGGTGGAGTGGAGGAGGGGGACAGAAGGGAGTTAAATCAGTCACTCAGCCAAAAACCAGTGCCACGCCCCAGGTGCCAGGGCTAGTAAGAGCAAGCAGCAGGAATGTGAGGGAAATGAATGGGAGTGTAAGTCCTGCCATTCACATGGTGAGTGCTTTCTTTTTTCACCTTTAGCCTGTGCTACTTACCATATAAACATATCACAAGGCATGGTGAGGGTGTAAAGAGCAAAAATATTTGTGTTAGCTCCACAAAAAATCTAACTTTGTGAAGGATTTCTAATGTGAAACTTATAAGTGTGTGTGGTTTGCTGTTTATCTGTGAGTGAGGGGAAAGTAATTTACTTAAACAGCTCATAAAGGGGAACATTTTCTCTTCAGCTGAATTGTATAATAATGTATTATTAGCACGAGCAGACCTAATCAAAACTAACCCCATGTTGTGTTCATGTGAGTGTTGTTGGTTAGGTTCTAATCTGTAATTAGGATTATCACAGGCGGAAAGAAAATGAAAAGTTTTCCTGTGTTGTCAATGGTCTGCACAACATGACGATAGTCTGAAGGTAAAATCAAAACATCACGTGGTGTGTGAGTCAGTACGGTTTATTTCCCAGCTAATGAGGCTGACCACTTTTATTTTTTAATCTTTTCCCATGTGAAAGGTACAGTGTTTTGTCACGTGTAAATAAAGAATTGCACTCTGTCTGCTTATGAGAAAACAAACAAGCAGCAAAATAAGATTTCTTTATTTCAGTCTTATAAAACGTCAAAGGGACTGTGGAAACACTTTGAACAGGCCAGCCAGTGATTCGAGACCAGTGCTCCGAGAGAAGAGTACATATTTTCTGTCTGTGCGGTTGGCAATGTGTTTACTGGAAGGGCTGCTCACTCAGAGCACATGTTGCTGCATGTGCACTCAGTCAGTGAGCCCCAAGAAGACTGTGGAGTTAAAGCATAAATGCAGGGGCAGAAAAAGTGTTTTTGTGGCCATAGTAGGGGATGCTTGTGTGCATGTGCATGCATGTATGTCTGTGATTTTGTTTGGAGAACTTAGTAAATAACCAGCAAAACCACACTAGAATCCTGTGTGTATGTGTGGTTCACTGTGGGTTATATGAGTTTGCCGAGTCCAGTTTTTAAGCTCCCTTTCTGGGAACCAGCATTCCCTGCTCGTCTAAAGCGAGCAGTAAGAGACTGGAGGGCTTTGGGAATGAAGAGGCATGGGCTGGTTTCAGTATGTCCCAGGTTTGTCTATTGTACACAGCGAGTGGTAACAATGGGAGGGTTAAGTATCTGATATACACACCGAACCCTGGGACTCAGCTGCAAGTAATTAAAGCTGGCAGTTGGCAGAGAAGAGAGTCAGGCGACTGTAATGGCCGCTCTAAGTTCATACCATAATATTTGGATGATGAATCAGCCTGCTAGTAAAAGTGTTGTCATGCTGTTGACCCAAGGCTTTCTCCCCTCTCCATGTCCTGTTGGCGTTGAGGGAGGCACAGAGGGGAGAGAAAAAGTCTTTGTACGACTCTGTTTGTAATGAGATCTGCTGTTTGTTTGGTGTGATACGGATTTTGCTTTGACCTCAATTGTCTCATCAGTTTGTGCTTTTTACCATCTGGTTTGATCCTCTTCATGTTTTTACAGCCTTGAGTAACTATTACAGGTCATGGACAGTGATGTGGGATGACCTTGACAGGCCAAGGAGTTTATATATAATTTTACTGGGGTCCATAAAAACAAAATGTGTTTTTAGTTAACTTTTAACCTCCATGTTTAAAGAATATTTACTAAGATAAATAAAAATGGTGCAACTGAGAATTTTCATCAGCAATTGATCTGGGGATTACTTTTTATCAGTTACTTGATTGTTTGGCTTTTAAACGTGATTAGTGACATTTTTCCCAAGTCTTAAAAGACCTCATCAATTGTCTTTTTCTGTCCCATGAAAATAAGAAAAACTAGCTCAAGCAGTTACTCGGTAGTCAAAGTAGTTTAGAATTAATTAAAACTTTTTAATTATTACACCACTAATCCCAAGCGTCCTCCAGTTTTATACAAGTTTGACCGTGGTTCTCATTATACAGACCTTTGGGCATACTGCTGCTTTTCTAAAGAAAAAAAAATGTATGTTAAGCCTTTGGTGACACATAGGAAGCCGTGTGAAGTTTGCTGAATTGCCTCAAGTGATGTCACTTGCAGAATAGAAATTTCCAAATGAAGAAAAAAATCTGGGCGTGTGGAGTTAGAAGACAGTGAGCCTGCCAGACCTTTGTGGCCTACCTCTCATCTCTGATTAAGGCCAGCAGCTCGAGGCTGCATTAGTCCTTAGTAGCACAACACGCCCAGACGTCTGGCTGGACTGCTGGTGGTGCGTTGTATTATGGGTAGTGTAGGCAACAGGCTTCGTCAAAAAGACATCTCTGGTTCTGCTGTATTGATCTTGATACCTTTTTTGGCCATTTATTGATAATTCAATGTGGTATCAGAGAGCAATGTACAACTGGTGGAGAGCTCTGCAAAATGACTATTGTTGTTTCAACTAGTAAAGGTGGCTCTTTTGAATCAAATTATATCATCATCATGGTCACTTCACATTCATTTCACTCTAATGCCAAGCCCCTTTCATACATGCACTCATTTCTGTTAATCTCATGGCATCTGAACGTGTCAACTTTATGTCTCAAAGAGCATTTTGGTCACTTTACCTCAAAAGTCGCAACAGCAATCTGACAAGGTCAAACCAGGTAACATTTAAGTATCAGTTTCAACATGACACAAGTCTGAAATCTTGTGCGTACTGTGTTGTAAGATGTAAGACTTACTCCATCACTGTCATGTCTGAATGAAGCCTTGAGGAACATTAACCTAAAAGCAACCTATGTCTGAATGACAGAGTGCCTTCACTTTAACAGACTGAAGAAGCCAGCAATGTTACTCTGTTCTGGAAAGGGCTTTAGTTTGAACAAGAGTTTTTGGATTGTTTGCTTAATTAATTGCACATTTATAGAATTAGAGTTTCTTTAATCAGTTTTTCCCATAAAGGAGAGAACAGGTCAAGATATGGCATGACTTTGCAAATGTGCATTCTGTGGCACAGTTTGGAAATATTAGAGAGACAGAAACGCATTTGGCTTCTGAACTGAAGATAGAATTATCAGGCACTATTTCCGTAGGCACAGTTCTGTATTGTGGGTGATTGCTTGTCATTGTACTAGAATCATCACAAACCAGATCGTTGGTATGTTCTTACAGTTGTGTGAAAGTGGTGATATGCAATTTCTGTGTAACTGTATTGTTACAAGAAAAGCCTAAAATTGTATTTCAGAGGAAAACAGGATTGTAACGAACAGTGTCATACAATTTTATTGTTCCCTGTCACCAAATTGGTCATCAACTCAACATATTTGAATCATAATTTGTGGTTTTACCAGCAAAAGCTGTTGTCACTGTTAATACGTCACCTTACAGTTGCTTTTGTTGGTTCCCCCTTTCTCTCACAACAGAGTCAGTATATGACCTTCTTCCCCAAGAGCTACAGTTGCCTTCCTCCACTCAACAGAACCCAAAAATCATGAGTCAAACGAGCGGCGGAGAGGCAGGGCCTCTCCCTTCAGCTTCTCTAGCATCAGGTAGGATCTGGCTTCTCTCATCTCCGTTTCTCCGCTGCAGGCAGGACAGATCATGCCCCACCCCAAAAAAAAAAGCAACTGATGTGACAGTCTTTAGACAAACAGACGCCTGCATATGACAGGAAAGCCAGTTGGACAAACAGCCTGCTTCTCTGTGATTCTCACATGGGAAAAAATCAACTTGAGAAGGAAGCTAATGTCATTAGTGTCCAATCAGCTGAACATGTCTGCCGCCTGAACCTGCTTATTGTCATCTGCTATATGTTGTCGTCCCTTGCAGCAACAAAGTTTTGAATTGAAGATCGTGTACTGCAGGTTCAGATCATATTTAGACCTTAAACCCTATTAAAGATTAAAATTAGTGTGTGTAATTCAACATTAACCAATAGTTTGACTCTACAGAGCAATAAGAGACCCAGGCAAAGATGGTATTACATACTCAGCACAGCACAACAGCCTAACCCAGATTTCTCATTTTGGGGGGAAATAAGAAGCTTTGAGTGGCTGTAATCACCTTATTGACCATTTTGTAGCTCCAAGATGGAGCTATTGTTCACAGAAGAAAATCATATTAACAGATAAACATACAAGTCTGAAAACTAGATGTAGTGCCAAATGTTTAATACTGCACTATTCAAGCCAGGCTAGTTTTTTGGTTGCGAAGCTCGTTGACCACTTCACATTTGAAAAAGGAATTTAATTTTTTTTTTTTAGATTTTACCTCTGGATCATCATGTTTGTCATAAAAATAATTTGGTGCATGTACAATAAACCACATATTGTCTGGTTTAATGATGACATTAAACATGGGGAAAAGATGAATATGCTGTCATATATATGTTTGAAGCTCATTTAGAGATTCTTTAATTTTAAGAAATCTGAGTGTGCTTCTGTCAGAGAAATGTCAACACTGCATCCCATTTCTTGCTATTGCTGTTGTGCTCTGGCACAGTCTCGTGACTGCTTAGCCGCTGTCCAGGTTGGTAAATAATTAAAGAAAAAATTTGAACAATAAGGCAATTGAAGTAAGGTGGCAAACTAAGGAAAGCAGGCAACTGACTATGGACTCAGAGTTAGTTAGTTTGGTAATGTGCAACAATAAAGCACAGAAGTAACTGGCATGATAAAGACCTTATAGTAGCTCCAAATTCACTGCTGAATTGAATTCATGTAGACCAAACACATCAACAGTGGACTGATTTCACTCAGAGCACTAATATATATAATACCTGACTTTGTTGCAGCAAAGACAGACAAGATAGAGCCAGAAAGACGTGATGGGACGTCTTTCAATATTTGTTCATACCAGTGGGTTTCAATGATGTGTTTTTGGTTGTGCTCATATACAGTATGTCTCTGTGTTGTGATATTTTCTCAAAATGACACTACTTCCATGCGTTTTATGTGCCTCTTTTTTCTTTCCAACTGTGTGTTTTGCAAACTAATGAGTCACCGAGCAATCCAGAATGTCAACAGCAGTCTAACTCCTTCTTTACAAGCTGCAGCTTAACCACACTTTTCCCCACTCTTCATCTAGTTCCTTGTAACTATTTGAATGCTTTTGAAGTTACAGTGAATGTCAGCATGCTGGAGCAACATTTTTTGGCAAACAAAATGCCTAATGTTCTAATGATTTTTAAAAAAAATCTGAATATTTTTTTGCTGTTCAGCTTTTATTGCTCATTCGCTGTCTCATTTTTATATTCCAGGAAGTTCCCTCTGAAGCAGGGAGTGTCTGCATATAAAATGGTCTGCAGTTCTCTGCTTCATAGGTCAGAAGCTTGTTTATTTTGTCTCTGTGGCTACGTTCAGTCCCAAAAATGAACTTTTGTAGCAAAAAAATAAAAACACGGAAAAGCTCCATTAATTGGCATGCCTCATATTGTACATATTACTGTTTTGAACTTCCCTCTCCATTTCATCATTTGGCTTTTTAGTCACTTGAACATGAAAAAAATGCTAGCAATAATGATAAATCCATTGAGTCATTAGGTTATTTTTTTGGCAAGTTATTTGTAATACAAATAAGGTGGACTGCTCACCTTTCATTTCGTCTTTAGTCGCTTTGTAGCCACACCTTTACTGCGCTCCACATACTCTACATTTACAAATTCTCAAATATTGTCAGCACCACAGACACACACATATAAGACCCAGTGAAAAGGGGGAAATTTTATTTGGGTGAATACAAAAAAGAAAAAAACCTAAAGCAAAAAAAAAAAAAAAAAAATCATGAACAAATTTTGCTGCTTAAAAGGGACTGCTAGCCAACGCTGTTTGGGATGCCTTTATTCACTGTCGAATTATTTGCACTGTAGATGCCATGTCCTCTTCTATGACCATGGAAGGCCCCCGCAGTGCTTTTTCCACCTCTTCCAGCTCCACCATGCATTCCAGTGCTTTAGTCGGTGACCAGAATCCAGCTCACGGCAGCAATGTCGATCCAGAGGACCCCAGGAGTAGCCGAGTGGTGCCAGAGGTTGTCGCAGCAGAAAGTGGGAATGGTAGCAGCAGCACCGGCGGGAACGGCAGGGGCAGCAGCGAGCATGGAGGAGGACGAGGTGTAACATCCCAGGAGGTCCAACAGCATCACCAGATGACCCCATCGAAGCGCCGTACCATATTGAACATCTCTCCACCTCCGCAAGACCTGTTTGACGATAGTCGGATGTCCTGCCAGGATGAGGCGTCCCTGGACTCGGAGCAGAGCAACAGCATCTGGATGGACGACTCTCTGTCCAACTTCAGTGTCATGAGCAGCGTCTCTTACAATGACAACACAGAGGTGCCACGAAAGTCCCGCAAGCGAACCCCTCGCCAAAGGCCTGGTCCAAAGACTGCCCCTGCACAGGAAGCCAGCATGGATGTGTTTGATGCAGACAGTGCCAAAGGTCCGCACTTTGTCCTCTCACAGCTTGGCCCTGATAGCAAGACAGGAGCTAAAGGAAGGTTTGTAGAACTTATCTACCTCTTGCCTCTTCATAGTTCCCGAAACTGCCAAAAGTAAAGTATTATGCTCAGATGGATCTGCAGAGAATTTCTAATTGTTCTTCTCTCATTTACTTGGGTTTTTCCTGTAATTTATCACCAAAAAGTAAACATTGCCGACTCAATAATTAATATTTCAGTTATTTAATATTCCATTTTTGGTAGTTACATCACTAAATTCTGAAGTAGATGCTCTGTCTTTGTTTTATCTTACTATTGTTTCAAGCACCCTCCTGGATAATCTCAATCAGCACTCATCCTGATTGTCAGCGTAGATATTATCAGGAAACGACACACAGACACACACCACCAGATGGAAATCCTTAACAAACTACTCTGGTTCTAAATTTCCCACCACACTTTGACTGAAGGAGAGCGGTTAGATCAGAGGGGAGGGAGGGGCAGGATACTGAAGTACAAACAATGGTCAGCCACAGTGAATCACAGAGCCTCTCTCAAAGACCTAGGATAAGCAGAGCAGATTAAATAAACAGATAACTCTGAACGTTTTAAGAGCTGGGGATAGAATATGCTTGGTTGATGGAGGGCCTCTTAACTCTGCATTGCTCAGAGCACCATGGCAACTTCAGAGCGTTTGCACTGTTGTGGCTATGAGAGCGATTTACTGCAGCAAGCTCCAGCCAGATATATATACACCGATATTTATTATTGACAGGGGTTATGTTGTGACTTGTCTTTCACTGAGCCTAAAGATGGTGCAAGCAGTAGCAGTGATGATGTCTTTGTATAACAGAATAAGGGTAGGGTAATGTTTAGTCAAAGTATGTTGAGACATGCTTTTTAATCCATTTACAACAGTAGAAGTGTTTGAAAATGTTAGAGGTGATCAGCTGGTGTCTTTGTCAAATTGGTTGTTCTGCAGCTCTGATGATCCTCAGACAGCAAATCAGAAAGGAGGAACTCTTTCAATGCAATTCCCACAAAAGAGCGAGGGGAAGGAACTGAAGATCGTCGTCCAGCCAGAGACTCAGCATCGAGCTCGCTATCTGACTGAAGGCAGCAGAGGGTCAGTGAAGGACCGGACTCAGCAGAGCTTCCCTACTATTAAGGTAAGTGTAAAACCTCTGACAAAGTTTCTATAATGAACTCCCTAGTCAGTGTTTTGACTTTACTCCTATAGTGTGCCTTTATTTAAGGTTAAGTTAATGATTGAATTCTTGCCAGAGGCTTTGAAATACATAATATATGTCTAAGCTTTGCTATTCTTAGAGTCATAACAACAGGAGGGCAAAAAATGTCAATATTGAAGTGGAAGAGTAGAGGTCATTGTGTGTCAAAAAATGCAGAGTTTGCACACAGAGGCTTGTATGCTTTCTTTGGATGTCCCAAACAGAGTCTGTTGAAGCTGATTGCGTACCTTTGCCAGGTGTAATCCAGTGTTTGTTTTTGTATCTGCTCTGCACTGTCACTGTAGAACTGTTGAGGCAGCAAAGTTTGAACAGCCTTCAAACAGTCACTCTCCTTTGCCAACATAAATATAAGGCTTCATATTTGGTGATATTACTTGATTCATCCTCTGTGGATCCTGAGTATCCACAGCAAAGCTGATTAAATTCAGGCTACTACATTTGAGTTATTTTATACAAAGAAAGATTTACTTTAAAGCAGCACTAAAGATCAACTCATGACAACCGGCCCATTAGATTTATTTTAGATCTTGTGTTCAAGTGGATATCTACATGGTGGTGTAGGATACAGAGCCAGAGAGCAGCTTCTCCTTGCTATTTGAGGAAATAATCAGCCACTCCAGACCATTACAAAGGAACCCAACTTTGATTTGAGATAATTTGTAAAAATACGGATGCAAAACTATATTTGGGACTGAAACTGTAAAGCAATCAAGCAGAGACATGGTATTGCGTTTGATTTTTTATTTGGCCAGTTTGTTTTTCATTCCTGCCCCAGTGACATGAACATGGGAACAAAGTCAGTCTTTGCTGGCTTACTCACTTTTCAGGCACTCTTGTACTGTCAGAGGAGCAGGTGAATCCAGATACTGAAACCTGGCATGTTAACAGCAGATGATAATAAACACAGACAGGCTTTTAAAGGATGATTACACATGAAGACAGGATGAAATGTGGCTGATAAACACGCAAGGACTAATCAAGGGAACCATTTTCAACAAGCAGAAAACATTAAGCTTAATAAAACAAGAGGAGAAAGGTGAAAGGTGGCAGGGTTTCATGAGATACAGCAGAAAATCACCTCATCATTCTTGTAAGTTTGAAAAATTAGTGATTCATGAATTTCTGAGCTCAGTCTGTGTTTTCCTACCATACGCTCTTACTCACAAAAATATTTACTGTCATCTGATTCCTCACCTTTTTTCCTTTGTACAGCTGGAGGGTGTGAATGAGCCAGTGGTTTTGCAGGTGTTTGTAGGAAACGACGCTGGCCGTGTGAAGCCTCATGGATTCTACCAGGCTTGCAGGGTCACCGGTCGGAACACCACGGCCTGCAAGGAGGTCGACATTGAAGGCACAACTGTCATCGAGGTGGCCCTTGACCCAAGCAGCAACATGACACTAGCGTATGTAGTTTTCTTGAAATTGAAATTGAATTGTTTCAGTGATAAATTAAGGATTTCACATAAATATGTGAAACAAAGTCCCTATTTTAGTCCAAGTGATTCCCTTATGTATTTGCTTTAAGTTGTTCTTCAAGATAACTTAGACCAAATCATTACCAAAGCATTTGCATAATAGATACACATGAGCTATAAGGTAGATAGATACGGTACATAAATACTTCATCGAGCCCCTTGTGGGAAGTCACTTGTTTCAGTGATGGCTGACGTATTTAGCTTTATAAAGAGCTGCTAGTTTACTAAACACTGGGAAGTTTGTTGTTCAAACTGCAACTTGAAACAAGTCCAAGCTTGTCCAAGCTAACCTCGTCTCTCTCTGCAGGGTGGACTGTGTTGGGATCTTGAAGCTCCGTAATGCTGATGTCGAGGCTCGTATTGGTGTCGCTGGTTCCAAGAAGAAGAGCACTCGAGCTCGGCTGGTGTTTCGGGTTAACATCCCCCGTCCAGATGGATCAGTGCTCACACTACAGACTCCCTCATCTCCAATCCTGTGCAGTAAGTCAGTCTCCATATGTTTGTCTCTGTGGAAACACTAATCTATGAACTTGTATATTTGTTGAACCTCTAATATTATAATGTGTTTGTAGATAATTAGACTGTTGCATAGTTTACTGCTTAACAGTGACACCATTAAACCAACTATGCTACAATTCAATAGATTAAATCGGGGAGAATTCACAGTTGACCTGCAACATATTTAGTTAGTAATTTCCTTTATACTGTAAGTTGAGCTATTTCTTACTTTCTCTTCAACAAGAGAGGTCCGGTTTCTAAACTTTAAGAAAGACTGAGGTCAGGAGACTGTTGTCTTTTGATGTCAGCATTTGGAGACAATGTGTAAAGATACCCCGTCCGATTCAGTTATTGAATAATGCGTACAGTATGAGGGTGTGGTTGGTTTCATAAACAGGAAAGACGCTTAAGGCCATAAGAAAATATCTGTGTAAGTGGATTTGGGAGAACTGCTTTGAGAGGGACAGGGAAGAAGGAGAGGGAAAGGACGAAACAATAGAGGTGTGTGGACTTCTATTGTTTACACAGTGCCAGCATGCAATCCAGGGAAATATCTTTCCACTAAATAAGAAAAAACAGTAATCCTTCTTGGCATCTGTGTGTGTGGTGCCCAGTAATGAAAAAGGTTTGAGAAATCTGTGAGAGGGAAGTGGGTGTGGTCTTGTGCTTTAGCATGTGCCAAGTCCTTTTACCATTTTAACGGCCTGTGAGAAAATACAAGTAAATGTTAAAAAACAATCTGAGCAATATAAGCCATAACATTTGTTTCATATTTAAGAGATCACGGAGTTTAAATATGATTGATTTTAGCATTCAATCCAATACAAGTGGCAGAAATATCCTTGTACAGGGTCCAAGAATGTCTCTTTAGCATGTCAAAAGGTCTCATAACTGCTAATAAAAGATAGCTGAGGTCGTCTATTTTTATTTAATGCAGCAATTAGATTTGACCTTGTAGCTGCATGCTTCCAGCAAAGTTACTGAAGCTGGAAGATGTTTGTTGAGGCACACTTTGCTTCAGGCTTTAATAAAGTGCTGAAGATGTTAATTTTACATATTATTAAAAACATTTCTATTGAAATGAAAAAAAAACAATAGTACACTAGTCCAGTTAAATAAGCAATTGCTTATTGTGAGGTTTAATCAGTGACATGTACATTGTCGTCTGACTTTTCTAAATCACTGGGAGCACTTTTTTTGTAGTCATTCGAAGAGGAACTAATTTGTTGGTAAAATGTAATGAATTCCATCTTCAAAAGGCAGCAAACGGAAACTTTTGGACACACATCCAGATAAAATTGTGTGAGGAAACACTTGCCTCTATGCTGTTGGAGTCGTAAATGTCAAAAACGTTAAAAAAATGAAATCACTCATCAGTACTCTGTGTATCTACTCTGTTTTTAGCCCAGCCTGCAGGGGTGCCTGAAATACTGAAGAAGTCGCTGCACAGTTGTTCAGTGAGGGGAGGCGAGGAGGTCTTCATCATTGGCAAAAACTTCCTCAAAGACACCAAAGTCGTATTTCATGAAAATGTTTCCGGTAAGAAATCCACCCTTACAAATAGGTCTGGATATGGTCATTTTGGTCTCATCTCTTTTTAATGAGGTATATTTCTCACTAAACACACAACATCCTCTCTCCGGTCCAGATGAGAAATCGTGGAAGGCAGAGGCTGAAATTGATATGGAGCTATTCCACCAGGTGAAATGTCTTTCTTCTTGTGTTATTTCTGTACCCAAATAATGAATAGAAATTGCTAATGAGCTGAGTAGATAGACACAGCCATTTCAGATTTGTATGGGGCTTTAGATGTAATCATCTTAAATGGCTGCTGGTTCAAAGGTTTGAGTAGTCTCATTGTGTTCTGACCTAATTACACTCAGTCTCAGAGGCCAACCTGAGTGTGTCTCAACAGTCGTGTTTGAACCTTTGCCCTTGTAAATTAAATGGCCATAAGTAGATGAACTGATGAACCTGCAGTCTGGTGTCTTGCAGTGTTTTAATTAGACTCTGGAGATTTCTATTCCTACTTCTGCTTGAAATGTATAATTGTGCCTTCAAGGCCTAACAAACATAATGACTGAAGTATCTCAGCTATTCTATTCTGCCTTTCTTAAAATGCTGTGTATTTTCAGAGAGTTTTTTGAAACCTGCGTTGTTTAAGCTGGATAGTAGTCTCAATATTGAGGTTGCACTATATTTCTCAAAAGATTTACCGCCACCAGCTGTTGGTTGGTGGAACTGTGTGAAACTGAGGGATACAACTATTGCCCCTCTCATTTAATAGATAAGATGTTCACTGAGTCACAATGTTAGACAGATATGAGTACCTTTATTACTATTATTATTACTGATAAAAAATTTGAAAGGGATGACGCAACAGATAACAGCAGGACTCAAAGTTGTAATTTTGATGTTATAATGCAAGTCCTTGCACAAAAATGCTTAATATTCGTCTTGTAAATATAATACACTCATTCTGTTGCAGTGTAATTCAATACACATTCAATTTACGTCCATGTGCAGTCAAGGAATGGAAATCTGTTACCGTTCTCTATCCTTTTGTTAATATCTCATCAAATTTCCCTGTTGACTAAAAGATTTCCTCAAATTCATATGTTCAGATAGACTTGCTATTGTATTCATTGTTTTTTGACTTTATTTTGTTATTTTACAATCCTTCCCAAGAATCACTTGATAGTGAAGGTTCCTCCATACCAGAACCCAGCCGTCACGTCTTCAGTGTGTGTGGGAATCTACGTGGTGACGAACGCTGGGAGATCTCATGATGTTCAGCCTTTCACCTACACTCCAGATCCAGGTTTGTTTAAGTTAAATTTGCCTGTTTACACAAGTTCCTTTTGATTTGCCTCTTTTTACAATCAACTGATAAGAAGGTGACCGTGAAAAGGTAATCAAGGCTCTTGTTAGTTAACATCCAGATTACTAGGCCATTATTTGCAGAGGGCTTATTAGATTTACATGTAGGTACCACAACTGGGTCATTCTGTTGAAAAACAAGCTGTATGGTAGGTCAATATGATAGAAGAAAAGTTTATTTTTCTACTACAGAAACAGGGGCTGCATCAGTGCTTTCTTGAGTTTAAAAGGCCTCATTCAAATCTGTTGTCACTGTTACTCAACACCTCCACCCCTACAGCTCAGTTAATTCACAGCAAGTATTAGCTTTCAAATGTACGGCACACAGCAAGTTTCTTAACGTGGCAGACTCCTTTCAGAATTTTCATTCATTAGCACTTTCATTAATTTCAAGGTCCTTTTGATACTTTGGGTAAAACATTGAAAGATGTTTGTGTGTCCTTAGTGCCAAATTTACCTTCTTTAAACAAATTTATTTTATTGCTATGTGCACAACCTTGCAGCAAAAAATGAAGTTCCTGTGAAGAAAGAGGCACCTTCTCCAGTGAAGACTTGCTCTTTTGATGAGCAAATTAAAGGTTACTTTCTTTATTTTTTACTATTACACACAAATCTTAATGTTTGCGCTATGTCTTCTCTGTTTCAGATGGAGAAACATTTGTAGAAGTAGACTGAGATTAGGAATCACCCATAAGGCTCTGTTTGTCTCCCATTCAAAAGCTGCTAATTTCCTTATATCCGTTGCAATAAACTCAAGTGCCTGCACATTTCACTGTCTAAAGAACTAAAATCATAATATAATCCTTACTTGTGTCCTGCAGTTCTAGATGGTGCCTTGATGTCTTCAATGTTGCCTTTAGTGAAGAGAGAAGATGTCACTCCAATGGAGGTGACAAGCAACCTTCAATCTTCTGGAGTGTTTAAGGTGAAGTATTGATCTATGTGCTCATTAAATGCCTCATTGCGTCATTAAAAATACTCTGAGGTTTTCTGATATTGCAAATTAGGCATTCAGAAAAATTCAGTCTGTGTCATACTTAATTTTCCTTAAGAAATCCATCTTTGTGGATGGAGGTTTAATTTAGAAAAAAAAAGTAGCACAGTAATGATACATGATACAAAAAATCATTTTGTTTTTGTTTTCTATGTTGCTAGCAGACTGGTGACTTGTGTCCAGCCCAGCAGAACTCAGACATGACGGCAGGACATCTAAATAAAAGCAGAGCATTCCCCAGCAGCCTGGCTCAACCTGCAGGCGATCCTGATAAAGGCCAGAGTCCTGTTTTTACCAACACTGAGCCCTTAAGCACCATCCAGAAGCAGGACATTGCTACCAGCAGTTCGTTCTCTGTGCCTGCAGACTCTCTACTTCAGCAAAGCTCACAGCAGTTTCTTCTGGAGCCCAGAGATGGCCTGAGGCAGGAGAGGCCAGGCAACACTTCTGGAGCTGTGTCGAGGTTGTGTGGGGAACCTGCATCCCAACAGCAGCAGCTGCCGATGTTCCCTCCAGACGAAGTAGCCCAGCTGGAGGAAGCTGTGAGACAACTTAAAGCCAAAGGCTTCTGTAACTTACCGCTTCAGTCCGACAGCTCTATAGCCAAACAGCAGCAGCAGCATATCCAGCACCAGCAACAGATCCAAAAACAGCAAATCCAACAGCAACAACAGCAACAAATCCAGCAACAACAGTTTCAACAGCAGCAACAGCAGCAGGTTTTGGAGAATTTACAGCAGCAGCTGTTTCAGTCACAGATTCAGATGCAGTGCAGCATGTTTCAGGATGCCTCCCAGGGCAAGAATGCTGAACGTCAGGGATCATCACAAGGAGTGGTGCCAAATCAGGGGTCTCTTTTCCAGCCGACCCAACAGCAGCAGCAACAACAACAGCAGCAACAGCAGCAACAAGCAGCGCTTTTTCAGCAGGCAAATGACCTTCTTTCGATTCAGACCAACTTCCTCCAGCAGTCATCCTCTCACCCTTCACCACCCATGTTCCATAATCCCAGCTCATTGGCTGAAACACAAGATCCACAGGGAGCTCTCTTTCAGAAACCCTCCCAAGAGCAGGTCCAGGCTGCTCTCTTCCAAACCACCATGACAGTGCTTCAGTCTCCAGAGCAGCAACCCTCAACCCCTGGACTTTTCCTTCCCCAGACCCCGCTGCCCTCTCAGCTTTCAACCAGTAGCTCTCAACAACAACAGCAGCAGCAGCAACAGCAGCAACAGCAGCTGGCCTTCCTCGGTGCTCTGCAATCTTCTTCCCCTGAACCACAGTCAGTATTTCAGACCCAGACCCAGATCTCCCCCATCCAGCAGAGAAGCCCTCTGGAACAGCAGCAGCCCTCCCAGCCTCAGCCCCACACACAGCCAGCCCAGCCGGCTTCCATGTTTCAGACCATCTCCCCACATCCATCTGCAAACACACTCTCTCCAGGCCAGCAGCAGCAACAGCAGGCCGGCCTACTCTTTTGCAGCAATGCCATGTCCACACCAGACCAGGCCTCCGGCCTCCTGTTCAACAGCCAGGGCCAGATGCCTCCCCTGACCAGCAGCAGTTTAGTTTCTCAAGAGCCCCAAAACCCCTCTATGCTCTTTTCCCAAGCCAGCATGGTGACAGTGAACCAGCAGGATCGCTCTGAGCCCATGGCCTTAGGAAACCCCACTGATCCACGACAAGTCATGTTTCAGGAGCAACAGCCGATGCAGCTCGGTAACAGCAGCAACAACCGGCAGGAACAGCCTGTGGGCCTGTTCATGCCTCAGTCCAATATGGCCTCTCTGCAAGGGGGACTGGCTGCTCAGGAGCTCGCACAGTCAGCCATGTTTGCCTCTCAAAATGGTGTGGCAAACCTCCAGACAACCACCTCCTCCCCTGTTCAACAGCCGGGAACTCTGTTTCAAACCGCTGTAAGTGGGAGCATCAATCAGCCCAGTCGGCCTCAAGAACCAGGCCTGTTCCTCTTCACTATTCAGAACGGTGAGACATTTATTACCCAGGTATGCACTTTTGAAACTGGTGAGACAACAGAATCAACAACAAGAAGGATGAACGAGTTCAAATCACCTTTTAGTTAACAAAAGAAGAAAACACACCCACAATTACCACCCAACCCTGCAATCCCCGTAGTTCTAGATTGTAGTAGCTCTTTGTCTTGGTTTTGTCCAAAAGCAGCAGGCAACTGTTTTCAGGCCCCCCAAAAATTAAACAAAACAGTTAGTAAGTAGCTGGTGAACATAGTAGAGCATTTATCAGCTGTAGAGTCAGGTATTTCCCTCAAGAGTTGGTAGAAAGCAGGGAGTGAAAATTCAAGTTTGTCAGATGACCAGAATCATGACTTCAATCTTTGTGTAAAGAGACAGCATCAGCTTAAAAGGAGGGATGTGTTCTGATACTCATACTGTACTATTTAGCATCAAAGAAAATGATTTAGTATATCTCAATAGACAGACAGCATGTCAAATGCAGTATGACAAAAATACCAGTCCTACTAGCTTTGCTTTTTGCAGTATGCAAACCAACATGCTTTACTCTTAGTCCAGACTCCCAAACCCTGACAGACACATCTCATGTCACAATGTCTTGTGCAAGTTTAAACAAGCTTCAGTCGCAGACAGAGAACACAGACAGATAACAGCTCTTTTGACAGATTACAGAAGCCACAATGACAGATGGCATCAAGTGTAACCCTTTCTTATCTAAATCACATATTTTTTTTATTTCCTTTAAATATCACAATACAAGTGTGATCGAGCAAAGTTAAATTCACAACGTAGTAACAAAATTGTTTGTCCCAGTTGTATGCATACTGTACGCAGCAGTGTGTTCACAGCTTGTTTCTTCTGCCCTCTATTGGCCAAAATAAATTCATCAGTAGGTAGTTTTCACATGAAGAAGTGAGTTAGCAAATGGGGAGTAAAAGGAGAACCTTTATATTTTATTTCAAAAGTGAATCATCATGCTACTTTGCAACTTTCACTTTTCATTTGTAGTTTAATGTTATTGCTTTATCTAGATTTAAAGACATATTTAAATTTATGAATATATTGTTATTTATCAATTATCTGTTATTTGTATCGGCACTATATATTTTCTTTTTATTCCTGTTTTTCTCCAGTTAAATATAGAATAGAATTTCTGTATGGCTTTGGAAAGGCTACCTAGATCTAACTGAATTTAATTCAATCAATAATTATCCTACAGAGGAATCATCATTCATTTTGATATCTTTATTATTGTACACTCTGATGACCAAAACATATTTAATACATGTTTTGTGAATTAGTTGTTATTACAGTTAGGACAACGAAGCTTTCTTTCACCATTGCAACCACATTTGAACTTTGCTTAAGTGCTTAAGCACAGATACAAAATCCATCCATCATCTATACACCACTTAATCCTCATTAGGGTCACGAGGGGCTGGAGTCTATCCCAGCTGACTTAGGATGAAGGCAGGAGACTCCCTGGGCAGGTCGCCAGTCTATCACAGGGCTACATATAGAGACAAACAATCACACTCACATTCACAGCTACAGACAATTTAGAGTTACCAATTAACCTCAGCATATTTTGGGACGAGGCCGCACAGTGGTTAGGTGGTTAGCACTGTTGCCTTGCAACTAGAAGATCCCCGATTCAAGTCCCGGCCTTCCCAGGATCTTTCTACATGGAGTTTGCATGTTCTCTCTGTGCATGTGTGGGTTTTCCCTGTGTACTCTGGCTTCCTCCCACAGTCCAGAAACATGCTGAGGTTAATTGGTGATTCTAAATTTTCCGTTGGTGTGAATGCTAACAGGGCTAACTACCGAGCCACTGTGCAGCTTTATATAGTATATTAAATAAAATATAAAATAAATGAATCCCATGATTCTTGTTTATGAACTCACTTTGCTTTTTTGTTTTTTGTCTGTTCCTCCCTTGCAGAATGTGGCCAGTTGATGAACACTCCTGGAAACACGCTGTCAGATCAGATTATAGCAATCAGCCAGTCTGGTCAGAACCAAAGAGAGAGTGATGCACACATCCAGTCCCTGCTCAGCCAGTCGCTGTCTCAGTCTGGATCTGTGCAGAGCAGCATGTCGGCCTCTCAGAACATGGAGAAGATTGATGACCTGCTGGTCAGCCTGCAGGAGTCGGGTAGCAATTTAACTCGCTCATACTAACCTTCTTACGGTGCAGTGTATGTTTTTCACTGCTAAAATCTGGAAAGGTTGTACATTGTAGACAAAAATGGTTCAAATATTATCTGTTAAAAATGACATGCAGGTAAACATTTGTGAATAAGCCCTGAATTATGTGCTCATATCTGATCACTAAATGTTTTTTCTTCTGCTCATAAACACATGATTTGGTCTTCTTCAAACATTTTAAAGTGGCCTTGTTGAGCCAGTCTCATCTTAAAAAAAGAAATGGCAGAATATGTGACATAAATGCATGGCTGTGAACATGAAGACAAACTAAGATAAACTTCAGATCCGGATAAATTCAGCATGAATTTGTTTTGGAATTTTTTGGCTGAGCCAGTTGGCCAAGAAAAGTGAACTACTTACATAGTGACTGATTGATTCCCCGTTTGTAAAACTTATGTGAAAATAAAGATAAAATAGAGACTCCAGGCGAGAATAACGTGAGAAATTTCATCTTTACTCTCCGATGAGAGAAGTAGAATTTGGCTCTTGTCTTCAGCTTTCTGTCTGGAGAGAAAATTACATATCAGGCTTGGGATTCATTTAACTGTTGTTTTTATCTGTATGTAAGTTATCAGCAGCACCTTCCGATTCTTGTGTTGTTTTCTAAAATGTTCTCCAAAGTGTTTAGTGGTTTCCATGAATAGTGTTCCCTTTAACACTTTATTTTGTTATCTTGTTCCATTGAGGGTGGAGTGTATGGGATGTCAAGAAGGCTTTGACAAAGTATAGCAAGTATGGATGAGTACAGAGAAGACGTTGAAGGTAGCCGCTGTAGACATGGTGTGAAATTATTTTCACCAGACAGTACAGAAAGGGTTAGAGAAGTAGAGAGGAAGCAGAGAAGTGAGAAGTGGACGGAGTATAGATATGAATAGAACAGTGAAGGTCGATCATGTGTATGGGTGCTCATAATTTCAGTGTTGTAGCAGCTAGCTTGGACCTGACAATATGAATAATTTCACTCTAGGTGCCTCTGATGGACCTAGAAGTGACTTTGGTGTCATTAATGACATGATATAAAAGCTCAGATGCTCAGTAGGCATATTATACATGTGTTATTTACAGAACTAAAGTAATGTTGTACATTCTCCTAAAGCCTGGATAAATTAGTCGCTTTATTACAATCGTACCTATAAAATAAAATTTATAGTTCGGCAAGTGCGATGAAGAGACTCACCTTCAGCTGGGAAAATAATCTTTCATTATTCAGGACATTTTTTATTTCCACCACAGTCTACAGACAAGACTGTAATGTGGGTAATCAAATATGTGTTCAGACTAACATATTTTATTACGTTACAAACTGTGGTGGTGGAGATAAAAACGAATACTGACAGACAGACGTACTTCCATGTATAATCGGCACTTTTTGATGCTGTTCTTTGTGACCACTTTTCTCATCGAGGGTACAACAGTCCCACAAGAGTCCGTTCTTTTTTTCTGCCGCCTCTCCCTCATTGTTTACAGTGAAGATATTGCGGTGCATCTTAATGCCAGTCATGTTACAGCTTTCACTACTCATTCCCAAAAACCAAATGAGGAAAAATGCGGATCAAGACGTTTTCATTCAGTCAATGTAATTTCAGTTGACATGTAACTCTTATTTAAATACATGCGCCTAGAGTAGAGAGGATAGAATGTAATATATTATTTTCATCATGAGAGATCATTATGTGTTTTTAGTGTCATTTTTATGGCTTCTTTCTGCGTCAGGCACGCATGAACTGGAATAGTATTCTTAAACCAGCTAGAAAAGAGCCTTTTCACCAGTTTTATAAATGTGATGGATTTAGTGAATGTCAAGGAGAAGCAACAGTTCAATGCTGTAGCTGCACATCTCATCCAGGTTATGGTATTAACAGGCAGGAATAGAGCCCATTTGACATGTTTTCTTGTAAATGCAAACTGTACAATTTTTACAGACTTATTGTCCTCGTCTGTAGATGGCCAGTGGCCTCAGGACCAAAGTTTGACTCGAATCTTGCTTTGCATAAATCCTGATGACAGGCCAGTTTTATGGCTCGTGAACTTTTCTTTCTTTTTAGTGACTTGCGGCTTTAGGATGAGTATAGACAGAGATTATTTTTTGTCTCCTCAATATGTAGATTTCATTGTTAGGCATCCTACTGTCACGTTTTTGTTTGTGTTTTGTGTTGTATTGGCAAAAAAAAAAAAAAAAAACACATTTGTGTCATGTCTAGGTTCACTGTAAGTGTATGCACGAACAAGGGGCTGGTCTCTGACGGTGACAAAATTAGCTCTGTTTTATGCCTCATTGTTTGTCTTGTTTTCTGTGTACAGTTTGTTATAAATACATTAACACCGTTACATTTTATACACTTCAAAATCTGAATTAGCTGTCGTTTTATGATGGAGATTATGTAAACTTGACTAATGTGATTTGTGGAACTACGGTGTGCCGGTTTGAGCAGTCTGAGTGGTTTTAAAGGGACCCTACTCCTGAAGGAAACCTGACTTTGGAGAAAAGAGCTATCTGAGATTGGCTTTCTTCAACTTGTGAAATAGAAGAACTAATATTTCCATTGTTGAGTATTTATGATTTTATTTGCTTTTGTTTGTAGAAAGACTCTTATCTTTTTTTTTTTTAATTTAGTGCCTGTGCCTCTTTTCAGAGAAGCAAACCTAATTTATTTGTGTGTTGGTTGTTTTCAAAATTGTTTTCTGTAATCATGGTTTTGTTTCTAACTGTACTGATGGCAGCAATGTGATTTGGCCCTGACACCTTCTGATACTTTAACTGGCACCTTGTGATGTTGGTGGTGGTGCCTTTGAATTAATAGCGTGCATCATACACGATAAATGAAATAGAGATTATTGTGCACAGTTACCCCTTTTGACGTATTAGACGATGTAGATATAAACATTAATGTATATATCACATGTTTGTGGCTTGTAATTGGACTACTGGCCCTGTACTCCTTTTTGACCAAATAGGTAACAGCAGAGCAAAATACCACCAAACTGTCGGACCAACAAATTTAAGTATTTAGGACTCAATGTGCTTATATGGTGGCTGGAAAAGTTTTACTTTTTCATACAGAATGTTTTAATGCACAAAGTGGGGAGGTAATTACTTTTTTGAAATTACAGTTACCTCATTCGTGTATTTACAACATCCCTGGAGATCATAGATATAGGAATGTGACTAAATACATAGTCATTACTAATTGTATGGAAAATAGGCAGATTGTTGTGAGAAATTCCAATTTTTCTCAAGATGCCACAAGCTCTTTCTCTGTTTATTATGTTAGAACAAGATGTGGGTTTCCTGTAACATCACTAGTTAATTTATTATCATCAAATTAAGTCACAGGTGTTCAGACAGTTATTTTTTCCCTAAAATGTCATTTAAGACACTAATAGAGATTGTACATGTGCCTTGAGGAGATGCTGTCGTCGCAATCAGATTGATGTTTTACCATTGTTGCCTGTTTAACATCTCGCTGGCCCAGCCAGTGATGATTAGCCCTCATTAACTAGAATATTTTAAGCCATAACACTTTAAGTGTGCTTTAAATGCTCGACAACGGTGACCAGATTAATGTGGTTGTAGTGGATAAATGTGTTGTGCAATTTCTGTCATGCATCTAACTTGTTTGTACTGAAGTATCCATTGCATTTATGTTGTTCAACGTAGATGCAGACAATTTTTCTCTGAAACTGCTATGCAGCTAATATACTTTAAATGTAGATCTATTAGTTTTTGAATATATATTTTTCTATATAGTGTCTCCTGTTTTCAACATAAAGGAGAAACCAAAATAGATGTTCTTTCTATTATTTATGTTGCTTGTTAAAATTTTCTGATGCTTTGAGTGCTGCCTGAAACTGATTTTAATTCTTTTACTCAGTTAAAATGCAAATTTTTCCTCTCAACAACCATCTGAGAGAAGGGGTCACTGAATGTTTGTTCACTTCTATCAAAGTGAATCATTCCTCTAGTGAACAGCCGAAGAGGGAAAATTTGCCTTTTTGTTTCTAACCATGTGAACAATGTCAAATAATCACCCTAAGAAAAACAACTGTCTATGTATTTGACTTTTGTTGGGATATTTTTATTCTCTTGCAATTAAGTTTCTGTAAACTTGCTGCTGTCTATATTAAACATATATACTTTAAATGTTAGTTGAGTTTTTATTTCATGTTTATGGTGGTTTATGGTTTATAACATCTTACTTTCACTTGTAACCATGCTGAGACCACTCCCCTCACACAGCTGAAGTCCCAGTCCCATATCTAAAAAAAAAAGTTCTCCAAACTCATTTCACTTTCACTTTAGTGTACATATAGAATTCATATTTTATCTTCTGAAAACATGTAAAAGGTGCCTTAATTCAACTACATTATCTCAGCTTGTCTGCAGCTCTTTTTTTTTTTTTTCAAAGAAACCTCCTAAAGCAAATAGTGTTTATCTTTTGCTTTTAGAGTAAAACAAGTCAACGGGATAAAGACCCTCGCTATCTGTCTTTGTAAAGGCTTCTGCAAAACCGTGGGAGAACCAATCTTAGCTCTGAGTTTGTTGAAAAAGAATGACCTTTTAAGTTGGAAACCCAGAGGCATTTATGTCAGCATCTGCATGATGGCATTATCTCTGGCTTCTTAATCTGCTGCCAGCCTCAAACACTGGAGGCCACAGTATACATCTAATTGAACATAATGATATGCACATATTCCTTTCATTTCTTGTGCAAAATAAATGAGTAGCATTACATTGTAAAGAGGGATTTCAAAATGTGATGCAGCCTTCAGGTTTTACATCATAAAATTTGGCCAAATTCCAGTAGGTTTTAGGGTTATTGTGTTAAATATAACATAAAAGCAAAGATACTTCACTGCCTATGTGGGATTAGGGAAAACATGCAGGCTCAGTTTAGAGATATACGAGTGTGACTAAATACACAGTCATTACTAACAGCATGCAAAAGAGGGAGATCGTTGAGAAATGTTTACATTTTTCTCTAAATGCCACAATTCTTTCTCTGTTAATGACATTGAACTAGATGTGGTTTTCCTGTCACATCACCGCTTAATATATTATCAATAAATTGAGTCACAGGTGTTCAGAAGGTTAAACTTTTCCTAGAATGACCTTTAACACAATAATAGAGGTTGTTCGAGGAATTGTTGAGTTTTTATTTCATCTTTATGGTGTAAGAACACAATGCACACATTGTTACTATCTTACTTTCACTTGTAACTGTGCCAAGATCACTCCCCTCACACAACTGAACTCTTATCCCCATGACTAAACATATTTTCTCCAAACTCCTTTCACTTTCACTACAGTGCACATGAATAATTCATATTTTATTTACTATAAGTTTTAGGGTTATTGTGTGAGATATAACAGTAAAGCAAAGACATTTTACTGCTTGTGTGGGATTTGGGATAACATGCTCGGTTTAACATTAAGTTGAGGAGAATCATTTATTGATATCGATGCCAGTCTATCTACCCATCTAACGTCCCCTTATCTGTAATTAGCATAAATGCGAAGATAAAGTCTCCCGTTGACCAATGCCAGCGAAGTATTCTTGTCTTTACCTCTGATTGGCTTGTTTCCGACAGCCAACAAACGCAGCACTTCGCTCTCGCGTTTTGCCGCTGCGCCGTCAGTTGGTCTTTCGGGGCGCAACATCGACAATATGGCTGACGTGACAGAGGTGGACGGCGAGCAACTCAGCAAAAAGTGAGCTTATTCATTTCTTCCGCTTTATTTTAAACATCCCCGGCCTCCTGTGCGATGTTTTGTCTGCAAATATGTTGTGCTTTCGAGAGTTGTGACCGTTTCAGTTGGGCAACGCAAAGCATCAGGTCAAGATGATGAAAGCGAACTGAAAGTCCCATATGGTGGCTCCTTACGAGACTACCCTTCCCAGGATTCAACTCGTTTTTTGTCGCTGGTAGTCGTAGTCCTAAACATGAGCTGAAACCATCCGCGGTGGCGCGTTTTTCCAACTGGTAAAACTACAATATCCAAAATGCATTCGACGTAATGTCCTCCTCACATTGATCTTGTAGTCGTGTGGTTTCTTTTTTAGTGTCAATTATTATTAGTTTTTAATGGATAATATGTGTAATGGTGGTATTTTATAAGCGAACAGTTTTGTTAATATATATTAAATGTGTGTGAAACTGTCAAAACGCCTCCTAAATTATGATAACTGTGTTTTAAGTCGTTCGTCCTGACTTCCTGTACAAGCTAGCTGAGTAACTGCCACACTCGCCTGTCCAACCGCAATAAATGTAAACGTAATTTGGTTATAAATTTACTACCATCTTACTATTACTTAAGTCAGTTTATTTTTGTTTTTATCTCACTGACTGGATACGTGTCCCAGCCGTGTTGCGTTTTCCCTGGTGGACAGCCTCTGGTGTCTATGCTGTGCACTGTCTTTGTGTATACTGTATGTCTATTTTCTCAGGTTTGTCTGCTGATTGTGGCAGTCAGTATGCTGTGTCTGGTCAGGGCAGCCAGGCAGCAGCTGGGCCAAGCCTTTGGGGTCAGGGGACAGTGGTTAAAATATGCGCCCCCATGTACAGCTGCAGCCCCAGCTGAAATTTACGGGATCCGTTGGCGAGGTGACAAAAGGTTGGTGGCTTTTCCATTCCTGTGAGAAAAACAACCAACCTTTTGTCATCATGTGGTCCTCCCTCCCCTTCCTGCATGGTTATTTGTTGTGATTTTAGTTTCAGACACCAGAACAGAGTAAACTGTACATTGTGGTTCTATCAGAAGTCATGCATCAGTGTGTGATTGCCAATCTTGCACTGTTGTTGCATCATTAACAGAAATCTATAATATCTAACCTATGATTCATCATGGACTCCTCCTTTCTTTCTTATCAGTGAGCTGAAGAGGCGAATGAAAGCGGAGAAGAAGGCAGCAGAGAAAGAAGCCAAGGTCAAAGACCAGTTGGAGCAAAAAACCAAATCCAATGACCAGGGAGAGCCCAATGCCGCTGCGTTGGATGAGGAGACGCTTGACCCAAATGTGAGGTTTTTGTATGGACATTGTACCTCCTCCTTTGCTTATCAAGCTTTTATGTGTCTCTCTTTTTATAATAAAACTAACATTTGTTCCCCTGTAACATAGCAATACTTCAAGATCCGCACTCAGGCCATCCAGGAACTCAAGGGCACAGCAGAGGACCCATACCCACACAAGTATCATGTCGACTTGTCACTTACAGAGTTCATTGAGAAATACAACCATCTACAGCCTGGAGACCAGCTGACAGATGTTGTTCTCAATGTGTCAGGTACCAGAAATCGTTTATGATCCCTGTTTTGTGCATTATGCAGCAGTAGATCTCCTGTTAAACTCAATATGTTTGGCAGGTCGCATCCATGCCAAGAGGGCTTCTGGTGCCAAGTTGATTTTCTATGACTTGCGAGGTGAAGGTGTTAAGTTGCAGGTTATGGCAAACTCAAGGTAATGAATCGTTACTATGATCAAAAAAATATAACTTGTCCCTGTTTGCTTTACCCTTTACTGTCAGTTTTATTTTACAGTACAGTCACCATCTGCAAACGGATGCAAATATATTCAGGGTGGCATGCATTGAGCCACAAACATTTCATGTTTACAAAGTAGAATACTTTGTGAGTTGATGAAAGAGTACAGTTTTCTGTTCAGTTTTTCTGATGTCACACAGTCAGTCAGCTGTTTGCAACGACTTCAGAGTCAGTATGAGCTGATAATTCAGCCATCACCAAGGTTACATTATTATGTGATGTGAAACTTTGAAAAAAAGTCACTTTTTTATTGTGAAATATTATGTAGTATCTCTTTATGTGAACACTGTTATTACCATTGAGTTGATTTCTGTGTTTCTTCTTTTACTCTGTTAGGAACTACAAGTCTGAGCAGGACTTTGAGGCCATCAACAACAAGCTGCGCCGTGGTGACATCATTGGTGTCCGTGGTAACCCAGGAAAGACCAAGAAAGGAGAGTTGAGCATCATTCCCAGTGAGATGTTCCTGCTGTCGCCCTGCTTGCACATGCTGCCCCACCTCCACTTTGGCCTCAAAGACAAGGTAATGCCCACCATTATACTGCAGTCAGCATAAACATACGGGGATGAGTGTCAGTGTAGGATAGTGGCACCTCAAACAAAGCATCTCAGCTCATTAAATACAAACTTACCCCATCTTTGGACTGTCAAACACAGTCCAGTGTTTGAGGAGCTAAGCAATCTGCCTCTTTATCTACCTTTCTCCCTCCTGTGCATGTGCAGGGCTGTCACATTTCTAAGATTTAAGCCACATAATTATTTTAGCTTCATTTACCTGGTTTTATACTGGTGAATAGAAATCATTCTCACGATTATGCAAAATTGTTGCAGAAATTTCAAAGTTAGTGGGTCAATTTCTAGATGTGAGACATAGTTTATCATAAGACGGATCTCTGCTTTACTCTGATGAGCTGGTTTCTTAGAATAGTGCCAACAATTCCCCAGCACGGCGTAAGTGAAAGTGCAACTAAAGAATACATGAAAATTTCCATTACATTACACAGAAAGTTAGAGGTTGCCGCCCATTTGTCCTCTCATACTGAGAGTAATTTAATCCTTCTGATCTACAACTACCATGTTTACAAAGTTCAAGATCACTTATAATAAATACTTTCATTTTCATATTTTCCAGCCCTGACTGCAGTGTAAAAAAAACAGAACCTCTCAGAGTTTCTCACTGTTAAAAAGACAGTCATATTACTCTGAATGGTTGTGGCAGTAACCACTGTTGTAGTAGCATTCTTCACAACTGCCCACCACTTCTCTTTTTTTAAAGGAAACACGATACCGCCAACGCTACTTGGATTTGATTCTCAATGACTATGTGAGACAGAAGTTTATAACTCGGTCCAAAATCATCACATACCTGCGTAACTTCCTGGACCAGATGGGATTTTTGGAGGTAAGAGTTGGCGTTTGTAATGTATGAAGACACTGATGTCAGCCACATCACGCAACTATTCAGTAAAACAATATATTTAAGTGTAATGCAAATTTCTGTTTGAATTTACCATAAATAGACATTTTATAAAATAATGTTCCTGCAGTTTGTTCTGTCATTTCAGGCAGTTAAAGCCTGCTTTGCTGAATCATATTTGCTGCTGCTTCTATAGATTGAGACCCCAATGATGAACATTATTCCTGGTGGAGCAGTGGCCCGTCCATTTGTCACTCACCACAATGAGCTGGATATGAAACTCTACATGAGGATCGCCCCTGAGCTCTACCACAAGGTAATTTCCTTTTCAAGAGTCTTCCTTCCCTTTCATGTGTTGTCATAGCTGTCTGTCAGTGTTTAGTTGAGTCAGCTTCTATTTGAATTCCTTACTGTGAATATGTTTTTTTACAAAAAAATATCCAAATATTTATGCTGTGCTTCATATCTTTCCCACAGATGCTTGTGGTTGGTGGGTTAGACAGAGTGTATGAAGTCGGCCGTCAGTTCAGGAATGAAGGCATTGATCTTACTCACAATCCAGAGTTCACCACTTGTGAATTCTATATGGCATATGCTGATTACCATGACCTCATGGAAATCACAGAGAAACTGCTCTCAGGTAAGTTATAACACATAGTCTGCCCTGTTTATTGCCTCTTGGTTTGTAGTAATTTGCTTTAAATGTCAAGGACTTGCACGTTCAAGTGTTAAATGTCAGGAGTCAGTTATGAGCTGGTTGGTGGACAATTGAAGTTCTTAATTCATGTGTCCTTGACAATGACTCTATGACAGCAGGAAACCTCAATGTCTTCACAGTTCTGTCGTTTGTTAGATACTGAGACAAATGAAAGGTGTCCTATGAACAAACTCTGTGTTTGCTTTAGGAATGGTGAAGCACATCACTGGAGGATACAAGGTGACTTATCACCCTGATGGTCCGGAGGGACAGGCCTATGAGATTGACTTCACTCCACCGTTCAGAAGATTGAGCATGACACACGACCTGGAGAAAATTATGGGAGTGAAATTCCCTCCTACTGACAGCTATGACAGTGATGGTAAGAATCTGTGGAAATGTAGAGATAAACTTTACTTTAGAAGACCATTTTAGCATTTGTTTTTTTTCCCTTTTATTTGGCTTTGAGCACAGCAGTAGTTGATCAGGCATGTCAGATTCCATTATGCACAAGTATTTAGCTCTTTCACCTACATTACATGTTGTGTGTTTCTCTGTCCTCAGAGACACGTAAATTCTTTGATGACCTGTGTACACAGAGAGGAGTTGAATGTCCTCCACCCAGGACCACTGCTCGCCTCCTTGACAAGGTGCTCTATTGGTGAACAGCGTTCTGTTGTACAGTCTACTGCTGTCTGTCATGTGTCTTTACTTCGGCCTACTGATGACTTTTTTTCCTTGCAGTTGGTTGGAGATTTCCTAGAAGTCACATGTATCAACCCAACATTCATCTGTGATCACCCTCAAATCATGAGTCCTTTGGCAAAATGGTGAGTAAAGTCTTGTTTTGCCTTCCTGTTTATGTATAAATGTTGATACTGACACTGCCTGTATTGTTCCAGGCACAGATCGCAGAAAGGCCTAACGGAGCGTTTTGAGCTCTTTGTGATGAAGAAAGAAATCTGCAATGCTTACACTGAGTTGAACGACCCGATAAGACAGAGAGAGCTTTTTGAGCAGCAGGCCAAGGTGTGTGGAAAGCCTAAACTGACTTGTATTTCCCCTTCTGCCTTACTGCATTGTCACAATATCTAAAGGTTTAGACTCTGTACTGTTACAGTGAATATATTACAGCCTGTAAATCTGTGCATGTTCAAAATTTGATCTTTTTTCAGGCCAAGGCTGAAGGTGACGACGAAGCCATGTTCATCGACGAGACCTTCTGCACAGCACTGGAATATGGTCTGCCTCCAACCGCCGGCTGGGGGATGGGCATCGACCGTCTCGCCATGTTCCTCACTGACTCCAACAACATCAAGGTAAAGGTGTTACAGATGCACAATGGTTCAGTGGCCAATATGCTTCTGATCTGCACATAACAAAATGAAAGTATATTTTTGCTAGTGTCTACCAGCCTCCATTTATATCCATGTACGAGGGGGAAAAGCCTCCACTGACAGTTTTGTTCTTTCATAGGAGGTGCTGCTGTTCCCAGCCATGAAGCCTGATGACAAGAAGACAGCAGGGCCTACAGAGGGCACCTCCGTCTAAAGGTGTGGCCTCTGACCTCTCCTGCTATCACATCTCTGCAGGAGTCAGTATGAAGCAGGATCCTTTACCTCAGTGTGCTCATCAGTCGAGTCTGCAGGTTTTGTGTTTTATCAATGTTAGTATGTCACATGTTGGATCATTACAGCCATTAAGGGAAAATCTTGTCTCAGTGACATGATTGACAGGTAAACAGCGATGAATGCTTTGCTTTTTCTTTTGTATTTCTTACACTTTTGCCATCATATTTGTTGCATCCTCCTCGTTTGACTGTAAGGAGACATTTTAATCCACTTTGTCATCCAGACAGTAAATGGATGGTATTTGATCAGGACGTCTTTTGTTCTACGGTTGAATGCAGACTGGATGAAGTACTTGTGAACATACAGAAGGGGGTGCTTGATTCTGGCAACCAAATATGCAGCATATAATGAAAAAACTCAAACCCCTCTAATATGTGAAATGTTCTCAGTACATTCATCTGTTTTTACCATGTCTGCAAGTATTTCTTCTCTGAGATTTTACAAAATGGTCTCCACTGATTCAATATTTCTCTGCCAAGAAACCGGAGTATGTTTGAATAAAGTGCATATGAATCTACCTTGCTCATTGTCTTGTGATGTTTATGGAAAAAGCTAAGCTGATCTTAAACACCTGAATCTACAATGCAGATCTTTGTCCTGTGTATCATGTACAGTTTGAGCCATCCCTGGGATCCTAGAACCAGTTCATAGGTCATATGCGGAGATACAGCTTGTCAGCAAGGTGAATTTAAGATTATACAATGCTCTCTTTATGCTATTAATACAATTCTCCTTGATTCTTGGTGTTAAAGGGATATTTTAGCTGAACAAATAGCTTGATGTTGCATTAATTTATACAAGGAAAAATAAGCAGAAAATTATAAATATATGCACTGTTTTTCATTTGTCAAAATGGCAAAACAAAAGGCTTTGTGAGACATAGTTCATCATAAGACGGATCTCTGCTTTGCTCTGATAAGGTGGTTTCTTAGAATAGTGCCGACAATTCCACAGCACAGCGTAAGTGAAAGTGCAACTAATAAATACATAAAAATGTCCATTACAGTAAACAGGAAGTTAGAGGTTGTCACCCATTTGTCCTAATGAAAGTAATAAATCCTTCTTATCTGTAACTACCATGTTTAACAGGCATTTTGAAGGTTAAAAAACACTTATCATAAATACTTTGATTTTCATATTTAACAGCCCTGACTGCAAGGCCATAAAAGCAGAACCCCTCAGAGTTTCTCAGTGTTGTAAAAGTAGTTTCACTGTGAATTTAGTCACAGCAGCTTGTGTCAGTGGGAAGACAAACTGTCTTGTTGATGCAACAGCAGTAACCAGTGCAGAAGCATTTTTCTTCACTGCTGTCCACCAGTTTGTTTTTCCAAAGGGAACATGATGCTGCCAGTGCTACTGTAAGCTGGTTTCTTTAGGGTGACCAAACATCCTGTTCTCCCAGGACTTATCCTGTTTTCACGTCCTGTCCTGGTTGTTTTTTATGAAGTGATGAAAATGTCCTGGTTTTCACTGTTCTTCATTGGGCCACTAAATTGAACTAAAACTAACAAATAGTTTTTTGTAAGTTTGTGAGAGCTATTTTTGGTAAAGTTGGATTGCTAATATAGCAGAGGTATTTTTCAGTTGTTTTTTTCTCTAATACAGAAGAGATATTTCTATATTCATTAGGGTCCGAGCACCGAATGGTGCGAAGACCCTATTGGAATGCAAGGAATTATTCTTATTCTTATTATTATTATTCTTCACTCTTCTCCCGTCTTTTGAATTGCCTTTTTGGCGGCCTTATCATACCCCAAAACGTGTGAAACTTGGCATGCTCATCAGGACTGGTGAAAAATTTGATATTTTATGGGAGTTGTGCATGTGTGTGGCAAAATGGCTCCATAGCGCCCCCTGGAAAATTGAAAATTTGGTCATTAGGCCAACTGGCACGATGTTTCATCTACAGCTACAAAATTTTGTATGCACATTCAGCACATCAGGAAACCCAAAAAAGTCAATCATGACCATGCCCTAAACCCAACAGGAAGTCGGCCATCTTGAATTAGCTGTAAATTTTTTAAAATTAATAACTCATCGGGGATAAGTCCGAGAGACCTCAAATTTGGCCAGTATATGCAAACACGCGACCTGATGAAAAGTTATCAAAATGTTCATCTCAATTCAAAGGGCGTGGCCATGGCGACCCCCAGAAATATTGATCCTTTGCCATTAAACAGGAAGTGGTGTCTAACTCTGCTGTACATGCTCCAATCTGTCTGAAATTTTATATGTGTGATCAGTGTCCAGCCCTGACAACATCCATGTGGTTATATACATTGACAGTCATAGCGCCACCTTGTGGTATCAGGAAATTGACATTTTTTACATTTTGAGGTATTATTCTTAGCAGGTTGATCAGATTCACCTCAAATTTGGTGACATAACTCTGAACATGTTGATGATGATTCCCAGAGAAAATGGTCACTCGTTGTCAAGGGGCGTGTCTGTGGCGGCGCGGCGAATTTCGATTTCTTGCCATGAAAATTTAATTATTTATATCTCAGCTGGACATGGTCCAATCTGGACCAAACTTGATATGATGGACACCAGTCCGGGTCTGAACACATCCACACTCATAAATTTAGAAATACTCATAGCGCCACCTATTGGCAACAGGAAGTAATTGTCATTACATTTGCACCTACCATTGCCTGAAACTTTGTCATATCATCTTGAAAATTGGTCAGCTGAGTGGTCACGCAAAGACGATGCCACAGTGTGAAGATTTTGACGATTCATAAAACACTGTTGCCGTGGCAACGCATCGTTGCCGTAATAAACAAAGTACTTTTTGACAGGTTAAAAATGCTCAAACGCTCGCCAAAATTACCACACATATCTGGACCGGCAGCTTATTTGATATTTTACGGAAACTGCACATGTGTGTGGCAAAATGGCTCCATAGCGCCACCTGGAAAATTTCAAACAGTTACTACGGCCAGTATGTGTGACCTAGAATTATGAAACTTGGTAGGCTTATGTAACTCGTCAAGACACACAAAAATGTAATTGACACCCATGCCCAAAACCCAACAGGAAGTCGGCCATTTTGAATTATATGTCATACGTTTTGACGATTTTGGCTCATTTTTAGACATTTTCAAAAGCTATAAACTCAAACAGGGTAACACCGACAGAGCTGAAATTCGGCCAGGATGTACTCCAGGCATGGGTGATCAAAAGTTATCAAAATGCTCACCTTAAGTCTGAGGGCGTGGCCATGGCGGCCTCGTGAATTGTGATGCTTCGCCATGAAACATCAACTGCTGTGTAACTGCCCTAAACATGGTCCAATCTGCCTCAAACTTTACATGTGTGATCAGAGTCCAGTCCTGATCACATCCATAGGCCGACATAAATTCTCGGTCGCAGCGCCACCTGGTGGATGGAAGGAAATGCTCTATAACTAGCCTGTACATGGTCCGATCCGCCTGAAATTTGACATGCGTGATCAGAGTCCGACCCTGATCACATCCGTAGGCCGACATACACTCTCGGTCTCAGCGCCACCTGGTGGATGGAGAGGAAAAGCTCTATAAGTAGCCTGAACATGCTACAATCTGCCTGAAATTTTACCCGTGTGATCAGAGTCCGGACCTCATCTCATCCGTAGGCCGACATGCACTCTCGGTCGCAGCGCCACCTGGTGGACGTGCGCGGATTCGCCGACCAGCAAGGATGCGAGGACCCGTCCAACGCTGCTTGCAGCTTTAATTTACTTTGTGATCGCAACAACTTGTCAAGATATGGAAATGATTTTAATTTGATATTCATTTCCACGTGTAGTAATCCTGACACCACAGCATACAAACTAAACAGGAACTATTAAGGAAGAAGTTTCGGTTATCTCCCTGCCTTGTAAATGGAGAAAATTTAGAAACGTAATTTTTTATTTTTAAAAAATGCATAAAAGTTTTCTTGGTGCATGAACTGAGGCTGCTGACTGACCTTATATTGCACAATGTTCAATGTCTTTAAATATTTTCACAGTAAGGATTCATCTGTCGATCTATCTATACCTGAAACCTGATCCTCTGTATATAGTCTTCTACATGTTTGTTGTTTTTTTTTTTTTTAAGAATAAAATCATCTGTATATAATGCTATGGGCAATTTTTGCACCGTTTTTTTCTTATTTATTCTTGCACTGCCTTTATACTCTTATACTTTCTCCTTTCCTAAGGAAGAAGTTTCGGTTATTTCCCCAGTTATGTTTGAAATGTAACATTACTTCTTCAGCTCAGTGCATCAGTGATCATATTGGTTTAGTGGTTGGAAGTCAATAAAACATTAGCGTCAGTCAAATTGAATGCGTCAGTGGATGGAAGTGGTGGTTGCCTTGTGCTGCTCTTCACTTCACTGCAGCTCCATGGCTCCATCTGCTGGACGGACAGAAGTGCAGCAGCTGATGGCAGCTTCTTTGACCTCACGCTGCTGTCAGACCCCAGATTAGGGTTTATTTCAGATATATATAAAATAGAAAATAGTAATTAAAAAATAAGCTGATGTTGTATTTTTGCAGCAGTGAGTTTTACAGGGTTAAGAGCAACCAGTCAAAGGTTATTACTGAGGATTTTAAACAAAAACATTCAGGCAAACAGTTAACATCATAGGGTGCCTGACATGTTTGTTTTTTTTCCGGGTCGATACAGATTTTTTTGTAATCAAGGAGATCAATAACCAAGATTTGGAATCACTACACATTTGCAGAAAAAATAAAGTTTTTGAACAGCACATAAAGTTAAGTTAAAATTAAAATAATCACGAGTTGCAGCCTTTGCTTATTTATGTTTTACATGCTGAAGTTGTCCTTCAGTGTTTCACTGATCAGATTGTGCTGTGGGCAGGAACAAGATCAGAGGGAGGCAGCTGCAGCAGACCCAAAGTAGTTTCACATTCATTTATCTGATCAGATTTCAGGGGGCTTTTTTTTTTTTTTTTTTTTTAAGAAATGGGACCAATAATTGAAAACATGCTAAATATCAGATGGGATCATTGGTGTCACAGGACATCTGCAGACACAGGTCAAAGATTACAAGGAGTTTATTTAACGAATGAAACTAAAACCAACACAGAAAGGATAACTAAACCAAGGTGAAAACAAAAAGGGGAAACCAGACTAATTGTAGGAGAAAGGTTCTGGTTTCAAAGTTTCTGGTCTGGCAGAGAGCGGAAGAATGAAGAACCGGGCCTTCGTGGATTAAGGTGATTGAGAACAGGTGAATCAACCCCCACACCCATGAGAGAGATGGATGGATGGATGGATGGATGGATGGATAGATAGGTAGGGAGGTAGATGGACCATAGATAGATGGATGGATAGGTAGATTCTGCAGTGGGGAAATTTTCGGTGTGGCAGTAGCAGATAGGAAAAAAAGTAAAAAGAAAAGCAGCACTCAGTGCACAGATATAAATAGATGCTTTCTCCTTAGAGAAGAAATAGAAATGCTTGTAAAAAAAAAAAAACCTTGTGAAATTGCACATATTGACTTATTTACATTTTATTGCAGTTACTTCATGGGTGATCTGAACTACTGGGAGCAGGTTTGATTGAACACAGTCTGACTGCTGCAGGAAGGAAGGACCTCCTTCAAACATCGTGGGTGAAGCAGTCTGTCCCTGAAGGAGCTGCCGGTGATGGTCCTGTTTCCTGCAGGGGGTGGGAGATGTCCTCCATGACAGACAACAGCTTTGTCATCATCTTCCTGTCTAACACCAGCCCAGGACAGAGCTTGCTTTCTTAACTGGTTTCTTTAGTCTCTTCCTGTCTGCAGCCGTGATGCTGCTGCTCCAGCAGACCACTCCATACAGGATGGCTGATACCACCACACAACCATAAAAGGTCCTCAGAATTGCTCCCTGCACCCTGAAGGACCTCAGTTTCCTGAGCAGGTGAAGTCTGTTCTGACCTTTCTTACACCGTGCGTTGGAGTTCTATCTCTAGACATGTTTGAATGTCTTTATCAATAAATGGTCAAACACATGTTGAGTGTCAGCTCAGCTCTTTGTTCCACACATGTATATGTTCCTATGTGATTGGTGTCTTGCAGTCAGAGTGTAAAGAATTGAAGCTGTCAGAGGCTTTCTGTGGTGAAGAGGCTGCAGGACATCAGCTGCTCCAACAGGTGACGCCTTTGTTCTTTGGCTCCAACCAGAACCAGCAATAAATCAGCATGAGCTGCAGCTTATCCACCTCATAGAGCGTATAATAAAGAAACCAAGAGGTTTTAGTTGATAGCTGTCTCTAGTGAATGACCAGCAGTGTCTTGTTCAGGTTGTGAGGAGAAGTAAAAAGCTTACAGCAGCTGGTATTCCCAGGTAGTCTCCCATCCAAATAATAACCAGGCCCAACCCTGCTTAGCTTTGCAGATCAGATGAGATTGGGTGTATTCAGTCTCAGAAACAAACCTACAATGTAAGTTCTGTACCTGACATGATTCAAATCTCCACTCACACCTTTTATTTGTCCTTTGATTGCTCCAGTACTGATTGATGCCATCATTTAAGCCAATTTACAACAACACCTTGTAGGAAATGTGGTGCAGAGGTAAGTTCTGTGCCTCACATGTTGAAGGTCCATGGTTCAAATCCCCACTCACACTTTTTATGTGTCCTTTGGATGCTCCAGTACTAATTGCTAGCATCATTTAAGCAAAGTTAGAACAGCATCTTGTAGGACAGGTGGTGTAGAGGTAAGTTTTTTGCCTGGCATGTTGAAGGTCTCTGGTTGAAATCCACCTTAGTACCTTTATTATCTTCACCTACTTAATAGTTTTGTGTACCATCATTTAGGAAAACTAACAGTTACACCCAGTAGGAAGGATAGTGCAGTGGTAAGTTATCTGCCTCTCATCTGGGAGGTTTTTGGTTCGAATCCAGCCCAGGGCTCTTTTGACACTTTATAAGATAAGATAAAGATAAGATAAAGTTCTTTATTTCTCCCCACTCCAGGGGAAATTTACATTGTTACAGCAGCTTTATTTACAATATATACATACTTTGGCTGTATGACAACCTCTTTCAACCATCATTACAACAAAGTCCACGAAGGACCTTGTGTGAAAGATAGCTCACACATAGGTTGTGTGTCTGTCATGTGGAGGGTCACGGTTCGAATCCCCACTGGGAACCTTGTGGAGGATGATAGTGGAGTGGAAAGGTTCTGGTCTGTGGTGTGGAGTGTCAGTGGATTGGAGTTGAAGGGTGGTTCCAGCAAAAACAAGAAGTTGCCCGAAAAAGGTAAAGAGCGTGAAGAGCGTGAAGAGCGTGAAGAGCGTGAAGAGCGTGAAGAGCGTGAAGAGCGTGAAGAGCGTGAAGAGCGTGAAGAGCGTGAAGAGCGTGAAGAGCGTGAAGAGCGTGAAGAGCGTGAAGAGCGTGAAGAGGGTGAAGAGGGTAAAGAGGGTAAAGAGGGTAAAGAGGGTAAAGAGGGTAAAGAGGGTAAAGAGGGTAAAGAGCGTAAAGAGGGTAAAGAGGGTAAAGAGCGTAAAGAGCGTAAAGAGCAGGAAATCAATTGAAATGTATGTTTTCTTTATTAATGTTGAGTTACAGCATTGTATTTAACAGTTACATATTATAAACATGAAAAACAACATGACTTCATCTTCCTGTTGGTTTGTGGCTATGATGTATATTATATACACCACCATTCGTAAGTTTGAGGTCACCGCGGGAGTTTCGTGTTTTCCATGGGGGCGCACACTTTTGTTCGTGTGGTGGCGTGGCAGCACAAGGGTTTTCTATTCGTCGGTTAGCCTTTCGGCACCATTGGCTGGCACGGTGTGGCGTTGGAGCGCGGGAGTGATGGTTGCTGGGGGTGTTCCTCTGTGCCCCTGTGGAGATATTCCATTAAAAATCTGTGTTTTTTAATGCAACTTTATGCAAAGAGCGTAAAGAGCGTAAAGAGCGTAAAGAGCGTAAAGAGCCTTTCAAGAAGATTTTTGGCGAATTTTGCCCAAATGTGAAAAAAAAGCTTGAGCAGAGTGGGGGATTGAACCTGCACTCTCCAGGTTCCAAACCACCATCACTACCTCTGGACTACCGGTCCTACATACCCAAATACAGGCTTTTCTTCTATTCATCAAGGCGGTGACATCAACACTGAAAGAAAAAAAAACAATCCACAAAATCAAAAAAAGAACATGATCTACCTACAACTTTTAAAGAACACGCTAAAAAACACAATACTAAAAAGTCACACTCTTCTCCTCATCACATTCTTCATGTCAAATCACTTCTCTTCACTACAAATGGGAGAGAACAGCAAACAAATAAAATACAACTTATGGCTTAAATATCTTCAAAATCTCTTTGCTATTCCTCTACATTCAAATTCCTCAACACCACTCAACAATCACCTGCAGGATCTCTTACTTCTTTCTTAGCTCTGACAAAACATCTTCAAGACTCTGAGAAGACAACTCATTTTCAACACATTTGCTGCTTCGTCTAAGTGTCCACACACATCTCCAGTCATCCACAGGCCTCACCACTGATCAGCTGCACAAACTTACATGTTAAACTTCTCCAAAGATAAAATACAGGCCCTTCTGTCTGATCACAACTTTTACTGGTGGCTCATATTTCAAGTTCATTTCCTTGCAAAGTCTTTATTTTGGATTAAAGTGGGATCTGTGACCAGGCAGATCACTTGTTTATTCTTAGCATTTGGATTTCACTGACATTCCTGTCATGTAGAAAAATAGAAATATCTTTGCATTGATTCAGCTAAACTAACTGCAGACACTGAGAGGCGTAAAGTTCAACAAATGCTGTTTTTATTTACTTCACTGGTGACATCAGTAGATGCTTGCAGTGAAACCACCACTGCAAATATTTATGCATTAAAGTATCGCAACTGAAAACTCTCTACAAACGTCCACTTCTAACACCACAAACATGATATTAGCTGAACATAAAAACATACACATATGTAACTCATCAAGACACACAAAAATGTAATTGACACCCATGACAAAAATCCAACAGGAAGTCAGCCACTTTGAATTATATGTCATATGTTTTGACGATTTTGGGTCATTTTTAGACATTTTCAAAAGCTATAAACTCAAACAGGGTAACACCGAGAGAGATGAAATTCGGCCAGGATGTACTACACACATGGGTGATCAAAAGTTATCAAAATGCTCCGCAAAAGTCTGAGGGCGTGGCCATGGCGGCCTCCTGAACTTTGATGCTTCGCCATGAAACATCAACTGCTGTGTAACCGCCCTAAACATGCTCCAATCTGCCTCAAACTTTACATGTATGATCAGAGTCCCGCCCTGATGACATTCACATGCTGAAATACAGCCACAGTCATAGCGCCACCTGGTGGATAGAAGGAAAAGCTCTATAACTAGCCTGTACATGATCCGATCTGCCTGAAATTTTACATGCGTGATCAGAGTCCGACCCTGATCACATCCGTAGGCCGACATACACTGTCGGTCGCAGCGCCACCTGGTGGATGGACAGGAAAAGCTCTATAAGTAGCCTGAACATGGTCCAATCTGCCTGATATTTTACACGTGTGATCAGAGTCCGGACCTCATCAAATCCATAGGCCGACATAAACTGTCGGTCGCAGCGCCACCTGGTGGACGTGCGTGGATTCGCCGACCAGCAAGGATGCGATGACCCGTACAACGCTGCTTGCAGCTTTAATTTTTAACTTGAGTTTGGAGTCGACAGTTTTTGTCAGGAGGTTGGACTTTAGGCTTTGTGCTGGAGGGTTGAACCGTGATTTCCAAGATGTTCAAAGTGTACAGACCTCTTGAGTCCTGAGGAGATGAGCTTTCACACAGTCTGAGGGCTGAAATGTTCGAAGTTTCACAGTAGTTGTGTGTAAACTAGAACCTTCAGATAGTCCAAGGACTCGTGTCTTCTATGTCCATGTGTAGTTGTCTGTTAGTTTGAAATGTCAGATAGTCTGAGGACTGAAATGTGCAAAGTGTCTTAGTACTTGTCTGTTAGTTAGAAATTTCTGTTTAATCGAAGCCTTAAAAGTTGTGAACATGAGTCTTGATTTCACATTTAGAGTATCCATTTGAGTTTTGGTGAGACGTTCACCTGTGTGCTATTTAGAAATGGTCCAGAAACTTTGATTGTATTCACTGAAAAGTATAGTTAGTGGTGATCAGAAGTTAACATTAGTTTGATGAATGATTTCAACTATTAGTAGACTTTATGAGGGAAGCAGTTTTGAGAAAAGAGTTATTAGTAAATCAATTCATAGTGCAACCCAGAACATTGAAAGAGGAACTGTTTGAAGAAACAACTAGATGTTTTTGTTTCAGAATAGAAAACGTTTTAAGATATGTAAATGAATTTTTTTTTTTTTGGATTTTGTTATTGTGTCTTCTGTGTAATTAGATATTCAAAAGTGTCACTGGTGTTTTTCCAATTTTTTGTCTGTTTTGAGATTAATCTTAAAAGTTTAGTTTTGGTCTTTTGTCATTCTTCATGATTTTATAATATTAGATTAGATGTTCAACTGTTTTGTCTTTTTAATGTGTAATTGTTGAGTGAAAAGTATTATTGGATGTGATGAGTTAAAATATTATTTTCAATATTAAATGTTTAGATAAACTGTTGTAGTTTGTAATTTTAAGAACTTGTAGTAGATTTTAATGTGTGATTGTATATTTAAAGTTTTCATAAAAAATTGTGTTTAATTCCTAGTGAAAGTGTTATTGTCTTTAAGATGTTATCTTGTAAATAAACATTTAACTATTTAAATAAGTGTAGTAGTCTCTTTCACGTTTTGTTTGTATAGGCGTAGTGAGAGACAGCCAGACAACGGGGTTAGAAATAAGAGGTAGGCCAGCTCATACAGCATGGGGTTGCAAGCGAGAGTCGAACCCGGGCCTCAGCGGTGTGGACCTAGTACATACGTCAGAGGCGTAACCCGTACAGCTACATGAGCACGCATGTTCTGGACTTGAAAACGTGCATAAATCGAATAGAAAGTCTAGGTTTAGGGTTACAGAGCAAGGTCCTTACAGTTGCAATGCAAAAATAGGGCAAATGTAATATTACACAAAAATATTTTTAATATTAGTACTAAGCAGCCGAATATTAAAAGAAATTAATTCCCGTTTTTTCCGGCAGCGTCGTGATTGCACTGTACCGCTAGGATTACTGTACCGCTAGGATTACTGTACCGCTAGCATTTCTAGAGCCACGACGCTGCCGGAAAAACTCCAACTTTATTTTGCAAATTTTTTGGCTTGAGTTGCTTAATATTAAATTATGAAAAATGTAAAATTTTATATCCATTTTTTTTGGTACATTACAACTGTCAGGACCTACCTCTCCAATCCTAACCCTTCCCCTAGACTTTCTATTGGATTGATACACCTTTGCTGCCAGGCAACATGAGTGATCATATAGCTCTGCGGCTTAAGTCACTGACGTATGTAGTAGGTTCTCAACGGTGAGGCCCTGGTTCGATTCCCGCTCGCAACCCGATGCTATATTAGTTGTTCTCATTCTTATTTCTACCCCATTGTCTGGCTGTCTCTCACTACGCCTATCCATCAATCAACTGCAAAAGACTACAACACTTGTTTACAAATTTCCTGTTTATTTATTAAATACAATTCTTTAATTTCTTACATCTTTTTCCCCCCATACTTTATAAAAGTTTTATTGTCTTAACTTTTTCCCATTTATTTAATTGCTTCTTTTTATGTATTTTCTTTCTTTAATCTTCTTCTTTCTACAATTTAACACCAACCTTAAATTTTTGGTCATTTCTTAACATTTTCTAAAGCTATAAACTCAAACAGGGTAACACCGAGAGAGCTGAAATTCGGCCAGGATGTACTCCAGGCATGGGTGATCAAAAGTTATCAAAATGCCCACCTTAAGTCTGAGGGCGTGGCCATGGCGGCTTCGTGAATTTTGGTGCTTCGCCATGAAACATCAACTGCTGTGTAACTGCCCTAAACATGCTCCAATCTGCCTCAAACTTTACATGTGTGATCAGAGTCCAGTCTTGATCACATCCATAGGCCGACATGCACTCTTGGTCGCAGCGCCACCTGGTGGACGTGCGTGGATTCGCCGACCAGCAAGGATGCGAGGACCCGTCCAACGCTGCTTGCAGCTTTAATTATTTTTGAAACTAGTCAAAAAACATGTTGAGTAACCTCTGAGAAGCCTATCTGAATTTGTGTCTTTGGTTATAGATAGTATTTGGTAATATACCAATTTTCTATCCATACAGAGGAGGCATACTTTAAATGTATTGAAATTATAAGGCATCTTTGAGTAAACTTCAAGTATCATTTGAGTATCTCATTGCCAGGCTGACTGCCCTGGTTTTCGGTAATCAAAATATGGTCCCCCTAGGTTTCTTAGAACATTGCTTGACAATTTCACAGCACAACACAACTAAAGTGTAAATAAGAATACATCAATTTTTCCATCACATTAAACAGTGAGAGGTTCCTGCACTTGTTTTTTTCTGAAAGTAGCTAAATGGCTCAGCCACAGGAAGGTGTTGTTTGTGACTGCAGTCTTGACAAAATGCTCAGCGATGCTTTCACTTCAAGCGTGAAGTTTGAGGTTTTTCAGCTTCCTCTTCTTCTCGTGAGAAATCTGATGGTGTTGATTAGTGCCATGTACATAATCACCAACTGTTGCTTAATGTTTATCTTTGTATATTCCTTAAGAGCTGCTCTTTCAAACAACTTCACAGTTCCTTGGCTCCTGTGTAACGCGTACAAAAGAACGGGAATCTTGACTCAAAGATCCTTATAGTGTGATGGATGCTGACCCAAAGCCTCACAAATTAGCAAATGAAATATCAGCATTTACAATTAAGTAATACTTTAAATGTTGTAGGGCAGCAGAAAGAAACAGGTGCATTTCAGTGCTATTCTTTTTTCAGCGTGTCTGAGACATTTGTGAGTGTGACTTTCATCAAATAAAAACAGTCAACACTGTAATTTTGACATGAGTTCAAGATCACTTATCATTAATACTTTCATTTTCATATTTACCACAACTGACTGCAGTGTCATGAAAGCAGAATCTCTCAGAGTTTCTCATTGTTAAAACGATAGTCATATTATTTTCACTTGTTGTTGATGGGAAGAAGATAAATTACCTTGATGTAACAGCCGTAACCAGTGTTGTAACAGCATTCTTCACCACTGTTTGAGCTCCATGTAGGGCTTGTCAATCACAGTGAGATCACAAGTTCTGGCTGTAGAGAAAGGAGATTAAAACCTGAGGTTTAACATGTAGTGTGTGTTAATACATTGTACTAGTTTAACTGGTTTAGTATCCCAGCTTTCAAGGTTGACTGTGCTAGCATGCTATAGCTGATGAACAACAGCTGATTCGCTGCCAACAAGTTCAAGATGGAGGTCAAGCTTTATGATTGTTTTTTTCAAGGAGCATGTAGGCATAAATAGAATGCAGATGGTAACTGTTTGGCTCACAGGGCATAATAAACTAAAGAAATTTAAGACTAAACCGAACATTGCATTCCAAATAGTACGGGGCGAATACACTGTGTGAAACTCAAATCATTTAGGTTAGACTAGGGATTAGGAGAAGACTCCACATAAATTGTCAAGTACTTAATTTAAAGCCAGAGATGAGTCAGTAATGAGCTGGTTGGCTCTTGGTGGATGATTGTAGTTCTTCACCCTCCTGTCGTCCTGCAGGTCAAATTGACCCGTTTTAAAATTTGAAAATGTGGGGAAAAAAAATACTTTCACAGTGAAAACTTCCACATTTTCAACATTTTTGGGAAATTTTTGAACATATTTTGGTGCAAAAAAAGAAATGCTAAAAAAAAAAAAATGTTTAAGAACATTCGGGAAAAAATCTACCAAAATCCAGCAAATTTCGTCGGATTTTGGTTGATTTTTTTCTGAATGTTCTTAAAGAAAATATTAGAACTTTTACTATATATATATATATATATATATATATATATATATATGGAATCAGTTTAGATAGATTTTTGGAAGATTTTTATTCATTTCTTGAAAATATTTAAATTTTTTATTTTATTTATTTTTTTTTTTACATTTTTATTTCTTGCCAAATTTGGGGATTTTAAAAAAAAAACTTTTAAAGGAAATTTTTAAGGAATTTTTGGAATTTTCTTCCTGAAGATTTTGCAAATTTTTATAAATTTGGGGAATATTTTGCTGAGTTTTTGGATTTTTTTCAGACAAGGGAACAATATTTTTTTTTGGTGCCCGTAAATGAGGACAACAGGAGGGTTAATTCATGTGTCCTTGACAATGACTCTGACAGCAGGAAACCTCTGTGTCTTCACAGTTTTGTCATTTGTCAGATACTGAAACAAATGGAAGGTGTACAATAAACAGACTTTGTGGTTCTGTGTTTGCTTTAGCACATCACTGGAGGATACAAGGTGACTTATCACCCTGATGGTCCGGAGGGACAGGCCTATGAGATTGACTTCACGCCACCGTTCAGAAGATTGAGCATGACACACGACCTGGAGAAAATTATGGGAGTGAAATTCCCTCCTACTGACAGCTATGACAGTGATGGTAAGAATCTGTGGAAATGTAGAGATAGACTTCATATTAGAAGACCATTGTAACACTTGTTTAGGTGCGCTAATGGTGAACGGCGCCATCTGTTGTACAGTCTACTGCTGTCTGTCATTTTTCTTTACCTCGCAGTAGTGACTACTTTTTTCCTTGCAGTTGGTTGGAGATTTCCTAGAAGTCACATGTCAGATGAACCCAACATTTATCTGTGATCACCCTCAAATCATGACTCCTTAGTTGAACGACTCAACAAGACAGAGAGAGCTTTATGAGCAGCAGGCCAAGGTGTGTAGAAAGCATAAACTGACTTATATTTTCCCTTCTATCTTACTGCATTGTCACAAAATCTAAGGGTTTAGACTCCGTACTGTTACAGTGAATATAATACAGCATGCAAATCTGTGCATGTTCAACATTTGAGATCTTTTTGTACAGGAAGGGACAGTTTAGCTGAATAAATAGTTTAATATTTGCATTATTTTATCCAAGAAAATCTAAGCAGAAAATTATCAATATATAATAAAGCTTTTTTTCATTTGTTAAAATCCCCCCAAAAATCTATACAATTTGGTAATTATTTATTTTTAAGCGATTATTGAGAGGTGAAATAAAGATCAATCAAGACTGAAATAACAAAATGTGTTTTCCTAAAAATAGCCAATCCTACCAGTGAAATGGGGACACCAGAAAACAACTATGAATTCACTCAAATATTTTTATGCTACAGTAAGATTATTCCACACAAAACTGGACCAAAATGGACAAATATTTACAACTCAGCCACGACCATTACAGCATCTACTGGTGCAAGTTTTGTCATATCTGTGAGTATTCATTATCCTAATATAAATGCAAGTATGTAACACATTATGTGCAGAAATAAAGTTTTTGCAGACTGGGTATGCTCCTTATTTTCAAAGGGCCTGGTTCTTCTGGTGTTGTGTTATGTGCAAGTTCTTATCTTTACCATTAAATTGTCTTTAACAAGCTCTGATGCATGATTGTTTCACCAGAGCTCTGTTTCTGGTCAGATTTCAGAGCGGCCAGTCATTAGCTGGAGATGACAAAGCTGTGACTATTTGTGACACGAACTGCTGCCTTTAACATTTTTATGATACTTTACAAATTATTTTGTAGTTTGTATCCTTCTGGAAGACCGGAAGGCCAGAGCAGCACAGTAGCTTCAAGGACAGGGAAGAAGATTTTAATCTACTGAGACACCTCAGATCTTCTCGGGGTCCTGAACCCTCCAAGAAGCTCCAAGAAGGATTCAGGTTCCTGACTTTTCCTTCTTGATGACAAATTCCAGGACAGTTGTAATGATCCTTATTAATCAGATAATTTAATCACAATATATATTTCCATATTTTCTCCAGGGAGAACCAACAACCCAGAGGATAGTTCTCTGTGGGTGTGTCACTAGCACTCACTCCATTGTTAGAAATATGGATTTGCTCAGCTTCAACTAAGTAAATAAAATAATTAAATAAGATGATAATTTAAGTTTTGACCTGTTTTAAAATATTTTCTGAAGGGATCAGCACCATGTAAATAAAGCTTTAGTCAGCTTGGTGACCACCTGCTCAAACAGCTGGATTTCAGACAGGACACAGATGTGTTGCTGCCATAAACTGTACAATATTCATAAAACTCTGTTTAAGCTAATAGAGACACACTAACCTGTTTATGGCATTAATGTAATAAAGAGATATCATCTCAAACAATCCATCAGTCAGAAACCAGTAAGTCCTTGAATGCTGCACAAACTGCATTAAGATGATGAAAGCAACGGCACATTATTCCTGCTCAAAAGCTTGCATTAAATCAGAATCCAGAGAAAGTGCATATTTTTATGGAAAATATTTAGATCTGTTCATGGACTGATCACTGTTAATGAGCACAAAGTAAATGTATTTTATCTCATTTTAATATTCCCCCTTTGTGAGTTGTGAGTTAGATTATACTTTTACTGTATACAAGTTTTCAGCTGAAGATTTCAGAAAATAAATACATGCATGTACTCAAGTCCTGTATAAAGTAATTTTCAGCAGCTGCTACTTTACTTGCGTGTTTAACCTCTACTTCACTACATTAAAAAAAAAAAAAACTAAAACTTTGCAATCTCCTCAGTTGAATCTGTTAAACTCTAAGCTTAAGACATGTTTTGTTGGGCACAACCTTTGATTTTACTTGACTCTAGTTGTTATGGGTTATGCCATTACAAATTTGTTGTAGTATTTATCTCTAATTGTATTTTTATGTTATTTTATTGCTGCCTATGGATTTTGCCATCAGTAATTTTAATATGAATTGTTCAGTACTTTAATTCTTACTGTTCTGCTCTATATGATGTTTGCTTGCATTATGAAGCCCTTTGCAACTTTGCTTAAATGGGTACTATCCAAAGAAACACATTATTACGTGACTCTCAACTGCTGTTTCAGAGCAGTCCTTCTGGCCTGTCATAGCAGGAAAAGCATAAGTGTAATTCATAAATAATTCATAAAGCATAAAAAAACAACTGCATTCCATTTAGGTGAGCTTGTTGAATGATACTAGTGTTGTGTAACCTTACTCTAACAATTAATAGAACTGAGCCATCATCAACAAAACTTGCTTCACCTTTGGTTTTCCTGCTATGACAAGCAGCAATGTTGTGAAAAATGTGTTTACATAAGATGTAGAATTTACATGCAAAACAAACCTGCAAAGTACTGATGTAGTTTTAACTATCAAAACTATCAAACTACCCACTAATAGGCAGGACTATCGTAGGACTTGTACTCTCCTCTCTTTCATATATTTACATAAATACCACCACTGCATGTTATCGCCTTTGTGTCTTCTCTCTCTTGTTGTTGTGTTGTGTCCTCTGCAGGTTTCTCTGTATATGAAATATGTGAAATGAACACTTTTCATGTTATATGAGAATAGCCTCTCCACTTTTAAAACTCGTCTGAAGACCCACTTCTTCACCCTGTCCTTTGACTGAGCAGAATCACCTTAAATGGGCCTTTTATCTGTTTTTACTGCTTTATTGTATTGCTTTTATTGTTCTCGTATTGTTATGATTTATTTTACTGTAAAGCATTTTGGTTGGCCATAGGCCTTTAAAAGTGCTATATAAATAAATCTGACATTGACATTGACATATGTTGAATACACTTGTCAAACCAAGAAGATGTTTCATACCGAAAAATATTTTTGGACAATTGTTTTTAGATTTTAAACTTTAAAATGGATCATTTTGGCCCGCAAGAAAACAGGAGGGTTTTAAAGGCTTCGAAACACAGCAACAGACAAGAGTCGACCATAGACTGTGGTGTCGACACATCCTGAGCAGAGAGTTGCTGGTTCGATTCCCGGCAGCGGAGCATTCAGTGCTTGTCTTTCCCCATATTTACTTTCTATTTCCATTGGCAATATCAATAAATGAATTTAAAAAAAAATTTACATTTTCCTTCACTGGCACGAAGGCACTTTATAATATAGCTACCTCCCCCAAAATATTTATTTCCAGCTGGAGCAAATTTGCAAAGGACTACTCTGGGATTTTTTTTGCTATTATAAATGAATGTACACTGTATGATTGTGAGCTGTTGTTAAAAAATGTTTTCACTAAAGGCTGGGACAAACTAATACTTTTGGACTCGTCAGACTGTCTTGTGAACCCGAGTCACCTCTTCCTCCTCCTCCTCTTCCTCCCGACCCCCCCCCCGCCCCGCTCCCGTCGGCAGCTCCCAGCCAGTGGGATGGTGCGCGCTCCCGCGGTCCAGTGTGTGGTGTGTGCACTGTGTTCGCCAGCGGGTACACAGTGAGTGAAGATGGCGATGAGAGCGGCGGTGCGGTGCCTCTCTGCAAACTTTTCATCCAGGCTCCCGCAGCTCCCGTCGGCAGCGCAGCTCTCAGCGACTCGGCTGCTGTGGAGGAGCGGCTCTCCGCGGACACTGAGCTCGACCTCGGTCCTGTCCACAGGTAAATAAAATAATAATAATAATACTGATAATATTAATAATAACACGGCTGGCCGAAGGAGCTGCGCTTGGTACATTGTACATGCGGTTCTGGTCTCACATTCCTGTGTGACTGTAATGGACGAGAAAAAAAAAAACCCACAGTGTCACTTTCCCACAGCGGAGCAGAGGAATGCAAACAGGGAGGGCAACGAAAAGTTTGTTTTTGAGTTGGAGGTGGCTGTCAAAGTACAAAAACTTGTACAGGTTGGTTTGGCTAAAGCACACAACAATGCTGAGGTGGAGGACGGTTCAGCCACGAGCTCCAAATTGAGACAACTAATTACCTCAGTCTCGTGCAGCAAGAAGCAGCTCGTTAATCTGAATTTACCCATGATCCTGTGTGATGCTATCATGTGATCTAAAATTGAATTACTTTCTCCCACTTTCCTTTCATTTCTTTTTATTACTCTGGAATATTACAGCTTTAAAGAATGTTCCAATTAATTATTTATTTATTTATTTGTATTTTTAGGCTGTGGAATAGTTACAAAAACACTTCTAAAACCTTTTACAGCTGCAACATTCAGCTCCCAGGACTGACTCGGAGCTCTGGTCGTGCATCAGCATCTCATACAGTTCACAATCTGGTTCAAACCTGTATTTCTCTGCATGGTCTGATGCCCATACTGGAAACTGTTGAGGCATTACAGTTCCTCCCTCGGGCTACTGTAGTGATGACAGCATGAGGCTGGAATCAAAAGGCTTTAACTCTTGTTTTTGTAATGGCAGATTTGTCTCGACGGTCTTCTTGTTTTACCTTTTTATGTCAGCAATAATGATCTAGATCCAGAAATGCACCTGCAGAAAAGTCAGAGATACTAAGTTTGAAAAGTAAAAGCACTATGGTATTGCACAAGTAGTGGTACATAGTACAGCTCTTTGTTCTTTGGCCATACAAATGTTGCACTTTGAGGCTGGTGTTTTAACAGATTGCCAAGTCTGTGCAGCTCGTAAGATTCATCATAGCACTACAGTTGTTTGTTTACAATCATGGTCTATGCTGATTAATAGTTTCACAATGCTGACACATTTAAATTAGACGGCCTGTTCCACACTAACTCATCCCCTTGTTCTCTCCGTAGCCCTAAAGTTCACAGATAAGCATGAGTGGGTGCAAGTGGAGGGTGGAATTGGCACCGTTGGTATCAGCAATTATGCTCAGGTAGGTGGTCGGGTCAGTTTGTCTTGAAATCCTTGAATTGTCGCACACTTTGTTCAGAGGTTTACTGGTGATAATCTAAAAATAGTGATATGCTAATGCCTGTACTGTGCACTTCAGCCCTGTACTTTGTCCTCAGCCGCTGCACTAAAACAGGAAGATTTACTGTTTTATGACTATTGTTTGAAACAATTGATCACTGCCTCTCTGCAGATATGTGCTGGAAAATGTCAAGTATGGTCTTGCTTAGCTATAAATCCTTCAATGAAAGGAGGACTATTTTATCTCCAACCAGAAGGCAGCTTTCAGAGGAATGATTATTACTGCTGTATCTTTTATATTTGAGTAGTGACAACAAATTCTGAAAGTGGCCACCACTCAGGTTTGCCAAATCCACTGTACAAATGATTTTAACTTTGCTGCCATCCTTTCAAAAGTGCTAGGAGTAGGTTTTATAGTTTAATATGTTGCAAGATTGTGAACTTGGTCTACTGTTAAAGTGTTTCTAATATGACAGTGCAGAGAAAATCATTTGAATTGTCAAACATTTGTTGTCTGTCTTCTTTCAAGACCTCTAAATCACCTCAAACTTCCAGTATTCTCAGCAATTTCCGATGTTTCCCTCACATGTGCTCATATTCATTAACCCCCTATCACTGCTTCAAAAAGAAAAGCTCATAAACTGTGGATGTGATTATTAGCATTACTGACCAAAGTGTGAACTTTATCAGCTTGTGCTAGTACTGTACTTTGTATGGACTTTGAGCAAACCTCTGATCTTCAGCATCTTGAAAAGGTGAACTTTAAGTAGAAGCCTAGTTTCCCCTGGGTGTTGCAAATTTATACACATTCATTTACGAAAGCCATCAGTGTTCCTGTGGTTTTCTAAAACCCCTTAAAGTCTAAAATTGTTTTAATTTCCCATTACTACAAATTATTTCTATACTTTAGGCAAGTTTAGACTTCATTTAGTGGACTGAAGTACAAATTAAGTGGCAGTGTTTTATGTGTTATCCCAGAAGAAGGCCTAATTTAAGGACAGAAGCAGTGACGGCAACACCTTGACATTTAAATGTACAAATATCCCCCAAATTAGAGGTAATATCAAGGTTCCAGTTGTTTCAGGCACCAGGTTAAATCTGTAAAAGACCTCACTTTAATGCTGCTGCCTCTGTGCTGGTCAACCATTAAGCTTTTAGATTTATATTATCAGACGCATTTTTTAGGTTTATAATTTTAATACAGATATGCCAGTTTGGATGGTTGCTCACCTCTTATTTTACAACAATTTAAAGTCTAAAAATCGTTAGAAATGAGTGAAGTTTTCTGCAGCAAAGGAAACATTTTGTCTGTCTTCGTTTTCTTAGGAGCACTAAATGAGATTGGCACTGAGATCTGTTGCACCCATTGTGGTTTAGTAATGTTTAGGTGTAATCAAAGCACAGGTGTAGGTCATGCATGCACACACTTGTTGTGTCTTGTACAGAGAATCAGTTTTGTTATTTTCATCAGTGTGAATTTTTGGCTTTAAGCCAAAACAGCGTTTAAAGTGTAAATGAGGTCCCCAGCATTTTAGTTCCTACCTTAGTAAAAAGTCAAAATGCATGTAGAATGGCTTCTTTTCCCTTTTCACATCATTGAGTAGAGCACTGTACACCAGCAACCACATTTGAGCTTCATAGGTTTGCACATTCAAATTCTAAAAAATTATATTACCCTTCTGCTCTGGTTCTGTTGGATAGCAGGCAACTCGAGCGTGACTGCAGTTTCTTCTATACTGTGTCACTGCAAACGTCAATGTTCTTTGTTTTAAGAGAAATGCTGAAATTGCAGAGGGGGTTTAGCAACTTCCAGTTTATGTTTGAATGAGCAAGAGATGGTTTTACATCTGTGATGAGTCTTGGGTCTCTGCTTCTAAATTATCCATGAGGCCGGCTGCAATAGACAATCTGCTGTATGAATAAGTGGCATACTGAACATTTCCTCATGGCAGTCATCTCATTGGACTAGCAGCATTTGCATAAGACAGGAAACATTACCCATTAGCTGCTCTGTTACATTTTAGACATTTTAAAGGGTGACTTTTTGTGCCGATTCTGTCATCAATGATGGGCATACAAACTGGTTCTATGCTACCATTTTATAATTGGGAATAACATGTCCTTCTCGAAGGTGATGTTGAATAAATCTGGTCAAATTCTGCAGGCACAAATCTCATGAAAATTCCAAAACTTAAAGGATAAATAACACAAAAACAGATGTCATGGGTCAACATGTCCTGAGCAGAGAGTCCCTGGTTTGATTCCCGGCCAAGGAACATTCACTGCTTGTCATTCCCCTCCTGTCTTTCACCATATTTACTTTGTCTTTTCATTGCCAGTATCAATAAATGCACAAAAAGAATCCCTCAAAAAAACTAAAAAACTGTATTAATACTTATTTCCAGCTAGAGTAAATTTGCTAAGAACTGAGATTTTTTTTTTTGTGTTATAAATTAAAGCACACTGTATGATTGTGAACTGTTGTTAAAAATAGTTCACTAAAGGCTGATACATACTAATGTGTTGATCTTTTATGCAGTTTGTTGATTCTGCAGGTCATTAATTGGTTTTACTTGGGTTTAAATAAGACTTCACGCATCACACAGTCTGTTGTACCATTTTAGGAAGCATTAGGTGATGTGGTATACTGTGGACTCCCTGAAGTTGGCCAAAGTCTTGAACAGATGGGTAAGAGCCCTGAAAACACTGCACATTTAGTAAGTAATTGTTTTGAGCAATGTGATAAGAACTTTCTGCTGTGTGTGTCTGTTGTAGAGGAGTTTGGTGCCTTGGAAAGCGTAAAGGCTGCCAGTGAGCTATACTCACCATTGACAGGAGAAGTGACTGAAATCAACACAGAGCTGGCAGAAAACCCTGGACTTGTGAATAAAGATTGCTATGCGCAGGGTAAGTGTCTCGTACTTGCTTTTATTCGTCCTTTCCAAGAATCTCTCCCAGCAGATTTGTTGCCACGGCAGTTGACAACTTGCCAAACCAGAATAATGTCACAGCTTGTTTATAAAACCAGTACATGTTTAACTTTTAAAACTCTTACCTTTCAGGGTGGCTAATCAAGATGACCATTGAAAAGCCGGAAGAACTCGATAGCCTCATGGATCAAGCTGCGTATGATAAATTTATTAAGTCACTTGAAGAATAAATCCATAACCTCACTGTGCTGCTTTGTAATGTAATTACAATCAAAGACTAGTCGGCAGGTTACTAACATGTTGTGTAATAGCTTCTTCATATGTGGTATTTATTTTGATACTGGGGTTTTGCTATCAAAATAATTGAAATACTCTGTAACAACTTCCACTTAGAAGGTTAGGATTTGTTTAGGCACTAGCACATCTAAAGGGCTCTTAACATGAAGATTTGTCGGTATCGAGTCGTGTTTCTGTTGCTTTGCTGCATTTTTAAGTGTGAACGGATGTGGTGAAAGACTGGAAAGGGCCGTGTCAGATTAATAAAACTTGGTGTTCAGGTTTGAGTTGATACGTCTCTAATTATTTAAATTTTTCTAAGTTTTACAATCCAAAATTACATTTGACATTCATGGCAACTAAAATAAATATGCAGGAATGTATTGTGTTGATTGTGTTAAGGTGGAAGCAAGTTACACACCAACAATAACTTTACTGCTAGTAAAAATAAAGGTTTATTCATTTTATAATGTGCTTCAGCTGGATATGCTCAGATAATGTTGCTGTATTTGTGCTGACGGGGCACACTGCTTTTTTTTTTTTTTTTTTTTTTTGCTTGTTCTAGTTCCGTACACCTTGACCTTTGCCCTCAGGTGAAGACAGACCCAGATTGCAGAGGCTACCTGATCAATGATTAATACGTTAGTGGTTTGAAAATCAGCAACTGAACAAAAAACACTGCGCTCTCAGGCTGATAAAGGAAAAATAAAAGCTGTGATTGATATTCCTGAATAACACACACCTCTAGTTCTTTAAATCATGCAAGTTATTTTTAATTTATGTTTAAATGTCCTCACAATAACCTCCTCTCAAAAGGCACTGTTCACCTTACAAATCTCTGCAATGAGAAATATATTTATTTCTTCTAAACATATAATTATTTTGCAACAAGTTTTTCCAGTCCCTTCATTATTCTAGTAGGAAACACACCTACACAGGAAACAGACAAGTTCAAGCAGGGCCAAGAGAGGCAACAGTGCACACAAAAAACTGCTCAAAGTTATTTGTGTGATGAGATTAAATTGAGAACAAATACTTCATTCTAGTCATTCATCAAGACTAATGTAGTTGCTGCTTCATTGCTTGTGTAGGTGCATTGCAGTCTTCATGAATGGCACGTGAACAGTTCTGCACAACCATTTTTATCAATCTCAACACCTGAACCACAACACATTCTGATTTAATACATTTTTCAATATATAGTGCTGTAATCAGGAAACATCTGTCTGAATAAAAACCTGGTGCACTTAGACTGGAATCCTGCACAGCAACACTTTGTGATTACTGCATAGCTGCTTCCACAGAGGTGTGTTCACAGCACACCCAGATGCAGGCCTTGTTTTCCTGTGTGAATGCTAGCGGTAATGAGTTCTTTATGCTGCACCTGCCAGTGCACCCATAGACCCAGTAATGTTAAATAAAGGACTACCACGAAAGTAGCAGAAACAGCATTTTCATGTGAGAGGTTCAAAAATAATAGCAAGAAATATGAAAGTGTCACTCCTCTTGTCTGTAACCTTTGACTGTCTAACAAGAAATGTTAATAACAGTCGCTAAGAACCACCAAGCACAAACGTCCTCTGGAAAGAAACTACAGCTGTCACATACCTAATATAGATGTGTTTACCTGGGGTGAGGAGGAAAAACAACTGGACTGGACCTCTTTTCAGATTAAAGTAAATTCATCATTTTATTTACAAATTAAAGTCTGGGAGCTTGGATGAAGAGCAGAGAGGCTCAGAATGCAAAGTGTTTGAAGTCCAGTGTGAAGTTTCTGCAGTCTGTAATAATTTGGGGTGTCATATCATTCGCTGGCATTGGTTAGCTGTGTTTTACCAAGTCCAAAGTCAGCACAGCATCTACCAGGAGATTTTATAGCACTTCATGATTCCATCTGCTTACAAGCTTTATGGAAATGCTGATTTCTTTTTCAAGCAGGACTTACCACCTGCCTAGAGCACCAAAACTAGTGTAAAATGGTTTGCTGACCATGGTATTACTGTGCTTGATTGGCTTGCCAACTCACCTGACCTGAATCCCATAGAACAGGGTTAGATACAGGCTTTTGTCAAGAGGAACATGAGAAACACCTGACCCAAATATATAGACAAGCTGAAGACCTCTATCAAAGCAACTTGGGCTTCATCACCTCAGCAGTGCCACAGGCTGATCCCCTCCAGGTCGTGCTGCATTAGTGCAGTAAAGAAGCCCTAAACGATTATTGACTGTACAAAAGAACATACTTTTCAGAAGTTGGACATTTCTGTATTGTAAATCGTTTATATTTTGAGATACTGAAATTCTGATGTTCATGAGCTATAAGCGATAATCATGAAAATTAGAAAAAAGAAAAGGCTTGAAATATCTATTTATCTATTTATGTGTAATGAACATAGAATATATGAAATTTAATTTTTTGAATTTAATTGAAAACGCAACAGTTTTTCACTACATTTTAATGCACTATACCTATAGTAAATGTGGTAGGCTTCCATCTAGTGGGCAGTGCAAAAACTTGTGAATATACTATCATGAAATAATCATTATCAACATCAGCTTGCAAGTTAAATTTCATAAATAGTAACATAAGCTCAGACTGAAACTAAATTATACATGTTTAAAACATTCACAGTAAAATTAATAATGTTTGATGATCAGATATTCATATAGGCTTTAAAGTCTTTATACTTGGCTGATGTTTAAGTCCAATCTTTGATGACAAAATTCAGCATTCACAGATTTTTTAAAAATTAATATATAACTTTACACTGATCTTAATTCTACAACTATACAAAACCCAAGCGTAGTATTAATAGTCATATTTTCAAAATCAAGTCAGGTTTATATGGTCAAACAGTCAAACAACAGCAAAAAAAAAAAAGAATGTACAAAAAGAATGACAGGATAGATACTTGTAAAATCAATTTAGACACACAAACACACACACACACACACACACACACACACACACACACACACACACACACACACACACACACACACAATAATACTACTAATAATAATATTAACTATAAAAACTAGGCAAGACACAACTACTCTTACGATCTCTGCTTAAAATATTAACTCTCTAAAAAAATAGTTTTTTTAAACTAATAGAAAACATAGTGCCAATATTATAAACAATACTATAATAACGATAAAACAAACACAAGAAAGTTCGTTGTGGGTCCCCAAATCTACACAAAGATGAGGAGTGGGATGTTACCTCTACTTCTTGTAGTCTTGCTCAAATGACCTATTTTCATATTGTGATTTAATTATTAAATGCATATATTTGTGCGGACAAATATAGATTCATGTGTTGCTAATACTGATATAATTAACGGAAAGAAACCAGGCCTCAACATTAAAATAATCATTTAATAATTAAAACTGTTCTCTGACGTTGACCTGTTTCTGTAGGGGGGAATGCTCCTATATATACTCTTTGAGAAACATCTGTTCGCCCATTGGCTGGTTGTTTCATATCCCACAATCCACCGCTCTTCAACTTCCTTTTTCCTTTCGGCCATTTTCCTCCCTCGTAGGTATGAGAAATTTTCCTCCAAAGATTTCATAACAATCTGCTCTAATCCATCGTATTTTATAAACCTCCGCAAATTTCACTTACAACTTGAAATACTGTGTTTTGTCGTATTTGAAATGCGGCCACTATTGTCATAGATTTCCTCGTTTAATTGCTTATTATCTCATGTTTTAGTGGTGCTACCCGGTCAAGTGCTAACTGCTAGCACTGCCGCTACAGTCCAGCTTTAGCAGCTCCTAATTTTAAAAGTGTCCATGAAAATATAAGTGAACATAGACATTGAATGGTGAAATGGTGAAGATGAGTACTTATGGCGTGCCTCAGCCGTGTATGAACAATGGCGCATGCAGTTAGCCAGTGGCCTTGTTAACGTGTTAGCTTAGCATCTCGAACGTAGCGGTGTGTGTACTGACTGCCGGCATGACATCCACTCATGTCTGCGTGCCACGCTGTGTTGCAGGGAAGTAGGCAGCCATGGCCCCCAGCCGGAATGGAATGATCCTGAACCCTCACTTCCACAAAGACTGGCAGAAAAGAGTGCGCACCTGGTTCAACCAGCCAGCCAGGAAGATCCGCAGGTGAGAACTGATTGGTGATTGATGCTAACTGGAGCTAACGCTAACCCTCCACTGCACGGCTCCATTAACGAGCAACAGAAATCAACTTTGTAAGCGGTATAGTTACAGTCACCTACATAAGCAATTCAGCATATTAAATTGTTGCTCAAAAATATACAGCACAGGTACTGTTTCTTGATAAAATGCCACGTATTCTAAGGACGTACAGATGCTATAAGAAACCAATGAGACCTCATCATGATTTACTGCTTTTAAATGTTGTCTGACGCACTGTTTTATTTGCATGGATAAAATAGTCTTTGCAGTGGGGTATAAACATGTAGTGGTGGTAATAGGAGTTCAGCCAATCAAGGCAGGGTTTCTTGTGTTTATTTGTTTGATGGCATGGCCTCGTGGTGTAACCGTCTTGAAGACAGTGCCATTTGTGTCTGTATTTAGGGCATTCATGAGGTCACCAACTCCTCTAGTGAGATGCTCTATTTTTGAAATCAGTTGTGATTTTGAACAACATTAAATGTGTAGATGGCTAAACGTAATGTTGTAGGTGATTGATGTTTGACATAGTTATGTAGCAATTCCTTAAAGACTAATGTGGAAACATAGAAATACTAGACAATCGTTTTAATTCTTTGACACGCCAAAGAATAATTGACTGTAGAAGAATATTTGGCTCTCGGTGCCTGTAATGAAAGAGGTCCTTGGTTACTCTTGTTTGACTAAATACTTCTTCCTTCAGGCGAAAGGCTCGTCAGGCTAAGGCCCGTCGTATTGCTCCTCGTCCTGTTGCTGGACCACTGAGGCCACAGGTCAGATGTCCCACTGTCAGGTACCACACCAAGGTTCGTGCCGGACGCGGCTTCACCCTGGAGGAACTCAAGGTAATACTTTATACTTGTCTGTAAATATATCTTATAAGGAACAATAATAGATGTGCAATCTCTTGTGCCCTTAAGCTGAGTATTGTTTGAAAACAGGGTTTCAAGGAAATCTCTATTAATCAAACTGTGAATTGATACAGATTGGGGGAAAGAGTAGCAGCCTAACTGATTAATGGTGTTTATCGATTATTTTGTCTCGTAGAAACTTATTTGTCTGTCGGTTTGATTGAGACTCTAATAGTTTTGAGTTTGTCAGGACTATCTCCAAATCAGAAATGCTATTGACAATTACTAAGGATGGAAAGTAGAACAGGCGTAATATTTCTGTGATAACTCATGCATCCTACCCTACTAAAAAAACTCAATATTTGTAGAGGAGCATGAAGTGCTGCTCAAAGACTTGATGTTCTTGCCAAAGTGTACCTTGATTTGCCTCCCATGTACTTTCCTGCTGTGGGATGAAGGCTAAATGGTAGTCTTCATGTGGAGTTTTTAGATATGTTTATTCATGAAATGTAGGGTCAAAGAGAAGTTTCTGTTTTCAGCGATGCACACCATCAGTATTTGTCGATAAAGGCCTAAAAATAAATGAATGTTGGCATTGGTCCAAAATGGACATGGACAGCTCATGCCTCTCAGATTTAGGATGTGCAGTTTGGTTTTAAACATCACATAAATGTTTTACATGTAAGTTTAGAGAAATTGCTTATTCTGCTCTTTGAATGTGATTATTTAAAGCAATATCTTACATCTTTATCTGTCTGTAGACCATTGCAGTAAGAGTAAGGATAATATGTCAGTACGACTGCAGGAGAGAACAGATATTTTTTGCAGTTAGCTACAAAAAATATGTGCGAATATTAGCAACCACTCAAAAACAAAATTCAATACATTTTTAATAGAAGTCATTTAGTAGTGTATGGTGTGTGTTTTTACATATATATGCGTATCTATACACACACACACACTATTGTACTCCCATTCCCATTTTTTAAAACTTTAGCACCATGGTTAATTCCCGATGCCAAATTAAATAGCTATATAATTTATGGAGTAAAGTAGCAAATATGTCGCGTATTTACATTCAGTTCTCAGCATCAGACAAACTTTTGAGCAAAAATTGCTGCAAATTTAATGTTGGAAGGAGTCGACTATGCGGCCCTTAATACTATAAAATGTCCACTGTTAAAACCAGTGCACATGAGATTGTTGGCTACTACAAGACACAATGATAATGTACACTATCAGGATATGTAAATTTTACTCTTGCAAATAACGTGTTAAACTAAATAATGTCTTTAGACATGAGCTGTTCAGGGGTTGGGATGGATTTTGAATGTAATTGTTCATGTAAGAACACTCTTTGCTGACCGGTGTGGTCAAGTACCTTAGATAGTTGGTAGACAAGTACAGGGCTTTCAATATTTGGTATTTCTCAATATTTTTTCTACTCATGAAATGAACTATACAGTAGTGCAGTGTTTCTGTAAATACATTAACCCTCTGCAGTATTTTTTACATTCAGAGCAATTTGTGCACTGTGTTGAATTTCAAGATATTCAAGAATCTGTACAATTTCAATCGTATTTAGGTACATTGCTTGTTTTTTTCTTTCTTTACTGATGTCCCTACATTTTTGCACTGTTCTGTGCTGCTGTAACACCACAAATTTCCCTCCTGTGGAATTAATGAAGGGTTGTCCTGTCTTCAGAACTGTCGTATGCGTTTGCATTGCAGCAGTCGCGTGATGACAAATCTCCGGAATCTCTGTATTTCCTTGATGAATACTTTGAACCCTTTATCTGATGACTGCTATTTATTACTTTAAAATGAAAAACTAATTTGACTGTCGTGATTTGGGTATCAGTATTTTTTAAATATAGAGACCTGTCATCCAAATCACAGGTTTTGATTAACTCTTGATGTGCTGTGCTCTCCCTTGCAGGCGGCTGGCATCCACAAAAAGACGGCCCGGACCATCGGCATCTCAGTTGACCCTCGTCGTCGCAACAGATCCACAGAATCTCTTCAGGCCAATGTACAGCGTCTGAAGGAGTACCGCTCCAAGCTCATCCTGTTCCCCAGGAAGGCTTCAGCCCCCAAGAAGGGAGACAGCACTGTAAGTATCACTTTCATATCTTCACGTGGAGCATTAAGATCTACCAGATACTTAAATGTTGCACTTTTAATTCACTTGAGTTTTGATTGTTTGGCTCATTTTCCTGAGAAAACATGTTAAAACAATAAACAAAGGCATGTGGTCAGATGTGAGTTTTACATCAAAATTGAATCATTTTTGAGCTCTTTTCAGTGTTTCGTTACGTTTTCTTCAGCTTTTAAAAATGAATACAATTAATTTATTACAGGTGTTTTATATTTTGAAATATTAACAGTGTAGAGACTGGACTGGATTAAAAGTCTTACTTCTTACAGCTGCCCACATTCAAGAAAAGATCATAGTTTGCATTCTGAGTACCCCTCTATTGATTTATTAGATTGGTTGTGTTTGGAGTGTTTTGAATTGCTCTGCACGGTTTTTTGGTCACCAAATGAACTAGGGGACATGTCAGTGAACTTTTCAAAACCCATTGAATTTGTGAACTAATCCACTCAAGTAATATGTGAGTTTTCTGTGAGATAATTGTGGAAACTCAGTCTGTTGTGCCATCAGTAATGCAGATTGACAGCAAAACCTGTTCTCATAATCTGACCACTTTAAAAATACAGATATTTGTATTACTTTGAGCTTTTAAGTTTATTGCTATGGGTGAAAATTAAATACGTACACTAGAATCCCCTGTCGGCCAATTATTTATGTAGTTTCTCCCAAATGCTGGTGCTGGCCAGATGTTTATCAGCCTTGTTTCATGTCTCGTTGCCAAATATGGATGTTTTATTTTTGTTCTCAAATGAATTAACTGTGCGATCATTTCAGGAGGAGGAACTGAAGATGGCCACTCAGCTCTCTGGTCCAGTCATGCCCATCAAAACTGTAAGTTGCAATTCCTGCAAGGTTCCTCATTATAATCCTGTGTTATATTCAACAGTATTAAGACAGATTAGATGAGCAGGTACACACCAGCTGGAAAAATCTAGCCAGTTTGTTGTTGGTGTCTGTCATTCAATATCTGCCGTCATATCGTCATTGATGACTGTTGACAAACTGAAATGTAAGAGCAATAAGATAATTTTACATCGAAGCAGTCAGGTGATGACAAAACTCCGGAATCTCTGTATTCCTTTGATGAAACCTTGAACCCTTTTTCTGATGACTGCTCTTCAAAAACATTGGTTGTTCCACCAGGTTTAAATCGTAAATTCCCAAAATTGATCCTGAATTTTAAACAATTTAGAAAAAACTGACAGGATTTAGTCATTTGCTGGATATAGAATTATTGAACACTGTGAGAAGTTGCTAATGAAATCACTGCTTTTTTACATTTCAGGTACACAAGAAGGAGAAGGCCCGGGTTATCTCTGAGGATGAGAAGAACTTCAAGGCTTTCGCCAGCCTGCGTATGGCACGCGCCAACGCTCGTCTTTTCGGCATTCGTGCCAAGAGAGCCAAAGAGGCTGCCGAGCAGGACGTGGAGAAGAAGAAGTGAAAATAGTCACTATGGAACTTTTCAAAATAAAGTGTCTGAAAAGAGCAACGTGAGAATGTCGTGATTATGATCTGGTTTAGATTGACAGGTGGTGGTTTTCACGGTGTAATCATAGATGCACAGCCAAGACGTGACTTATAGATAGGATGTGTTAAATGCTGATGGCTTCAGAGTGCTGCTTCTAGCATATGACTGTAGAGAACAAAAGCTTTAGAAGATAGCCGTTTGGTGTCTCAACCATAAAATATAGCTGCAATGAAAAGAACTTTTTCAAAATCATAGTACAAAAATGAATAACATCAAAAATCTGGCTACATCCAAAACCGGATTGCAGGAACAAAATAAGTCAGCCATTGGTTAGTGGTTAGCACTGTCGCCTCACAGCTAGAAGGTCACAGTTTCGCTTCCCGGCCTGGAATCTTTCTGTGTGGAGTTTGCATGTTCACCACGTGCCTGCGTAGATTCTCATCTGGTTCTCCTGCTTCCTCCCACAGTTCAAAAACACGCTCAGGTTAATTGGTAACTCTAAATTGCCCATAGGTGTGAATGTGAGTGTGATTGTTTGTCTCTGTGTGCAGCCCTGTGATAGACTGGTGACCTGTCCAGGTGTCTCCTGCCTTCACCCTAAGTCAGCTGGGATGGACTCCAGCCCCCTTGCGACCTTAATGAGGATTAAGCGGTGTATGGAATGTTGGATGGGTAAATTCAGTCATGGCTCTGATGGCATACACAACACCAGGATTCTGAAACTGTTGTGGCTAAGTAAATTATTTTTTTAAGCAAATTTGACAAGATGTGTACAAATGATCTACAGAGGCTTTTCTCTGAGGATGTTACAGTGCGTCATTCTTAATTCTACCAAAATGAGTTGTTCATTTCAGTCTCATCAGGCATGGCAATTTTCCGCCGTTCCGCGGAAATCCGCCGTTTTAATTTTCAAATTGATCATTTCTGTGAATCATCCAAATCCGTTGAGAAAATTTTAGGGGAGGTGAGGTATGTTTTTGTTACTCTTGCTCCCGGTTTTTGAGAAGCGCTCGGCGTTTCTCCCGCAGCGTAACAGACAAAAGCCGCGATTCCACAAGCATCTACTGGGCGCGGTACGGTTCGCCACTATTGTATCTGACTCGGCTCGTCTCGGTTTAGTTGTTTTTCCATATAGCCTCATCGTGGGTGGAGTCGTCATAGCGCAGCGAGCCGAAAGTCCCTTAACGTCATTTGCGTGCGACACAAACGCAACATAACGGAGACGATGGTTCACCTGCTGCTCGGTCTGTGGCTTTCTGTCAGATTCAAAGTAATAGAAGAGTCGGAGAAAGCTGAGAGCGGCGAGTCGAAACACTCAGGAGACACTCAGGAGAGTTTGGGAGGCGATACAGCAGTATCAAGCCGAAGACAAGAGGATATGAACGAGACGACATATGAGGGTAAGCTAATGCTAGTTCGCTAGCTATCGTGTATCAGTCCTGTGAACGACCCTGTAATGGCTGCAGTTTATCGCTATTAGGTATTAAAATATGTATGCTGTGTATGTGTTTCAGATGCTCTCTGATGAGACTTCATGGGATTTACCTGAAGCAGCAGCACATGAGCCTGCAGTGGCACAAGGTGTAGAGGAGGAGGACAGAGATGTACAGGATGCACTGATGCACTACGTGTCATGCAAAGTTATTCTTCTCGTTATACTTCTGTTTTTCTGTCCCCGGACCCGCTATTGTTTTCTTTATTGTTTTCTTTAATGCAATTCTGACAATAAACTTTTGTACCTTTTGCAGATGTGTCTGTGCTATTGTTTTATTTGTAAAGGTTAGCAAGATTACATGACAAATTAAACACCAAAACATTAAAACAGCTGTTTTAAGAATATTCCAGTTTGATAAATCAGTATTGCTTTGGTGTAATTCAGTCAACGGAATTATGAACCATAAAGGAGTTTGTGTTAAAACATGTTAAATCCCATTAAACATAAATGCATTATTAGGGAATACAGAATTGTTTGGTTCAGACTGTTGACTCTTTTCCTACCAGTGTCTTAACAGACAAAATGAAAAGTTATGATGCAATCACATAAGTCACAAAATAGTTTATTAGTCAGCAGCAAAATCAAAACTATTTACAATGTGCAAAGTACAAACTGTGGTGGGCCTGTCCTACAGTGGAGGGCTTAAAGTAAAACTATATACAACTAAATCTCAAGTCTCTGGGAGGTGGACTCGCTGGCTGCCCACTGCCTGCCCCAGCAGACCCAGCAGCCCCAGCACTGCCTGCACCAGCTGCCCCAGCACACCCAGGAATGACTGGTTTCTATCTTTCTATCTTTCTAGACAGTGTAGCGGCCTATCTACCTATGGCACAGATAGCTAGACCTCTACTGCTAACTATGTAGACATACATCTTGCACTGAACTACTGCCAATGCTCAACCATGTGTTCAAACAACTGTTGCTCAACAACTTGCAATACCTGGAACCTTTGACTGAATTTTAAGTAACTATGTACTGTTTCTATCTATCTAAACTATTGTGTCGGCCTATCTGCCTGTGGCACTGATAGCTAGACATCTAGCAGAGCTAACTATGATTGATAATGTTTTCTGCACATCATATTTACAAATAGCAAAACCTGAACAATATATGAAAATGCTATGTGTTACATTAAATGTATAAATTAACTCACTTTAATTTATTGCTAATACCTTACAAATAGTCTGTAAACCTTTAATTGCTGTTTCAGATTTGAAAGTTGCACTATATACTGCAAAAACTCTATATGCTACTACATTACCAAAGGAAGCTTTCATTAACACACAAAGATGTGATTTAAGATTATATATTCATTTGTTGTCTTTAACCCAGTTCTCAGAGGTTGGCCTGAAAGCAAAATAAACCCTATCTTTAATCATGACCTTGTTACTGCAGGAAAAATACAACTTCATCCTGTGACATTCATGGACAACTCCATACTTTAATTTCCTCTATATATTTTGAATTATCACTAACACTAATTTACAAACCACTTACTGAAAATAAATCACACAAATAAATATATGCAATACTTCAACTGCAATATTACAAGGCCAGATCTAAAAATGTAAACACTGCAACACAACTTACACATGACTGCATGTTCACAGTTGAATTATGTAAACTATTGAAAAACAAACTAAACTAGCTCTTTCATTTGTATGAAATAAAGAAAAGGGTCATCACCTACATCTTCAAATTAAAAAGCAAGGTGTTGCTCTCCTCTAATCGCAGCAATCCAAGGAAAAACAACACATGACACAAGAATATCACAGACCCTCTCAACAGTGACCCTGAAGTGACATAGACACTATAAATGAGCTTTCACCAAACCTAGGATCATCTACACCTCTGCTCTCGTCCTACAATGAGCCTGGTTGAAGTTCTATTGGGGGTCAAGGAAGAAGATCATCACTCTGGCTTGACGTGGTAACCTCTATCACCCAGCAGAAGGCCATCAAACTCTCCTGTAATGTACACTGGATACATTAGAGTATATTGAAGAACATAGATGAGTCAATTACATTGTGAAAATCTTTACACTGCTTATCACATTGCAGTCTGTTGCTCAGGTTAAATCCTCAAGTCATGAACAAAACCAGGCCACTTGGCCTCCACATTAGAAATAATATATGCAGCATCACATATGATCTTGACAGTGCAGAGAATAACACATGTTGAACTACAATGCAGCCTTTAACATGTTGAAACCATAGTCAATCTACCTGCAGCCTACCTGCACATTTATGCTGTGAATGCACTTCCTATTCACATAATCAGCTTCAGTATGTCAGGCAACTGTGATGGGGATGTGTGTGCCATCTATACAGCCAATCACACTGAGAAATCCTAAAAGAAATTAAAATTACTAATCCCAACCTGACATTACAACATGTCATTAACAGAATATGATGTAAAATTAATTTAACAGATCTCGACATCATTCATCTGCAATCCTGTGAAACTCCTCCTTGATGGCTCTGACAGGTTTATGTCCAGGGAAAACCACAAACATGACTTAAAAACCCTTTCAAGGCCAAGCACACTTTCCTGCCTCCCCTGCACACAGTTGCCTTACTGAAGTGCTCTGCATCTCAGACATTAGATAGAAAAACTTCCATTTGCAAAGAACCACAGTGCAACACACATCTGCTGGGATGTCAGAGCATAACTGCAGTTGGTAATGTTGCAAATGTAAGGACAGATTAGGTTGTGGATGTAGATTATGAACTGTAATGTAAAACACTACCACTCTAAAAGACAACTGTCCAGAAATGCAACATCTATGCACAGTCTGATAACAATCTCAAAGAATCCCAAAGAATATTTAATTCTCTACACAGTAATGCTGCTCCTTCATCCACTGCACCATTAATCAAAGGACATGACATTTTGACACACAGCAGAACTAGACTTCACAAAAACTCACCTGCTAACTGAATGAATGACAAAATCAAATAACATATGTGGCTGAAAAAGCCTATCACAGCTGACTTAGGGCAATGGCAGGGGACACCCTAGACAGGTCGCCAGTCTGTCGCAGGACCACATACAGAGACAAACAAGCACTCTCACATTCACACCTACAGGCAGTTTAGAATGATCAATTAACCTCAGCATATTTTTGGACTGTGGGAGGAAGCCGGAGTACCCGGAGAAAACCCACGCATGCACAGGGAGAACATGCAAACTCCATGCAGCAAGATCCCAGGAAAGCCAGAACACAAACCAGGGATCTTCTCGCTGCAAGGCAAAAGTGCTAACCACTACACCACTATGCAGCCATTATCATTAATGATAATATAAAAAAAACCTTCTAACATTCCCTCCTGTTTATCATTAACACATTCCTTTATGATCACCAGACTCAAAACTAGTCATGGGATGAGGCCACATTATTTCTAAACCACAGTTATTCACTGTTGCTAAATAAAAACAAAATTGACTGAAAAAGTACACAGGGTGTGCTCTAACACAGTAAATAGCTGAGAAAACCCAGTTGCCACCTTCCAGCAGGACAATGACAATTACTGACATCTCTCTAAAGCAAAATGCAAGAAAAACTCTTTATTCTCATTACAAGGACACATAAAACCACTCAACAAGCAATGTACGCAGACAAACACACATACACTACACATTTCTGTTTCACTGTGTTCACTAACCTTCTCCAGTGTCTCTCACACATGCACGCACACACACATGCGCACACACACACACATATGCCCCCACAGAGCTAGAGAGGGACACATGTGAAACACTGAGCCACAGACCAAGCTGTTAACTGCTGACAACAAGAACAAAGAGAGCTATATCCACCCTGATTCCTTCACACACATCAGTCCCACTCAGTGACAGGAATGAGACAAGCAGATGAGATTCCCTCTGTTTATTTACCCTCCACACAGCTGCACACACACACACACACACACACACACACACACACACACACACACACACACACACACACACACTCACGCACGCACACACACACACACACACACCACAATGACAGTGGACACAGTAAATTCCTCTTGATGTAGTTAAAATAAGACACTGGGACGTTTTCTGGGTTTCACTGGACAAGATTCACTCCAGCATCTTTGTTTATGTGACATATCAGGCAAAGTATCATGATATTTGAGTCACTGTGTTACTGTAAATCTGTCTGCAGTGAAACCATTTTTAGACGCCAGGCATTACTTTTACACATCAACAGATACCATGATGCTGTAGCAGGATAGTCCTGCCCAAGGTCTGTGTTCTCCTGGTCTGCACGGGGCCATAAGCCAATCGGGGCACGCCCACCAGCTATAAAAGCTGGGGAGCGGCCCCCTATACGTTCTCTCTCTCTCTCTCTCTCTCTCTCTCTCTCTCTCTCTCTCTCTCTCTCTCTCTCTCTCTCTCTCTCTCTCTCTCTCTCTCTCTCTCTCTCTCTCTCTCTCTCTCTCTCTCTCTCTCTCTCTCTCTCTCTCTCTCTCTCTCGCTGAGGTTGAAGCCACGCCCCCTTCCGGTTGCTCGCCCTGGGTTGTTACCGGTGTTTAGAACTTTCGGCGTGTTATCTTGATTGGCGTCGGGTAGCTACGTTTAGTGTTACCAACGGTAGGTTGTATTGCTCCTTTTGTCTGGTTTATTCCAGCCAGCAGCCTGCCTGTTTGGTAAAATGTTCATTGCAATTGTAGGAAGCTACAGCGGCTGAAGCGGCTCCTGACGTGCTCTCCCTTGTGTGTATGTGCCACGCAGCTGCCCAGAGGTATGCTCGTTTTTTTTGATGTTGAACATAATGAATTGCCACATTCTTCTAACACAGCCTTTCTGTTGTGTCCCCATGCTGTTTAGTGGCAGCGCCAAGGACCCGCTGCTGTTTTGCCTTGCTGTTGTTTTGCTTCACTTTGGCCATGTATCTGTGATGGGCTTGCTATACGGCTAACTGCAGCTAGCCTCCGCTATTTCTTTGCCTCATCGGCCTGGTCTGCTTCCCCTCGGCGTCAGCCGGGTTAGACCAGGTAGCTTGGGAGTTGGATTTCTTTTGGAATTGAATATTTATCTTCTTGTTTTTAACATTCGTACTCTTTGTGTCCACGTGGGGACAGCTTTATGGGTGGATATTATTTGGGGTTTAGTTTCTTTTTGTTTGGCCTTATGGCCTATATTGGTTTGATCAATTAAGATCAATTTTCTATTTTATTTGTTGTTTGGTTAGCTGTGTCTAAAGGATTGGTTTAGTTTCTTTTTTTTACTTTGAACTTTAAATGTCTGTGATTCTTGGTATTTTTTTGGTATTTTGTATTCTGGGTTTAAATGTTTCTTTCGTGATGTTTAGTTTATAGGATTTTTGTTCTTGTTTATAGTTTAATTTCTGACTTTGTTTATTTTGTGTTCCCACTAATCCCCCTTTTGTTTGGTTTCAGAGGGTGAGCACCCATGGCAGGGAACGTGGTGTCGTCGGTGGTGGTATCCCTCCCCGTGTGATGTGTGAACCCTGGGTATTTTTCATTTAATCCATCGTGTGTGTGTGTGTGTGATTTTATTCACCTGGTGACCTCTCCCTGGGCCCTGTTCCTCCCCTCCGGTGATACATCCTGCCACATGGTAAGCAACAGCCTCTGCCCCTTTGCACCTCCCTCCCTTTGTTTTATCTAGTTGTTTTGATTGATTTTAACTTGATTGTCAATAAAATTTGATTACTTAATTGAGCGACCACGTCTCTTGCCTGGTGGTATACGGACCTGTGTGCCTCAGACAAATTATTAAGAGGCAGAACTGTCCTTGGGGGTGTCCCCCCCCCCCCCAAGGTGGCGTTGTCAAGCTTAGCTTAAGAGCTACTGGGCAATTTGACCCTGGCCCTGGCTCTAAGCGCTCCCCGTATTCTGCAGCCCTCCTAGCTTGCTGCTACTACACTCGCCACAATGCCATTATGTGTCTTCTATTCGATCTTCATTCTCCTTATCTCCTGTTCAACACATTGTATTCGTATTCCAAGACTCACCGATTTTATGCAATTTTGGACGGATTCAGAATTATACATATTGCACGTGAGAGATTTTTTAAAAAAAAATTAATGTTGTTGCAGAAATGCTGCCCTATAATGTATAATGTATTTTGTCATGTCTTTTGTTTAGTTTTTGCTTAAACCGCATAAATGTTGTTGCAGCATCCACTGTACACCAGAATGAAATACAAACCAAGCTTTTATACTGAGCTCCCAGTTCTTAGTTGTATACCTGTCCATACTCTCTGTACCCAGCATCTCAGGATCAGCCCTCTGTTGGTTCATGTCCTACCTCTCAAGAAGATACTTCAGAGTATCTTGGAGGGGAGAAGTGCCTGAACTGGACAGCCTATCCACAGGGGTTCCTCGAGGGTCAGTGCTCGATCCCCTCCTCTTCTCAATATATCCAACCCCACTTGGTGCAATAATCCACCCTCATGGTTTCTCATGTCATTGCTATGCTGATGATACCCATATTTTCACGATGTTCCCCCCGGACAATCACATGGTCTCTCCCCCAGTCTCATCATGACTTGCAGATATCTCAGCATGGATGGAAAAAAAAACCCCACCTTCAACTAAACTTCTCCAAGACTGAGCTCCTTGTCATTCCAGCAAGTCCCTCTATACAACAGGAAATCAACATCCAGCTTGAATCAACCCAACTGAAACCCACAAAGTCTGCCAGAAACCTGGGTGTCATGATCGATGACCAGCTAACCTTTAAGGCTCATGTGGCCTCTGTTGCTCGGTCGTGTCGATTCGTCCTGTACAACATCAGGAAGATCAGACCATTGCTGTCTGAACATGCAGCACAACTCCTGGTACAGGCTCTCCCGACACGCATCGTCAAACCTCTGCAGACGATCCGGAATGCAGCAGAGTGTCTGGTTTTCAACCAGCCAAAAAAAAGCATGTCACCCCACTGTTCAGATCGCTTCACTGGCTTCCAGTTGCTGCCCGCTGAACTCTCATTCAGGTCTACACTCCCTCCAGCTCACTACGCTCGGCCAGCAAAAGGCTCCTGGTCCAACCACCACAACAAGGCCAGTCTATAGCTAGACTCTTCTTCTCTGTGGTTCCTCGATGGTGGAGCAAGTTACCAAACTCTGTTCGATCTGCAGAGTGTCTCTCAGTCTTTAGAAAAAGACTAAATACCCAATTCTTCACTGAACACCTTTACATCTGACAGACTGCAAAACAAAAGAACCAGTCTAGCTCCTGCTGCATTGTAAAAGGCCTTGCGATTGGTCGAAATTGGTTAGCTGCCAACGATTGGACCAATCAAATTGCTCGATGCATTCTTTTGTTACAATTCATGGCGGCATGTTCGTGTTGGAATTTTGAGCTATTGGGATCGTTTTCGGTGGAATCATGAGGTTTTTATCGAAAGATCAAGAGTCATCGGTGCTAGAAATAGATAAAAGTGTCAAAAACAAGTTCCAATGGAATTGGCTTGAGAGGAAAGTCATTTGAGTCATTTAACAAAACATTGGGTATTTGACTCATGACTCAGGGCAAAATGAATCCCTGATAGTGTTTAAAGAGTGTTCTGGAAATGTAAAAAAAAAACTGACACAGCTGACTCCATAGAGGAAACTGTGACAGAAGTGACTTTGTGACCAGTGTAGAACTCCAGTGTAAATAGTGTTAAAAGACCTATAGAACTGTAAAAATTGTAGGACTAAATGCAGTGAGACAACATTGAAGAAAAAGTAAGTTAACTTTTCATTGAATTAACTTATTCATTACAATCTAGTCTTCTGTAATTCTATGCATGTTTTTCATTCTAAATCACCTCTATTTTACTGAAAACCTCTCGGCTTCAGGGGGGCTGCGCCCCCCTGGACCCCCCTGAAGATTGTATACGGAGCATTTTCAGCTGAAATCAAAATTTGCTGTTGCCATGCCTGTCTCATTTGCAGCAGTAGGGGGCACTAGAGGCACAAAATGTAACAGTAATGTAAAAGAAAAAGGAATTTTCAAATAGACTTTTTAATGCAGGTTTTTAACTTTAAATGACAATATATTTGTCGTACAATTCATCCACATGAATTAACTCAACAGACTTAACCGCAAAGGGAAACTAACTTATCCAGTTGACTTCTGTTTTTTGTTTTAGTCTGATAAAAATAAAGTACTAAGGAGAATCTAGTGGAAATCATTTGACAAACCTGACTGAATATCACAAGACTTGTACATTATATACAGCATAATAATACACAGATGGTAGAAGTGGAGGTCAGCAGTAACCCCTGAGGCAGAGGAAGGTCAGGGGAGGTGGACAGTAAGAAGAAGAAAAAAACTCATCCAAGTGGGACAGTTTTAGACTCAGCACCTGCAGAGGAGCAAAGTTGAATTTTAATGTTCAGAAAAAGGTTAAATGCTGCAAGACATGAACCGAAGCCGACTATAAATATGAAGGAGTGCAGTTAGAGCAGAGCCTCTAACAATGTGGGGGCACTATGGTGTTCCGACGAGGTGAAATTAGTAAATAATAGGTAAACAAAACAATACAGGCACACAGGAGTGAGATTCTAATGCATTACTAACTATAATGTTAGCAAATGTCCAACCATGTCAATGTATACAAGCTGGAAAATAAGGATGTGTCCTTGTGTGTGTGTCCTTGAGTGTCTCTATGTCCCAGCAGTCTGAAGGTCCATAAATAATTCAGTTAATGAAAGTGAGTGGACAGTTAAGTTGATTTGGACAAGGGGACCGCTCAAATGGACAGTTCCATGTTTTACTTAAGATCAGAAATTACAAAAAACATCACTTCGGAGAAGCACAGATGTAACAGGACGCTGGATCTTAAATAAACATTACCGCCTTTCCTAAATGTGTTTTAAATAATTCTTAACCCCCGATAGGTAACTACGTACAGAGGCCTTTAGTCAAGATTTGGACACTTTTATTAACTATTGATGTTGATTTTCTGTCTCAGAATACTGCATGAAGCACATTCACAATTATGCAAATGTCTTGCTTTCTTGAGGGAGGACGAGGAGAAGATTGTAAAGTCAATATAAAAAAGTCAGTTGTTTATTGGATGGATAGAAAATGATTCAGCAACAACTTTAAAGATAAATTGAATTACTTTATTGAGCAAAAACAATTCTGTGGCTCCAGCTTAATGCGCCAACATGGGAATTTGCTAACTTTGTTTTAGGATTCTAACAGTATTATTTATATATTTGGTTTTGCACTGTATAGATAGATAGACAGACACAGACAGATAGATACATACATACATAGATAGATAGATAGATAGATAGATAGATAGATAGATAGATACTTTATTAATCCTGAGAGAAATTCAAGAGAAGAAGATAAATGTACATCTGTGCACAGTGTTACCAAATATTATCTCATAATAAGGAAAGCTGAATGTGAACATTTTGCATGATCAATTTTCTTTTTTCTTTTTTCTTCTTTTTTTTTTTTTTTTTAACCCATGCTGACTTGCACCTTTGCTCCTTTTGCAGATATTAACAAAATATCTTGTATGTCATTCTATTCTACTATCCAGCTACGATCAATGAGACTGGGCATCCTGCACTGTCATTCCTGTGATGTATGGGGTGCATTATGTTTACCTTGTAAAAAAGAAAACTGAGACCTTTTTGACCACAGGATTTGTAGGTCAGTAAGCCAAATATAATGATGATGGCCGAGGAGGCTGTTGGAGATACTTAAAGTGCTGAAACACAAGCTCTGTGATTGATTATCATTAGCAGGGATCCTGCAGCTACTGCTGTGAAGAAGAAAGACTTTGGAATCAATAGTGTGTTTGAAAATTTCCAAGAACCTACCTATGGACAAAAATACCTCCACTCGAGGGAGCTGCTGGTGGAAAACTGTCGATGATGACCCTACGCCGATGCACCAGAGTTAGACTGATGAAGAGACCCTCCTATTTGGGTGATTGTGCATGCAGTGTGGTCAGCAGCACCAAGGTGAGCACTGTGAGTGTGACTGGGGACTTTGATTGGATAATCCATGTGTAAATGCATGGAACGTCCTGTGAGGTGCTGAAAAGACTCAGCAGCAGCAGCAGCAGATGGCCGTCGTTTGGAGCTGTGGCGTAACAGGGCTCAGGTGTGTGCCCCACAGCAGACGCTTCCTACCAACCCTGAATACCCATGAAAGAAGAAGGGAGGCAGTGAGGGTGAAAACTGCAAGAGATAAGGAACTTGAGGTGATGTGAGAAAGCAACGAGTTAGCTTGTTAAACATTGTGTATACAGGTCAAGATATGGATTTGCTTCTTTTTGCCTAAACACACACCAATAATATCAACCTGTTTGTGTGACATTTCTGTGTTTTGGTGTGTTTGTCAGTTCAACAGAGCAGATAATTAAAAAGCAAGCAGACAAATGTTTTATTTTTCATGCTGTCGGAATAATTTGATTGACCTACCCGCCTGTTTTGTTTTGTTTTTTTCTTTTTGAAAGCCTCTCACAGAATCAGTCACGTCCTCTTGAAACCAAAGTTGTAATGCTGCAAAACTCGAATGAAAAAGAAAAGAAGAAAAAAGAACTTTTTTGTCTGAAGGACATTTCTGATTAAGAGATTGAAAAACCTTTAGGAATAAATATGCATGCCTACACATTTCTATCAATGATAAAGAGCACTGTAACTAACAGCCAACTCCACAAGGCACTTTGACGCAGTCAAAATTCAGCTTTGATTTTCTGTTTTACATTGTGTTTTGATGAAACCAAATTTCCTCGGTAATTTTGTCTGTTTTCTTTTTGTCTTTTACGGCCTTCAATTCAGTTTTTGCAGAAACTCAAAAGCTGCTGTTTTGTCAGTGCAATCTATAAATGTTATGCAATGTCTGGAAATACATTCATGAAAATAATACATTTGTGGGTGGACTGCAAAAGGGTTCAAGCATGAACGCTGTGTAGAAACAATACATTATGTAACATACATCGCTGTCAAGTGATTGAAAATCTACACTATGAGCCAGGTCAGTGACATGAAGCAAGGCTAAAGTATGTGCATGCATATGTGCCCACATACAGCAGATACAGTACAACACATGGGAGCATGCGTGAATTTAATAAAGATGCTCAGCTGTCTGGAGCTTGGAGATTCGATTGTGATGTGCTTCTGCCAGAAGAGCCGTCTTTTTGAGCTTCTTGTTCTGCTGTGAAACGTCTCACATGCTTCATTGGCATCGAGGTCAGAGAAAACCTGCATATGTGCAAACTGACAATATGGATCTGACTGTGAGGATTACTATACAGGCATCTGATTTCACTTTTTTATGTGTAGCAGAGGATACAACTAGCAGCTAAAACTACTCCATATGTGCACACATTGTCCTCTAATGCTTTTCTACCAGCTACCGAATGCAGCTTTGTGTTCTGTGTGCATTGTACACTGTGATGTGGACCTTAATCAGATGCAAATTTTTATTTATTTAGTGGCTTTCATCTTTCAGACGTGACATAAATATGCATTTCATCCTGCTCCTTCACATTCTGACTTTTTATGGTAAACACTTCACTGATGAGCTGGTAGGCTGCCACACCACAGAGTGGGCATAAGCAGTGTGACATATTATTACAGTATGCTGATGCTGGAGAAGAATCTGAATGACATATCCGTCTAAATCTATTTTTATAAGCTTGCAAGCCATTCATTTGCCACAAATTGACTGTATTTGTGGCATGCATTCCCATTAAGTTCAATGCATTTTGCTGATTTATGCATAGATCACAGTTTAAATGCTGCTTTGTGCACATTCTTTACATCTAATTCAGATTGTGTGTATTTCTTTTCCTAAGCTGTCAGGTGGCAGCTTCTGCAGCCTCTCTGGAACCTCGTTTCCACCCCTACTCCAACTCCAAATAACCGTCCCTGCGTAAAGCCCATCCTTCCCTCAGCAGCTGGACTCTTCTCCACTCCCACCTCCCCAACATCTCTGCAAGCCGAGCCGACTCCCTCCTCACCAGCCTGGACCAATGAGTTTAGACGGAGGAGGGAGAGAGAGAGAGGATAAAAAAAAATCAAGCATTGTGTTATGGGGAGCGGATTAAACAAGTGTGCTCAAGAGTGAAGAACGACAGGTAGGAAGTGGAGGTTTTTGAACTTGACTGTGCGCACAGTTTCTTGGTGTTTTTCGGGTGGATAAAATGCGGTTGCTTGTGCGTTTGATGCTGCAGCTTCTCTTATTGGAAGTGATCCGTCAATGACAAATGTTGTTATCAAAGTGTTCATTTTAAGTGCGATTATTTGTCTGAAGAAGTGGAGATGGTCGCTCCGGCCACCTCGAACCTTTTAGCTGCTGTGTCCAAGATGACAGATTTGAGTTCATTCACGGTGATGAGTTGTTAACTAAACGTTTAGAAGCGCGTCTTGCATCGTTTTCATAAAGTTGAATCGGCAGCCAGTTTCGCTCAAACGTGTTGCTTTACCAGCAGAAGTTTTGCTTCATCAGATTCACATTTTACACCTTTTCTGTTGTATTTCCAGCTTTCTTTGAGTGAAGTTTGATATGAACGCTGTTGGGAAACATGTGGCTTCACATCTGGAGCGCAGAACCACGGGCGCTGTCCCTGGTGCTGACAGGCAAACGTGCTCCACACTTGTTTATTTGCCTCCTCAGTAAAAAAAAAAAACCACACAATGCTGGCGAAAAAAAAGTCAAACCTCCGCCCTCATTCTTCATTTTAAAGGCAGCGTTCTTGCTCAAGGACACCTCAGCAGGGCGGGTGCTGCCCACAATGGAGCTTCAACTCCTTCACTTCTTGGTTTTTGTGTTAACATCTGAGCTCTAAACACCACTTTCACTTGTTTCCCCATTGTTGATTGAGAGAATGAGACAGGAAAAATGCCCCTTTGTTCCACTTAATGTGTTTTCTATCTCATATTTAGTCCCGGAAACAATATTTAAACAATAGTGAGGCAGTAAATACAAAATGCCTGTGATTTTACATGCATTTTAGCAGACAGCATTGTTAAATTGAGAGGTAGCACCGGTTGATGGTCCTTAAATGAATCTTTGCAGATTCAGAAGCACCTTGATGTCCTGTCTGCCGTCATTATCGAGGTAAGATGATAGTCCTCACACAGGGGAGTAGCTCTGACAGTCAGTGATAACAGCTTGGGTTTGGTTGTGTCTCCTGGGACTCAACAAAAATCTCTGTTTTTATGACATCTGTACCAAATCAAAAGGGCCTTTCTCCTGTGAGCGTACCACATCTTTACTGAGATCCCCCGACCGACCAAGTGGATTTTTCCATCCCTCGGAGCAGCACCAACAGCCTCACATCGCACTGCTCTTGCTGGTTGGCAGCTCCTCTTTGCCCTGAGCCAGGATGAATGACGTTCTGGAGGCCACCTCCCCTGCGACCAGCCTCAGCGGTCCGGCCGCCTGCGTCTGCAAAGTAGAGCTGCGTGTGTCCTGCAAATCTCTGCTGGACCGAGACACGCTGAATAAGTCGGACCCCTGTGTCATCCTCATGGTACAGACCAATGGACAGTGGACAGAGGTGAGGCCCCCATTCTTTTCTTCAGTCTCACTAATGTACAGTTGAGCCTTTTGAGGTGGGAAGTATGTCTGATATCTCCTAAGTCAGCAATTCTATACGCAGCCTTTAAAAATCAATCCAACATCTTTTATTCATCTCCCCACGTGAATGATTAACCACAATATTTTATGTGCTTTGACTCAAACATGAATAGAGCTCGAATTATTCAGGTATGACACCTCGGGGTGATCAGAGCAACATGTTTTCTTAATGGTTAATGGTTAAATAATTACACTGAAAGACACTGAAGAAAGCTGCTCAACCCTCCCCTTTCCTTTACTACAAATCTGGCAAAAATATTAGGATTAAACATGGCTGATATGTGAATTCTTACTGATAAGGGTGATATTTCTTTCTCACTCCAATTATTCCAAAATCTGTGTTTTCACAGAAGATCAACCAGGGAGATAAATCTGTTAATGGTTAGGTGAATTTGCAGCTGTTTTTGCTCTTTTGGAAACGATCCCGGCTTACAAAACAGCCGTCTGGCTTGGAATTAAAAAATGTCAAATAGAGAATGCATTTGCAGTCAACATTTGTCTGTCTACGCAATTGACTAATTTACTAACAGACTGCTTTTCCTGCCCTGTAGGATTCACATTATGTGTATTTCACTTGTCTACATGAGCAAACAGTAGCATGATGGGTTGTGTTCCAGCTGAAAATGTGTACTTTCTTGGATCGGTCCCAATCTGATTCGGAGTGTAGACAGCAGGTCTCTCATTTCCCTGTTAATTAAGTCATTTAGTTCACGAGGGAAAGCCAAAACACAGGTCTCTATTAAGTAGAGAATGTGTTAAAGTGTGGCAGAGGACATCTAATTATATCGATTTTTTTCCCTTCTCCCTCCCAACCCTTCATCGAACAAAAAAGCTCCCTTTTCAGAGAAATGGGAGATAATAATTAACTGTAACTCTGCCAGTTTTCTGCCACATGGGAGCCATTTGTTGAAGATGTTCACTGTAATGTTTGGGAGAACATGGAGCCTTGAGATGCTATATTTAGGCAGGGATGATTAAAAAACACGTTGCTGACGGTGCTATGGAGGTTTCCTTGGTTTTAATTTGATAGGAGGTTGCTAACGTGAGATGACTGACCTGAGTTCAGTGTTGCATGATGAATGTATAAATGCCTATTTTTAGCTCCACTCATTGAAGCAAACTCATATGATACCAAATAACTCAGATTACGGCACACGGTACTATGTAACATCTCTATCTATCCATTCATCCAGTCTTGACAGAACTGACAGTCAAGTCCTTCACTATTGGGAGGAACCACTCCTCATACAAATAGTCTACTTACGTCAACAGCTGAGTAAGAAGCAGAGCCCATGTCTTTCTCTTTTCTGAGCTCTTTTTGAATGGCCCGAGTGACTTGCCAGCGCTAACTGAACTCATTTCATTATTCCCCTTTATCATCACCTGTTCACTCCTAAAGACAAATTTAGCATCAGGGTGGAGATGACGAGATATTCTCCACTATTTGCCTGCTTTTTGAGTGAACTGGACCCCACGTGCTCCTGTGGTAATGAGTTAATTCCCAGCCTGATCTTTTCTTTTGATATCTAACCTAAGCTTACACGGGCTCGTTATGATAAAGCTATAATGCTCAGCCCCACCTGGAGGAACTGATTTCACAAATTAATCTCCCATGTCAAGGAACCTCTTTATAGTTCTGGCCCCACACCAACAATAAACAGGCGTCACAGACTTCAGCACAAACCTTTCCTACGTCGCTCTGATTAGCTTTCATCAACAAACAGACTCATCCCAAATCTGTCCATCCAGATGGCACAACGAGAGGCAAAGAGAAACCGGGGTAAATGAGGCTGACGAGGCCAAGTCTTAGCGGGTAGTTGTCTTTTTTGTATTGTTTGCCTGTGTGTAATAGAAATACTAGAACAACCTCTGCTCCCTGTATTTTGATTATTATTGTTAACCAGAAAACTACTTTGATTATTTATTTAGAACTGTGAAAAAGGGCCAAAATCTATTTATTTTCAATCATATGTTTCCAGTAATGAGGAAATAAATAAAACAATTGAAGAAAACAAGAATAAAACTGATGATTGCTGAATGATGCCTTTCCTCAGCGTGTAAATCAAGAATAATCCATATAAATGCAATAAACAAGCATTGGGAAATTTGTCATTTTAGGCTTTACAATGCAGCTACAGATGTGAACAGAGCAAATGTGGATGCTTCCATATAGGTGGGAGGCATCTTGTTTTGTTCCTTCAGAGGGAAGGGCTCACTGCAAAGTTTCTCTGACTCATCACCATTTTCCCACAATGAAACTATTCTACTGGAATGTGAATGGTTTCTTCTAGAACGGCAACACCCCCATCCACTGAATGGTCGGGAAATAATATCAGTCGTGTTGTGTAACTGTCACAGTCACCGGTGTGTCAGACGTTTGAGACGCAGTGCTAAGAATGGCCAAAAACTTTGACTTATGAGTCTAAATTTGTCTGTAAAAAGCAAGACTTGTTGCAAAATCAAAGTATCATTTCTTTAGCGCTGACTGAAATGTTGCAGAATAATGCTTTGATTCAAGGAGAGTGCCACAGCTTTATGTGAACCTTGAAGTGATAAAGAAAAGCCATCATTCATTATGTTCAACATTATGCTTTAATATACGGTACTGCAGTGTGAAAATGGAAACTTATGTAAGATACAACTCCTACATACAGCATTCAATTTAGGATGTTATTCATAAAAAAAATCCTAAAAGTCTTCAAGTGTTTCAGGAAGGACAAAGTAATTGTTTACATAGGTACCATTTTTAAAAGAAAAATTTATTTTTACCACTGACATTCTCATAATATTCTGGAATGAACCATCCTCCAAACACAAAATGTTGCACTATCTTTTGGTAAAATGGTGTTCATCAAACCAACAGAATGGAAAAGACTTGATAATATATTACAAGGAGCTATTGAGCTGTTGGCTCAAGGTGCAGTAACATCTGCTAAGATACATGCTTGATGCTTGTTCTTTAATTTAAAGATTAGTAGCTTAATATTTCTGTGCATGGTGCAGAAATTGTGCTTCTTGTTTGAAACACTCTGTTGTTTTAGCACAATGGGAAGCCCAGCTCAGGCCTTTATCTGATCGAGACTGTATCTACCAAAGCGAGAAATGGGAGACAAGAAAGCGCTGTCACCCATTTCTAAAGTCATCATGACACAAGATCTGGTCCTGCTCCACCGACAGTGAAGAAATGACTTTGGACTCTGGACAAAAGGGTACTGAAGTGTATGGCTGCGTTTTGGATGACCACTCAAAGCCCTCTCAGGCTCTTATTTTCTGGCAATGGATCAGCTCCAGATGATGCCCCCTCGATGGGCCTACTCTCCTCTCTTCAGTTTTAGTAGATTAAATCCCAAATATATATTAAACATCAACAAAAATACAGCATATCTCAAAAAATACTGTAGTCTGGATTTTTCTTTGGCTGCATCTGTTTCCTTTTTTTTTTTATCATAATTTATTGATATAAAGCTCTGTGGACTTAAATATCATACTCAATGATGATTTGTCCTTGTGACAAATTGGGCAGCATAGAAATGTTGGTGGAGCTGTGTCAGAGCTAAATCCTACATCATGAGCAGATGGGGCCTCAGAGAGCTCAGCTTTTCCTTGTCAGGCAGTCAAAGACAAGCGTGGATGTTTTCTTTACGCTGAGATTAAATGTCAGAGTCCTCCAATCGTCTCTCATATCATCCCCTTGACGGAACATAATAACATTTGCTTCCACATACGCTGGTGTTCCTCAAAATAAGTGGGAAGTCAAATATGCTGGAAGTTAAATATTCCTGACTTACCCTGTAAAATGATAGGTCCTGCAAAATTGCTTTTTTTTTTCAAAGAAAAACTTAATTTCCCTGCAATCAGCCATTGCTTTAATGACACATATCATGATAAAGGATACTGGAACATTTAAATACATTAGGAGTGTGTGAAGGTTCAAAGTGTTATTGAGTTTGTTCCCTCACAGCTGGACAGGACAGAGGTGATCAAGAGCAACTTGCACCCAGTCTTTGGAAAGGTTTTCTTACTGGATTACTACTTTGAAGAGGTTCAGAAGCTGCGATTTGAAGTCTACGACATCCACGGCACTCACAGCATTGGCACCCGTGACGATGACTTTCTGGGAGGAGTGGAGTGCACTCTTGGCCAGGTAACCCATTTAGCTGATTTGCAGTGACAGTGTTTACAAAATACACTGATACATAACAGGCTGAGTTTGACTCCTGTCCGCCTTGTGCATTAAAAGCACATGAAAACTGTGATTTGCCTGCTGAAATCATGCAGATTCATCATCTTCCTTTGTGTAGTAAATAAACCTCATGCTTTACATTTGCTACGTATAGTAGCAGAGTAAATGGATGCTGATTGATGACTCAGGTCCCTGCACGGTGCTCTTTACAGCTGAGGTCTCAAGGCCGACGTCATGTTTATTTTTCTCTTTGCAGATTGTGGCCCAGAAGAAGATGGTGAAGCCTTTGTTGCTGAAGTATGGGAAATATGCCGGCAAATCCACCATCACAGTAGGTTTTCTTACATTGTGCTTATGACCTCATTGCTCCGGTGAATGAAATTGTCTGGACATGGAGAAAGTGGAGGAGCTGAGGGAAATAATGGATGGCAGATCGATGGGGGAAAAGCATTAAGATTTCTGCATTCTTCTCTCCCCAGTCCCACAGCAGTTCACACTTAGACACCATAATGGACTGACGTTCTGTTTATGGAATTCTGTGTCTATCTGAATATTCTGAGCTGATTGAATTGGGGAAAAACTGAAAAGAAATGAGATAAAGTTGACAACACCACTTATAGAACTGCTTCTTGTTCCTGCCTTTACATTGCTGTGTGTTTGTAGTCCTCGCTGAACACTTTCTTCCTGTTAGAGACCCTCTTTAGTGTAATGGGACGACATTTGTGTTAAACATGTGGATGCACGCACAGGGAAGCAAGAAAATCCATAAGAAACGATGCATGTGTAAGAAATCATGTGTCAAGATGTGGAAGAGAGGAGCTGTTGGTTCATTAACTGCCATCTTAGAGTTAACAAACCAGTGGTGGTTGCATATTAAAAACATGACAAGCTTAATCACGCAGCGCTCCACTCAGGTCTGTAACCGCTCCGCCTTTGTTTGAAATACACAAGAGAGCCTCCTCTTCTTCTAATGAATTTATAGCAGACAAGATGCTGCAGGGCCTGTGGATGTCTAACAGCCCTATTATCTATAATGGTGGATTTTCTCATGCAGGGCAGATGTTCCCGTCTTTGGGCCCATCCTCTGCATATTCGGCTTGCATAAAGTTGTACTTGAACTCATCCAAATTTCTCACACAGGAGCAGAAAACTTTTCCTCATATATTCTACTCACTCTCTGCATACAGACATGACTTGAGGTGAAATCTAAACCGAGGATCTCTGCACTTGGACAGAGAAAGTTAAAGACAAATTCATCCATTTTAAATCTTTATTATTTCATCTTTTTACAGCGTTAGACTTTATGTAAGAAAGAGCCAACAGCAAGGACCTATTGAAGGTCTTCAGGATAACAGTAAAGGGGGATTTTCTGACCATTTCATCCACACAAATCTAAATAATTCAGTACACCAGTGTAATGTGTAATCCTTACCCAACATGTTGCGGCTGCCCACACAGCATGGCATTAAAATCTCCCTTTGTTCATTTTTAATTGCATTTGTAATAGTGTACCCTTTGATTCGGGCTTGCTTGCTTTATCTTTGTTTTACCTAGAATGTAGGAGTTGTTTTTTGTGAGGCTCCTAAATTTTGAAGACACATACTTGTATATTTGTACTTGTACACCCCCATGATGCATTACCTAATTCACAGGATGTGGATTAGGTAATGCATCAGGTATCAGGCGTTGGGTAATTATTCAGTAATTCTCTCCATGTGGATCCTTCCTCAGACAAAATTGAGATGAGTTAGTAATGCTGTGGGCTACAATTTGAGCTCATTAAGTGCATGCAAATACAACTATTAGCAGTTCCTGTTTGCAGTGTACCCATAAATGTGTCACTGAATGACTATACTAAAGAAAACTTAAAAAGTGATGATTCTGAAATTGCGAAGTTAGGAGGAGTTTGTATTCTAAGATTTTTAAGAGGATTTGTGAACTTTTGTGATGGAGATCAGGGATAATTGCATCCTCAAAAAGTGGTAGTCATTCTGGATTTTTAATATCATACCTGTGCGTTCAGATTTAAATGAGATATACCTCAAAACGGAAGACACATTTTGAGCAGTAGCAATCCAAAATTATAGTATGTCTCTGCGAGTTGTGTCACAGCCGGCGCTGCTGACTGTCGGTGAGCATCAGCGGGTAAACGGGAATAACTAATGTGTGGTTGCTTTTAGGCCACCAGCGTGCACCTGTCCCATTCAGCTCACCCTGCCTCACGTCAGGGGAGGTGTGCCTCACAGCGAAACCATGCAATTAACCATGACAAGCAGACGCCTAATCCCTGACCTTGTTATAAACATGAGCGTCTTTGTAACCTTCGTCCTAAATCTCAACACCTACGAGGACAGAATTTTAAGACCACAGACTCCTTCTGTCTATACCTGTTACAAAGACTTTTACCTGCTCTGGGTGCTTGTCAGGACAAGCTGTCAGATAAAACACACAAGTTTCCTACTTTGCCAGTCATCACTGTCAGGCTTTGTCTCGCCCTGGCCATGCTCGCTGTACCGCCACAGTTCTGGCAGTTTGATGTGAGGTTCCTGTCAGTTTCCTACAGACGAGTAGAGAACAAACGTCTGTGTTCTGTGAGTGGGCCAGACAGCGCAGAGGGAGCAGCGGAGGGTGCCGAGTGATTCTTAAAAAATGACGATCCTGATTGTGTTGCCTTTCTAACTAACACACAGGTCCAAAGAAACAAAGCAGCAGCTATTCTGACACGCACCTCTTACACAACTTCACTGTTGGGCTGCAATGTCACTTTCTCCATCATCCATTAAAAGTTTAATTCACAAGTTGAGGCAATCACCTGTGGCAATGGGGGCACTGAGTTTTCAGCTAATGAGTTGCTCCATTTATATGTGTCCAGCAATCCTGTGCCATGTAAAAATCATTTTAGAGATTATCTGCTCACAATGGAGCAAAAGGGAAAGTTACTTTTTTTTTTTTTTTTACAATAGAAAAGGTCAGATTATGTCTTTTTAATGCATAATTGGTAGACAGGTGTTTAGAAAATGAGATATTACAAAAAAGTGTCCCTGCACACTGTAAGAAAAGCGAAGAAAAGCAAAACACCACCTATAAAAGGATAATGACTACAACAATATTGATTTATAATTGTATATATTTATCGTTATTCATCATAGTAATACAAAATGATTGTTGGTAGAAATATTTTCAAAAGCAAAGATATTAGATTGCAGATAGCACTGTAATTTCCAGGATTTTTAATTCTGGGTGTAAATATATCCTTTATAAGCCATTACAGACTGTATTTACACAGCTTTTAGCAGCTTTTATCTAAAAAGCCTCACAATGTCTCTGTTGATTCACCCATTCACACGCACTAATGGAAGGGAGCTGCCATGCCAGGTAGTGGTACCATTGAACAATTTAGGAATCAGTATTCTAGCTCCAGGGCACTTTTAGATGGCAACATGGTCATTTTCGAAATCACTAATTGCTCTGATTTGTTCGAAGCACTGGTAAATAATGTCCACCGTCAGAAGCTCACTGTGGCACCCAAACTAACCATGAAAAGGTTGAATTTTTAGTGTGGAGTTTCAGTCACAACATTGTTTTCTGTGAGCTTTAAGGTCACATTTTAGAAATATGTGTTACATGGTTAAGTCAAAATTTGTTGCCATTTGTAGTGACGATCCGAACACCGAGGTATTACTGACAAACCCTGTTTTCCTTCCAGGTGCACGCCGAGGAAATTTCTGGCAACAACGGATACGTGGAGCTCTCCTTCCAAGCCAAGAAGCTGGATGATAAGGTGAGAGGAGGACACACATTTTTGATGGAAATGCCAACATATTTGCTTTACTAGACATTTTGAAACACTAGAAAGGTATGAGAGTAGTAATACGATCCTCCTGATGTCATGATGCTAGTGGAGCCCCAGAAAGCATCTACAATACTTCATTGGCAGTATGGTCTTGAAAGAGATCCTTATTCAGTTTCATTACAAATCAATAGAGATGTCATTTTAAAAGAGATAGAAAAATGTAATACACAGTGCTCATTAGTTCACATAATGGCTGGATGTGTAAATTACATTCCAATGTGTCATATGTGAAATGTGTGCTATTACTTTTTGAATTCTTCTGGCACCACTTTAAGGCTGCATATTACTGACCTTAGCTGCTCCTGGTCTCACACTGCATGTCAAACTTTGCTGAAGGCATATTTCAATCAAAAAGACAGCGGGAGCTTACGTCTAGTTACAGCTCTGATGATCTCAAGTCACACTATGTTCCCAGGAACAAGCCTTAGGATTCCAAACTCACAGATTGCCCTTGATTCCCAGCAGTGTTGGGGGAAAAAAAACTTACATTTTTGACAGGATTTATTTTTGAAATTGCAATTTGAAAATTTACAGCTGTGCAGACAGTAAAAATGAACTAGATGGCAATAAAAAGAATTTTTGTTATAAGTCCATCTTCTCCTGGTTGTGATGGTTGCTCCGTATATGCAGCTTGCTGCTGGAAATGTTGAGTTTCTGTACTGGGGGAAGCCACCCACTTGCTTTGTTAAAGTGAACTGATTGCCACTGAGATTTCTGCATGTTCAAATAAATCACTGTTACTTGTGAAGCATCGGCATGTAATCATGTGCCACTGAGACTCAGGAGTGTTCATCTTTTTACTCTGAACAAACACTGCAGCAGCTTATTTGACTACAGCAACCTCTTGGCACGAAAGCCCCATGCAGAAGATGATAGACACTGACGGTGTTTGGACAATTTCACTCTGGTTAGAGAAATGACTCCTCCTATGTTGTGTTATGCACATATCTTGGTCAGAAAAAATTAGGAAAGCTTGTGAGAATTTGAGCCTGGTGTTATCACTGAAGTCTGGTTCATTTTCGGACCATCTGTGCAAACAAGTCAACAACAAACATGGGTGTGAGCAGTGTTTGCTATCGCTAATGAAGGGTTAGAAATAACATTTCCTCTGCTTCCTCTGCTCTGCCTGAGTGGGATGGGAGTGCAGAGATTTACTGTTAAACCAGCAATCATTTAAATATTTGTTTTTCATTTTTGCCTTTATATCAGAGAGCAGAGGGAACCAGGAATGAGAGCGGAATGAGTGGAAAATGAGTCATCTTTTTCACGTCATATATTATTATAGAAATTATATAGACTGTACATATTGTGTCTTATTTGCTATCTTGCTAACATCACTGGCTACAAGGTTGCATTCGGAAATCACCTCGTTTTGCACAGAGTTGGAGGGTTGAGTGAGTTCAACATCTCCACTGTGAGGATGGAACTGAACGCATTTTCTCTGGTTGATATCCACCTGACAGTAACTAGTCTGTAAATACCTCCAAAAAAACCCTGTTTAAATCTACATCTGCTTTACTTCTTCTACGTCTGTAAAACACACAGGATATAAGGCACGTGTGGAGATTTTGAGGTAACTTAAGAGGCACCAGTGGAGTTTTTCAAAACTAGTTAGCAAACAGAAATCTATTTTCCAACCAGACCAACACAGTCACATTCATTTGGACTGAAATCTCTGATCATCTCATGCATTCATTCCTCATTTTCTACTTTTTTGTCACCACCCGTTACTTCCATCACTTCTGGTCACACATCAAAACCCAAAGTTTGGCTGTAAACCCAAACACTATGGTCTGTAAGATGAATGGTGGTTTTCAACAGGTGAGACAAAGCAACCTCTGACCTCCTACTACAAACCCGTTCAACAATATTATGATTTTAAATAAAACCAGGAGATCAGATTTGATGAGTTATTGGTTGTTTGTTCGAGTTGTAAACATTTCTTTAAACAATGCAGATTAGCTGTGACAGACCATTTGCATGTAGCAAAACATCTGCCAAAGATAACAGATGATGAGCCAAGCAGCAAAATGTTTCAAATTAGCTGCTTGTCAGCCTCATCACCACGACCTGCTGTAAATAATCACAGGTCACAATATAGATGTTGGTAAACAGAAGGATTAATTATGTGATACCATAGATTGCTGTGACTGGTAATGATTAGCATTAATGTTATTGTTAGCCCGAGATTGAATTTTGACATGTGTGTCTCTTCAGTCAATGCTGCTGATGCCACTGGCTAGCGGTTGCCATGGCAACAAAGAGAGGATGCTACAGCTTTTTTTTCCCGTTTTTTTTTCCCCTCCCATCCCCGAGGAGGTGTATCTGGCTAATGTGGCGGGAAATGAATCCTTAACTGTCTCATTCGGTGTACACAAACCCCCCACCACCACCACCCAGCCGCCACAATTCCACACACACAGACACACACACACACACTGTAATTATTTGTTTTTCTCCCTGAAGAATCAATTGACCTAAATAATCAGTGTTGCCGCCGCTCTCAGACGCCTGTACTTGAGGCTCAGGGGAAGATTCAAGGCCACCACAAATAACCATAAAAGATGTTTCACGTGTTTTCAGTTCAGAGGTATTTTTTAACAGTGATAATGTAAATGGACATAACCGCCCTTGAGTGAATTTGAATGCATGATGTTAATAGCAAGCCAATGTTGGACCCATTTTAAATGCATTTCGTAGGTGGAAAGTAATGAAGTGCAATCTAAAATTTTAATTCATTGCTAGTGGACTTCAAATATTGGTTGAAAGAACCAAAAAAGATATTTCTAAAATACAAAAAAGGCTACATGGGAGTAAAAAAAATGTTAAAAAAAATGCAATAACTAATGAATGACATTATTTTATAAGCTTGTAAAATATTCCCAATTCTGAATTGATAACCTCTTGTCCCAAAATATCACTGTACTGTGATTTTATGCCTCCCTGACCTTTAATCACAGAGATAATTATTTCCCCCTCAGCAATCAGCAGTAATAAATCAGTGTCAACAGCCATTTGTGTAAATTTCAGTTTCCTCCCGTATTCCTGGTCACATATTGAAATAAGCCAAACACTGCAGGAAGTGTGAAGTTTATCATAGACAAATGTTAAATATTGCCAAACATAATTTATTTAGCTTTAAGAAGCATAAATCTACTGAAACAAAAACCCCACAGTTTTAAACGTATTGTTGTAAATCAGTCTCTTGTTAAACAAAATTTAGATCTGAGCGAGAATTCTTGAATAAATGCAGCTAAAGAAAACTGGATAAATCCTATTTTTACATCGTTTGTAAGATTTGATTTGCTGCAATTTTACTAAGAAAACTCATATAATGTTACCATGAGAAACACTTAATTGAATAGACTTCTTATCTTTCCTATGCGTCATTCATTTCAGGGACCTCTCACATACAGACAGTGAGCTAGTAATTTAGTTTTATCCATTTTTGCAGGATCTCTTCAGCAAGTCAGACCCCTTTATGGAAATATATCGAATCAATGACGATGAAACCGAACAGCTTGTGCACAGAACTGAGGTAAGCTCACCACTGTTCCTCTCCCCTTTCATCACCACCTGTTAATGCATTTTTAGCCCTGTGATTCCTTTGTATCGTCTTCCTGCTCCGACAGGTGATTAAAAACAACCTGAATCCAGTGTGGGAGCCCTTCAAAGTGTCCCTTATATCCCTGTGCAGCTGTGACGAAGACCGGAAGCTCAAGGTAAGGGACCTTTAAGAATTGTGAGGGAAAAACTACAGGTGTCAGTGACTCAGAAACTGCATGACCACTTTTATTCAGCTGCAATCAGAAAACAAGGCAGAGCAAAGAAATTGTCAAACTGTGATCTACATATGGACTAAAATGCGTTCGGCTGATATCGTGGTAAAAGATATTCTGTAGATACTGAATGCACAGTCATACTGACAGCAGTAAACAGTGTCTTCTGTGTGTGCCACAGTGCCTCGTGTGGGATCATGACTCCAGGGGGAAGCACGACTTCATCGGCGAGTTCTATGCCACATTCAGGGAAATGCAGAAAATTTCCAGTGGAAATAAGGTCAGTGAATGGAAAGGAGGAGCAGAGCGGAGGAGATACAGCCATGTAACTGTTTCATCCGTCTCCAATATGCCTCGCTTTTTGCTCTGCCGAAATCCATCACAGTTGAAACAAATGTCATGCCTGCTTTCATATCATCTGAATGCCACAAGTTGCTGCTTCAGTTCTCTGTCCTTAACTTGCTTTGTTTTAGGTGTCGTGGGACTGTGTGAATCCCAAGTACAAACAGAAGAAGAGAAACTATAAGAATTCAGGAGTTGTCATTCTCACTGACCTTAAGGTAGGAATCTGCAGAAATGTATCATGTTTATCAGAACACTTTAACTCTTTTATTTGTTGTACAAAACTATTCTTTATGATTTCAGGAAGAAAATGAATGAATTGTTATAATATCTGCTTGTTTGTGTGTTTGTGTGTAGAAACAATCTTGGTTACTGTCCATCTAAATAAGAAAATTTCCCCATTTTTAGTCTCCGCTGCTTTGACAAGATGCATTGCAGTAATTTTTATCCTTTACAGTCAACAGATTGGTTGAGTTAATTCTGTTTTAATGACCAGATGCCTCTGGCACAGCTGAGCGTTTGCCCTTCCACCCAAGCATCACATCTTAGGTTGTGCCTGAAAGAAATCTTCTTTTTCTTTCTTTCTTTCTTTGCAGCTCCACAGAGTGTACTCCTTCTTAGATTACATCATGGGAGGATGCCAAATTCACTTTACGGTAAATTGAGCAGTCCGTGTTTCGTGACGCTTCACTGTCATTGAGCAGTAGTTAGCTGTAGTTGCATGAAACCATCTAACAAAGCACAAACAACACGTTGATCATACTGATGACAGATAAACAGTTTGGTGTTTGTGTCTTTGCGTACAGTCCGTTTACTTTTTGTAGGCAGCCTCATGGAATAAATTGAAACTTTCTCAACTCTTGCCCTTTGGTCTACCCTCTGTAATTGTTGCTCTTGATCTTTAGCTGGATGGCTGAAGCAATGAATATTAATTGTGAGGACTGCTGTAGATGCAGCTCCTCCTTGTTCAAGTAGCTGCTTGGATCTACAGTATATGGGAGCTGTAGTTGCTTTAGTCTACGTGGGTGTGAGAAAAAAAAAAACACAAGTTCTTACCTCCGATCAGCACTTTATGCTGCTATTAGTCATATTTCAGGCTCCCTTGCTCATAATAGCTTGTAACATCAGAAGCAAACAAGAAAAAGTCTTTGCAGAAAGTGGCAAAAGAAGAATTTAGCTGATTCTATCATGTTATTCATGTTGCGCACTTTGTAATTTCTTTCTACCAGGTTGCCATTGACTTCACAGCCTCCAATGGAGACCCGAGGAACAGCTGCTCATTGCACTACATCAACCCATACCAGCCCAACGAATACCTGAAGGCTCTGATAGCGGTCGGGGAGATCTGTCAAGACTATGACAGGTTTGTCAATCTTCTGGTTCCTCAGAAAAAGGCTCTTTGGTGCCTACAGGGGCTGTAAGTGTCATAAAGCTGCAGAGTGCTCCTTGCATGCGATCGCAGCAGAATCTCACACACTGAAATGAGCTGCTCCATGTGAAACAGCAAAAAGACTGTTATGGAAATGATGGTGAAACCGAATGGGAGAGAATCCTGCAGGTTTTTTTTATATTTATGCTCGCCAGTTTTGTTGTGAAGCTGATGGAACTGAACTGTTGACCAGCAGCTTTTTGCACTGAAATGTATTTTACATTTAGAATTTTCCATAATAGCTGAGCCTCACATTGTTAAAAAAAAAAAAAAAAGCAGCTGTTTCTTGCAGCTTAAATATAGTTAATATTCATCATCATGCTCATGTTGGTTAGTCAGTTTTAATCGTGTCTTGTTAAGTAATGAGTGAGAAAACTGTACCTGGGAAAATTAGAGCAAGCAAATTTGGCTTCTACTGGCATTATTAATGCATGAGACTAATCTGGGGCTAAAGATGGGGCTTGGAAGCAGCAGTCAAGGACGCTGACACAATATCCTGGATATGCTCCTTTATGGTCCATTTTGATTAGCCATCTTTTTAGTATTAACTTCCATCCATCTGTCTATCTGTCAGATTGATGACATTTTGACTTTTAGACTTTGTCAGCTGCTGGCATTTAAATCAGTTACTGACAGCTTTTTTTGGCAGAGATTTCCAAACAAATTGGCAATTTATTTCTAACCCATTCTAGCGTAATAAATTGGAAAATAAACACTCTGACGAACACCACGTCTCTCACATATTATTTTAGCAAATAACATGGTGCGCAAGGGCCCCTATATATCTCTCTACTTTTATGTTGCTTTGTGGCACTTACGTTGTTATGATCAGATTATAGGAATACTCATGTAACTTCAGTGTCTTGCCACACAGTCCATACATGTAGTTCTTTTTTAATCTTATGTGACTATTCCACAATTCAGATAAACATTGCTAACTGATACAATATGCCTGCTAAGTCACTGGATATTTAAACAAACCTTGGACAGATTTCAAAGCAACATTTCTGGTGTGCCCTAAAACTACTGGGGCTCATGGAGAGGAAAAGAAACAAAAAATTTAAAGAAGAAAAATGTGTACTCGTTCATGGGTGTTGGCAGAAAGCAGTAAAAAGTACCGTATTTTCGCGACCATAAGGCGCACTTAAAAGTCTTAAATTTTCTCCAAAATGGACGGAGCGCCTTATAATGCGGTGCGCCTTATGTGTGCACCGAGTTCCAAAACGTGTAAATGTTACTGTGTAACTTCGATGAGCTCCGCTTGACTAACTGAGAACATTTCCTGCTGACACGCTGCTTATATAGAGAAAAGGAGGACGTGACAGAGGACAGCATGAGAACGTTAAAGGGGGAAGTGTGGGCGTGAAAGAAGACGCTAAAGGCACGCCCCCAGTTGGTATATAGTGCCGGTATTTGCATTATGCAAAACAACATGGGTTTGGCGTCACCGTCCCTGTTGATCTGTGACTCCATGCGCGTCCATCTCACAGCCGCTGTGAAAAACCAAGTGCAGCAAATGAACTCGGAGCTTGCTATCATTCCGGGAGGCTTGACGAAGGAACTCCAACCGCTGGACATCGGTGTAAACAGGGCGTTCAAAGTGAAGTTGCGAACGGCGTGGGAGCGATGGATGACAGATGGCGAACACAGTTTTACTAAGACTGGGAGGCAGCGCCGGGCGAGTTACGCCACAATTTGTGAATGGATTGCGGATGCTTGGGCTAACGTGTCTGCTTGCACTGTTGTTCGAGCTCTCGCAAAAGCCGGCATCATTTATGAGGAGCCGCACGGCAACGAGACTGACTCTGACAATGACGAGCGGGAACCTGGCGTGTTCCATGGAGAACTAGCCCAGCTGTTCATTTCGGATACAGAAGATGAGGACTTTGATGGATTTGTGAATGAGGATTGATCAAAAAACAACGTGAAAACATTGCTAAATACTTCAATAAAGTACAACTGAACTCAGTTTTGCTTCCGCTGCCTTTTTTAAAATACACGCTAGCATGCATGTTTTAAGCTAGTACAGGTATGTTTTACCATGCACGCGCTCTATAATCCGGTGCGCCTTATGTATGTGTTAAATACAGAAATAGCACCCGGAACTGAGACTGCGCCTTTTAATACGGTGCGCCTTATGTATGTGTTAAATACAGAAATAGCACCCGGAACTGAGACTGCGCCTTTTAATACGGTGCGCCTTATGTATGTGTTAAATACAGAAATAGCACCCGGAACTGAGACTGCGCCTTTTAATACGGTGCGCCTTATGGTCTCGAAAATACGGTACCTGATAATGAATTTCTATGACATACCACATCCAAGGATAATGAGATTTGTTTTCCTTTTAAAGCAACTTCAAATAAATTTGGTGGAAATTTAGGAATTTAGCCAACAGATTAAGGATCCAGTTATCTGTTTACGGTGGTACTCCAGCCCAAGGTATGCGGCGCTGATAGTAGTAGTGCAGCTCGGCCTGCACGTCATAGTTGCTTGACTCTGTGGTAGCTTGACTCTGTGGTAGCTGCGAGTGCTTTCTCCTGTGGATAACTCAATGATACAGTTTCCTCTCAGCATCTGTTGCAGTGACTGGTCCTCCTTCTTAGCTTGCATAGGCTCATTACCCTGAACTAGAGACGAACGCATGCAGAGATAGGGGCTGACACCAGGGTAGCAGGCACTTCAGGAAGAAGTGGGAGGCATTATGGCTGGAGAAATAACAGCGTGGTGCAGAATCAGATGTAAAGACAGAGGAGGTGCGGCATCCAACCTGTGATATTTCCATGTGAGAATTCCTGCTTCTGCAAATATAAATACTGGCTGTTGCAGTTTATTCTAACGAAGAACAATTATTTAACAATGTACAAATGTGTCAAACAAATGTGTAGACGTGCAGGTACTTGCTAATTAATGAAAAATTATTTATAATATGATCTGTTTGGGAGAAAGACCCTCTCATCTGTCGAAACTAAGCCAGATGAGGATTAATACTCTGACTCTTGATTTATGCAGATCCTCCTATTGAATATCAGGGGAGCACTGTCTGGCTAATTATAGAATCCAAGAGATAGCGCTGGAGACATTGAAAAGTAGCCCGAAAACTAGCAGCGCCTCCTCATGGCTTTATCTTTTTTTTTTAATGTTTACATGGATACAAAACAGTATCATGCATGCAAACATGCCTCTGGGCAAACAGTGACTACAAGTGTAGGCAGCCCTTCCCTTTTAAGTTGGAATTGTTACTGAGGTGTGAAAAACGTGGGCAAGCAAACCTTTTAGCCTTTAGTGAACATAGGTGATGTGGGATTTTCGAGTCCTTGCAGAGGAGTGCATTATGGAGTTGGAGTGACGAGCTTTTGTCTGTGTGGGTAGAGGCTCGTTTACCCTGCTGAGAGGACTATTACACTGGGCACATCTCCCCGTGGCTCCTCACGTGTGCTGACAAAGTGAGAAAACAAGAGACCACCAGCAAAATTCACACGATGAAACGGACTTGCCAGTAGTCTTTGTCTGGGCTGGTGCTCTGTCATATCTCACACATCTACTGAGTTTGATGATCTTTAAAGACATTTATGAACCACGCTATAGAAATCTATTCATTAAAGCTCCAAGCGGAAATTTATTGCAAGGGAGTATGGGTTGTGGTAATGAGTTCTCTGTATTTGCCTTGTTAACAATAACAAGAATACATGTCAGAGTAAAATTGGCTAGGCTTGAGTAACTCCAACCCCATTAAAATATTTTCATTAAAGATCTTTCCCTGCATTGATGCAGCCTGTGAAACCAATATAATACTGAAAACATAATTTGTTTTTTCCTATTATCTTGCATTGATGCAACATGCCTCGGTGTGTTTGAAAGGTCACAGTAGTGGGAGCACGGCCCATATTCAGGGGATTAGAGTTATTTTGATGAAAATGTATAAAAACTTTGGTTGAAAAACATATAAATGTTGAAGGTGAGTTTGGAGGTCCTTTTATGTTGCTGTATCTGTAGCAGAAAGCTATTGAACAGCAAATCTATTAGTTTCAGTGCAACATTTCTACTAGAGTGTTTTCATGTCTGGATGCCATACAGCATATTAGCCAGAGGATTTGGAGAGGTTGCACAATAGAGAACAAAAACTGCACTCATATGTTTCTGTTTTTTTTCCTTTCTTGGAAGCAAGAACAATGGTGGTATCCAAATATGCGTTCAAAATGCTCCATTAAGCATATTTAGTGGCATCTTTCTAACTGAACTCTCCAGAAACTAAAGGATGCTGCTGTTAGGGTTTGGAGGCACTTGTTTAAAAGACGTGCACTATCCTTTTTCTCCTCCAAGGTCCTTGAGGAGGAGCAGTAATAATAATAATAAAAAAATTTGCGTCTCTGATTTGGTTTTACTGCAATATAAATGTTGCAATCACAAAAACAGGTATAGAAGAGCATCTAAAATTTATCAAAATGAAGCTGCTTCTGTGGAGAGTCATCAGTCCTCAGTTACTACTCACTCTAAAAGTGTAAAATTCATCTCTCTGCCAGTGTTTATGTAAGTCCACACCCATCCCAGTTAATCAAACACTTCTGATAGCTCTGAAGAAGCTGCCCAAAAGCCAAATTAGCCACTATGACTGGACAAACAGCTTTGCAATCAACACTTGTCAACTCACCAAATAACTCAACACTCGCTTGACACTGTCATTTTTTGCTGTGTAGCCTCTGAGGCAGCCACACCATGTCCAGAGCAAATTAATTAAAGACACCATCTCAAACGTTTGGTGCCCCGAACTAAGATTCTTTTGAACTAGCGATGTTATTTGTGATTGCACCAAGCTGGAGAATTTGGGGCTGTTTTGTCAGTCGCAAAGGCATGAAATACAGTAAATGTTCCGATAACAGAAGCAGCCATTAGAAAAAAGCTGTCTGTGGGCAAACAATCACTGATGTGACTGAAAACAAGTTGTGACAGCTCTGCTGCTTATCCAAATGCCTCAAATTTTAATGTATTACAATAAAAGCTGGAATATCAAATGGACAGAAGAATGGACAAAGTGGTATCTGTTAGAGTAAGTCCTTTAACCACTATGTGCTGTAAAGTAATAAAGAGGTGCTCAAGGAAAAGCTTTTGACACAATTTGCTTGCAAGCATAGGGTTAAATAAAGAGTTATCAAACATTACACTCTTTATTTTCCATAATGCAATCCAGTTGTATCTTTTGCTTTCATCCTGCATAGTACAAGTCAATGTCTTTCAAAAAAGAAAAGATAAAATGAGTAAAAAAGTACAACTAAACAAAATGAGCTAGTAAGAATATGTGTCATTGAACATTGAACAACAATTAGGTGGGCAGCTTTTCATCATTGTAGTATTTCTTTTCTATACTGCAGACATTGTCAGCAGCTGAAAAGGTGTAAAGTACACTGTTAGGTCTTACATAGTTTGCTACACACATCTGACAGATGAAAAACAACTGGCACCTTCTCATGAGAGGAAAAAGATTGCATGAGTTGCTGTTTTGATAGACATGACATTTTATAAAATGTTTCACACTCCACTGTGGCACTATCAGCAGAAAGTAGTGTGCATGCCACAGACTCTCCATTTTTAGCTCCATGTTTAAGGGCACTATATACTGGACACATTTCATGCTCAGACTTCAGACACAAAATTGGGTATAGGGCACTATGTGGCACATAGGGAGTGGTTTCAGTCACCTCTTTTGCCTTGTTATTTTCACAAAACTGTGCACCCTGGTCTTTGACTGGGAGCAACATGATTCATCCAAGCAGAGCCTCTTTCAGCCATATCTACTCATATAAATGCTACACTGAAAAACTGAGAGATTAAAGACTGCGAGGAGCTCTTTGAACAGGTGCAAAGCTGGCTGCAGGAACTGTGGGACACATTTCAAACTGTAATTCAAGCTTTTAACACATTATGAAATGCAAACAAGCAGGGTGTATGCCCTCAGAAACATGAACAGATGGATGAGCCATCAATATTTTTCAGACTGCTGTCAAAATGTAACCCAAATGAAACTGCAGTTACTCTAGTTTACGGCTGATTAATTTGCTTATCGTTTCAGTGACAAACGGTTTTCAGCTTTGGGGTTTGGTGCCAGAATCCCTCCAAATTATGAGGTGAGTGTGTCTGTTCGTGCTGTCAGTGTTGTTGTTTTTTTCCTTCTTCAACCTCAATCTTTCTTTTTACTATTCTGTTCAAGACACTGACCTTCCCATCACACAAGCAGCATAATGTGTGCTGTATATTCATGTGCTTATCGAAGCCCGATATTTTCCACTACCCTGGGATTTTACGTTAAGCAGGCTGATTTCCATGACCTATTTTATGACACAATTTGTCATTCTGTCAAAATTTCACATTTAAAACTAATTATGGAGTGTATTTTTATTCATAAGCCCATTGTCTTAAAATATCAGCTTGTCTTGAGAAAATATCATGTTCCGATGAAATAAAAGCCCCGGAGTGTTGATGCTCAATTTACATAAGAATTCACGAGTGTGAGAGCATTTGTTTAAGCAAATTGGACTTTGAGAACCAAAAGCCTTCCGTGATTCTGAATAGAGCCCTGGGGAGACGTCTGACGTGTGAAGAGTGAGTGCGTGACTGCGACACACACTGTTGAATAGATAATAATCAGATAATCTATCAGTCCAGAATTGCCTGTGCTTAATGTAGGATTTTAATGTGGAATGAGTCAGTGTGAAACTGTATTAATTATCATTTCAATCATTCAAAGATCTTTGGCTCAATAAATACAAACTATTAATTTCTGAATTTACTATGACAGTGACTGCATTGCAGGAGTCAAGTTTGTTTTATTGTGTGATGTTGCTGCAGTGTAGCCGGTGGTGCAGGTGAATGTTAATGAAGTCATTAGACTAGTCATGAAGCGCATCTATGCACTAGAACTTTGATGGACCTGGGATTTTCTCCCTCTTGCATCATAATTTTGTATTATGCATACTAAGCGTGATCAGAAAATAGTATAAATAAAGACTGAAAATGTTCATCTTCTGGTCTGGAATGCATCACATTGTGACTTGTGTCTTCACATTTCATTGCAATAAATATAATTTTGTGCTTTCATTGAAAGCTCCTTTACTCTTTAGCCCTAGATATTCATGACTAAATGCACAAATCAAACCTAAAATCTAGAAAAGATCATCTATGTGTGTGAGATATTAATTAAATGATCTAAATAATATAAAGATGCACTGATGCATTTCCTCATTTTGTACATTTTGTTTTGTTGCAGCCTTTCCGAGTGTTCTTGAGTTGATTGCTACCAAGTGGCCTCTTTGCCTTGGTGGTTTGAAAGCAACACATATGTGATTCGAACATGATTTTAATCAATATTAGATCCAAATTGTTCAGGAAGCGATGTATATCGTTATACAACTCACTGGGTAACCATGGTAACACACATGATCTAGGTGGGTGCGGTGGTTTTGCTGATCAAATGGACAGTTTAAACTGCTCTGTGTTGTGCTTGTATCCCACTCTGCTTACTTTGGCACGCTGACTTAATTAGATTGTAGCGTTGAATGAATGACTGTCATGCAGCAGCAGCAGGAAAAGCACAGGTGAAGCTAAGAACATTATCAATGGTTGCAGATGCTCCATTCCTTTAAGTGTCTCTGTAAGTCAAGACAGTGAGCCAGCGTGCGCAACACCATCCATACAACTAGATCACCTAAATGGAAGACAGCCATTGTTGTTGTAATTGGTTATGCTGATTTGTTTCCTGCCATGTCAGGAAAATCTGCTGTAAAACACGCTTGTCAAAAGAGATACAAAACAAAACTGCTTTTTTTGCTGTGGCTCCATACAATGCGTTTATCCACATATGTAATTTCTTTTAGAGCTTCTCACATCTACATATAAATTGACTAAATGCAGGCTGTTAATAACATTTAAGAAAAACATGACTTTAAAAAAAAGCCAGCTGGAGAGGAGTCAGTTGTCACTGATCTGGATGACAGTTGGTGCTTGTGGAAAAAAAAAAAACAGTTTCTTGTGACAGCAGGAATCAAGAAGGGAATTTTATTATTGCCAATTAAACAGCTTTGAGATAAACAAAATCTATCTGATGTTTGGATGACAAGAATGAACCAGATAAAAGATGAGGGGTTGCAGTCGCTTTTCAGAAACCAGACACTAAACTGATAGTACAGGATATATGCTAATTACTCTATAGTGTGATTAACAGATGATTCTGGATATTAATACAAGCAGACACACTGAGATGGAGTGTACACAAGCCAATTAAGCCCCACTGTAAAACATGCACCCCAGAACAAAAAAAGTGAGGACTTACTTTTATTTGAAGGCTGAGAAAGAATCTTTTCACTACTGTTGCCAAATATTTATATATTACTCTCAATACAGCTAACATGTCAGTTTACTGTTAGTTGCTGATGCTAATTAATGCCACTTAAGTCACTACAGATATACATTTTATTAATATAAAACAAACAAGTTGCCTTTAAAATTTAGTTTAGTATTACTTTTGTTGCATTTTTTGGGTCATTTAACAGGGGTAATTCACAACACAACTGTTGGGACAGGGACAGAGTTAGTTAAATAGTGAATTCCCTGTAAAGAGACATGTTAAAACAATACTATACAGGCATGGTGAGTATAAGTGAACACAAAATAAGCATTTATTTTGTTTGAATATAACATTTGTCACATTATATTTACAGTTGTTACCTAATTAATCAGTCCTGGTAGTGACCTGCCTCCCATTTTAATTCAGTTTCAGATCTTGTTTCCTAGATTTGGTTACACTTGCTTTCAAAGTGGCACATCATAATTAAAGTAATTTGTTTTTATAGTCAAGATTGTAGTTTGCAATGCTAAAAATAAAAACATAAAAACCCTCACGCTCTAAACATGGTAGGTATTTCTGATACAACAGGCAGTGAATAAAAAATTATGACTGAGCATGAAGCCTTGTTGGTGGGGAAGGATTACCATTTTTCATCAAATTAACCGTGTTTCAAAATTTCCTGTCTCCATTCACAGGTGTCTCATGACTTTGCCATTAATTTCAACCCAGAGGATGATGAATGTGAAGGTAAAGAAGGGTTTTGTACACCATTTTCTCAGAGAATTGTGTCTCTATGCAGATGATACCAGACTATATATATACAGTATATATATATATATATATATATATATATATATATATATATATATATATATATATATATATATATAAATAAAAAAACTCTGATAACACAGCTGCTACAAATAGCACTGGTCAACAGGTCCTTATGTATTCATTTGATTACAAATAGATACATAAGCAATCATACTCATAACATCCAGCAATAATAATAAAGAAACCAGATGATCTACACCAATTTATGATCATTTCTGTGTACATCTTTGTCTAGTTTTTATTTACTCCAGTGTTGTCATTGTTACCAAAAATTTTATGTTATTTTTGGATTTCACAGTTGACTGGTTGTTAAAATACACATGAACAAACTGAAAACTTCTTCAAATTGTGTGAAAAACAATATATTTTAAGCCACATATACAGCAATTGTTTGCTACACTGCAGTGAGTGAGTCATCTAAATGTACCTGAAGTTCACAGTCACTTGTTTATCGACAAGTGCAGAGAGAACTGTACTGAAGTTTCCTTTGTTTTGCTCTGTGCTCTCTTTGATTAGGTATCCAAGGAGTGGTTGAGGCATACCAGAACTGCCTTCCTAAGATCCAGTTGTATGGCCCAACCAATGTCTCTCCGATCATTAACAGGATAGCCAAGCTGTCAGCAGGCGACGGCAACATTAAAGATGCTTCTGTGAGTGCCCCTTTTAGAAATTTATGCATGTATTGCACGCTTTGTTGTTGTGCTTCCCACTGAGTTCTCCGAGTGAGTTGAATCTAGTTCACCTCAGTTTTTATAGTAATAGTTCCCCACAGCACAAAATAAGAAAGAGGCCATTACAGAATTAATTAGCATTCTTTACATTATGGATTTAAGCCACACAGGGATGTATTGATGCCTCATCTTATGGACATATTTTCATTTCACTGATTTTTTTTGTTAGAAATTATCTCATCAAATCTTGTTAAAATGTGGCTAATAGAATTACTGAGTTCATTATCTCTTCTAATATCACCTTGGGAGTAAAAAAAAAAAATCCGACTTTTATCTGTGTACTATCTGAAATTACCCAGCGGCTACATGGACATTATGTTCTTAACTATCACACTGCTGTGATTGCACTGACCTTCATAATATTTTCGGTCTCTCTTTTGATCAGTAACACATAAACACAGTCAGGGTACCAACAAACAACTGCCCACTGAAGCATTTTGTGCCACGTTACACTTCTGTGCTGCTCACATAAATCACACCACTCACTTGAAATTTATTTTACACACATTCACATGGACACACATGAGATCTCTACTACTGCTATGTTTTTTGTGTGTTTTCCCTTCATTTGGACCAGAAAACTCATAATCTTTACTGCTCAGTGGCGGATGTAAAATTACTCTAAACAGCCTGCAAATGCCTCCTTTATACGGCGACACACACTGAGAGGTGTCCTTGCATGTCACCACATGTTGGGCTAATGTTAACGAGGATTGATTCACAATGAAAGCTCTTATCTTGCTGCAGCGATACCACATTCTGCTCATCCTCACGGACGGCGTGGTGACCGACATGGCAGACACACGTGAAGCCATTGTACGAGGCTCCTATCAACCTCTCTCCATTATCATTGTCGGTGTGGGCAACGCAGACTTCACAGACATGCAGATTTTGGATGGAGATGATGGAGTCCTACGCTCACCAAAGGGCGAACCAGTCCTCAGGGACATTGTGCAATTTGTGCCCTTCAGAGACTTCAAAACGGTCAGTTTTTTTTTCTTCTCCGTCTGTCAGTCTTCACTTGTTGTCATTCAGCTTTCCTTTGAGCCCCTCTATGTCTGACTGCTGTGCCAAGTCTGCTCATGCACATTGCATCTTTTATATATATATATATATATATATATATATATATATATATATATATATATATATAAATAAAAAAAAATCAAGCCCTTGCTATTTAAAAGAGTTAACAGATTGTTTTTGCTGGTTTTGCCAGTGCTGCAGATTGGCACCATGAACTAGAGGAGATCCAGGAATTTACTCACACAAGAATGGATACTTGCAAGCAGCAATATTTTGGCTGTTCAATAATGCAGCCTGTAACGGAATACATGCCATATGAACCAAAAAAATAAACATTTTCCTTTAAAAAAATTGAATAATGCATTTACTACATACAACAATTAGTAGAGAAACCTTCAAATTCAAATACCTGTAAAATACTGTCAAATACCTTTAAAAAGAAAAAACATGGACCAAATCTCAAACCAGTTCAAAGCTTATGGTAGATTTTTGACTGACATGAAAGTACATATCAGCATTTTTTCAGGGAATATATTTGGAATATATTTCTAATACTATTGTAAACAGATGATATCTATTAGAGTTACAGAAACATACAAAATCTAGGCAACAAGGATCGAAGCTGTTCTGGCAGCTTATTGCGGCTCAGCATCTTTCTAATTCACGAATGCTCTGTAGATTTTCCAATCTTTAATTTGTCATCCATCTGTATTGTTAACCTAACTGATTGTCAGTTGATACAAATCAAATTGCCCACAGTATGAGAAAATAGGATTAAAAAACAACAAGATGCACATAAATTGTACAACATTTAGACACATATATTTGCAGATCTGCACATGTTTATCAAGTTTTATGTGATTTTCAAGTGCAGATTTTAATTATGTGCATGTTAGCACAACAAAAACAATAACTGAAATGCAGGACACATTTTATATATCTCTTGGGATAAGGCAGAAGAGGTTACTTTCTAATACAATGTCTGACATTGAGCTATCACATTTAATTTGTCTGAAACAGAGAAAATGGTGCTAATAGTCCATAGTCCCCTTTTTATGAGTTGGTTTGTCTGGAAAATGTTTTGTATCTCATATTAAAACGATATTTAACTGCTGTTTTGACAACTCCAGCTGTTCTCCGTGTCTGTTGCAGGCTTCACCTGCAGCCCTGGCCAAATGTGTTCTGGCAGAGGTGCCCAAACAAGTAGTAGAGTACTACAGCCATAAGGCCATCTCCCCTATGGTTCCTGTGAGGGACTTAATGACCCCCATAATGAGCCCAGTTGCCACCACCCCAACAGAATAACTGTCCACCCTGTTCCTGTGACCAAGCTTTGACCGCAGCACCAGTCTGGCAAACTGAGAGGGAAGAAAGACGCATGTCTCACTACTTTGGACAAGAACTGAAGAGAAAATACTTCTTAATGTGTTGTTACTCATTTCTTTTATTTTTCACTATGAGCAGCGTTTACTCGTGGACAGTACTGCAGACATTGTGGGTTTCATGTCAGTGCTCAGTGTGGATTGAACACTTTTCCCTGGCTGTGCAAATTGACCATCCAGCTGTTTGAGCATCGTGAGTTCTGGAGGATTACATCTTTTTCCCCCCCTAATTTTTATGCATGCAGGCGGCTCCCTGGGTGCTGATCCACTGATTAGGTGCAGGTATATTATTCCTTATAGCCCATTAAGTTCAGCACCTCAGGTATGTTTATTAAGTCACTTTTTTCTTTTTGTCACACGGTCTGATGATTTTTGAGAGAGTACTGTACAGAATGGTGCAGTCAAAATTGAATTGTTCAACTCGAACATACTCACAATATTTTAGCAAATGAATCACAGAAAATGCTGCATTTATAAGTTCTAAACTACAATTCCACTGAACATCCCCATGTGTGTGTTTGAATTACAAACATTGTTTTCCAATACACACAGATTATAATTTCAAACCAACCACCCACGAGTTAACAATGGAACAGGCTTTATTTTCCTGTTAAATTTACTGCTATTTATCTGTTGCTAAAATCAAAAGCTCTGGTCCAAAGAGCACCAGACATCGTCAAAAACAGCCCTTATTGGAACTGCAAGAACTATGAGTGTCACCACACCTCCCTAGCAAATACAAGAACAATCAGTGTCATGTGTGATTGTGTGAAGTCAGCAGTTACAGGTTGCCAAATGCATATAATCTGTCTAAGAGTATTTCCTGGAAATAACCTTGTTCACCTTTCACGTGTCATACCCGTGTATTAGTTCCTCTTAAACATCTGTAAAATGGAAAGTGTCAAAATATCTCAAGCAGTCTACAATATTTGCTGACGCTTCAGCTCTTTGTATGTTTTTTTTTATTTACAACAGGGAGCTAAACAGTTACAGTAAGACAGAAATGTACAGTCAGGTTATGAGCTTGCAGTTTGAAATGTAAGAATTTTTTGGGTTGATGTGCCGTAACATAAAATTGTAAAGGGATGCTCTTCCTGCGGTTAGCTGTGAACAAAGCTGGAATAACATTTTTCTCAACGAGATTATCAACAATCACGCCCTATTTTTGGTCTGTTGTCAAGTGGCTATGGTGTAAGCTGTGAAAATCATGCTTTATATCAGATGAAACCTTCCCTGCTGAAATGTCCATTATTGTTGTCCTCCCTAAGCCAGCCATCATACAGGTAGAACTCTTCATGTTTCGGGAGTAATTTTTATTTTTTAGATATGTAGTTTTTCTTTTTTGCCGCTTTTTAAGATGCAATATAATTTCACTAATTGTTTAAAATGAAATTCAACTGATGAGAGGTTCAGTAAAATGAAAGCACAAATCCCATCTCAGTTAGTGCTGTAACCCACACAGTGACATCAGCATGATAAAGAAATATCAAGAATCACTATCTACCAGAAAGTAAATAGTGATCAGTGTTCATTGCTGTTCTGCAGAGCTTTAAATATTCATCCTTTTAAGAAACCTTCGCTTTTACCCTTCGTGCCAGGGCTGTGTCAGATTGTCTTCATCGTGTTCAGAGTTTTGCCTGTAACTTAAGTCAGAGATGTTTTGGCCTCAGTATCTTCCAAAGGAACACATTAATGCTACAGTGTTTGAGGCACGACGTCTCATTGTAAATGAGTCTTTACAGCATAAAAATGAGGCGCTGCTTGAGATGCCGTCTCTCGCTGTAAATACCCGTCTGAAGGCTGGCATCCAATCAAACAAGAAACTAGAGATTGTGTTCAGGTTACATGTAATTGCATTTTTAGGGAGTGTACAAGAAGTCAAACAAAGGTGGTGAATAGGTCACATTTCACAGCTTTCAAAAGACATTTTCTTGGCATTTAAAGATTTTTCATCATTGTATGAGGAACCTTGACAAGTGAAAAACTAAATGTTTGCTTTCTTTCAACAAGCAAACCTTTTCAAAATACAAATTTGACCTCAAAAGTATAGACAACTTAACTATTTTGGCTGATGATTGAATTAAACATGAAGACCCTCTGTCTGAGTTTAAAAAATGTTATGTTGTGGTTTTATTTCTTATTTTTGTTCTTTGTTTTCGATTGCATATGGAAATTTGTTTAACTAATATTACTTAATGTTAAAGAATTACATAAATTAGGGTTTTGGGGGTCCATGAAATGTTATATTCTCTAAAAGTTTAGTGATGTATTACCATTTTTGCTCACAGCAGCAGTGCTTTCAGTCTAACTGTACACCATACAATATAAACAACAATACTGTTTGGCTGAATAGTTCATTATTTGGTATCTGTTCTAATGAGGACTGTACTTTGTATATTTGCTTCGTGTTTTTCTCTTGTAAGGTGTATTTTTGCTGCGAATGGCTCTGAATGGTGACTAATTTACATGGTCATGAACCAAGCTGTCACTGCAATGCACAGGATGAATAAGTAGTCTTTACAGCTTCTCTAACATACATATATCCACCCCAGGCTACAAATAATAATCTGACTTTGCTTTGTCCTCTAGAGCCTAACCAGCCCTCCCCAGATACAGACTATTGACTTCTCATGAATCCACCCAAACACAGCTACCTCTGCTGTCGGCTGCTCTCTGAACTCCTTTGAAGACCAACTATTGAGGATTCTTCTGTCACAGTGGATCACAGGATGAGGCCTATTGATTCAGCAGACCTAGATTTGGAGCCGTACTCAGTTACTCGAGTGTAAATAATCCAGGAGGGAGTTTGGTATCACAGCTGAAGCTCAGCTCCATGTGGCTAGCTTACAGCAAGGTAGGAATGGATGCAAACATTAGGAAACACTCTGCTGGAGTTAACAGCACCTGGCATTATGGGTTATTTATTGAGAAACCAAGTATTCTTCTGTACGATGAGTAATTTGTTTTTGTCTCCATGCATCTTAATTCAGTCTTTTCATGCATTCCAGATTCTTTACCTTCCCATGAAGTGCAAAAGCTGTTGTAATTCTCAGAAAATCACTACTGTTTTGAAAGCCTCTATCTTTGTGCTTTCTCATAAATCTTTACTGGCTATCTATTCTGGCTTAATAACACAGGAAGTGCAGATAACAACCAATTTTTTTGTTCCTTGAGGGCAAATGAGCTCCCACATTAATATCTAAAAGGCCTCAGTGCTCCTTTTGTGATTTGTGCCTTACACGGCAAAACACTCTTTGTTCCCTATTACCTGTATCACCTTACTGCTACTTTGCCTCAGGTTATGAGCTGCAGCAGCTCTAATGGATCATTACCTTGTATTCTTAACATTTTTAAGAGATGTGATTTTACAATTGACAAATGATTGACGGCAGAACATGCTAAATGCTATTCCTTATAAGTGTTGTTATTTAAATTTTTAAAACATGAGTATGAATGTTTCTTGCCCCTTTAGAGTTACCTGAATTGCAAAATGTATTTTATGTTTTATGATATTTAAACAATGATGCATGGGTCTTTAATGCCTCTCCAGTTGTTCTCAAACAAATATCTCTTCAGACCCTTGTTTGAAAATAACTGAAAATCCCTTTTGTTTCTCATTATGTGACAAGTTTCACTGCAATCAATCATACACAAAACGCTAAAGTTGTCAAGAATATTGTGTGCTTGTGTGCACCTGTTAGCCGAAAGTGCACAGTTTTGTGGCGTCGTCTAAGCTCCAAACAAATTCATGTGGAAATAGCCTACATTCATATTGTAATATCTTTTGTGCCGCAGTGGTGCAAATAACGGTGAGGTGAAACACTGGAGATAATGAGACCACAGTTCATGTGGGCATCTTGCACTGCAGATTTTTTAAAAAGTTGTGAAGAATCCACTGAGCTGATTGTCCTCCCTTATCTATTCATACACGGTTAACTAGAAGGAACAAATATTGAAAAATTTCCCAGGCACATTTTCTTTCTTTCTCTCTCTCTTACTCTCTCTCTGTCTTTCATTCATAACCCTGATATGCAACTGGTGTATCTGCAGGCCGTGTGGGTTACAAGCAACCCATGCATCATTAGTAAATATTTGATTTCCTCAAATGGGAGAAGGGATTTGTTGCATGCTTACTTTTATTGTTAAGCTGTGCTGTGCAGTCATTCCTTTGGATTTTATGATATGCTAATATGCAAGCCTGCATTTGCACAAAACCTCTGTTCCTGTAGTTTACGCTCCCTGTCTTGCAGTTAGGAAAATAAATCTCATCATTTAACTGAAGCTGTCTTTGTGATTTATCGCTATAATTCATCAAGTTGCAATCATTTTTGAGAAGAATACATATTCCAAAATTGAGTGTGCATTAATCTCTGTTCCCCCCCCCCTTTTTTTTATCATTTAGTTCCTCCTGATCTTACCCACTCATTTCAGTGATCAGCTCACAAAACGCTTTTGAGATGTACAGGAAGAATGAAGAGGGATGAGAAAACGACACTGATGTGCTTGATGAGATGTAGGTTCTGCTATCATGTACACATTTGCCTTGTGTAGTTTGCTGATGCTGTGAGCACTTTGCATGGGAAGAGGGACTGAGCCTACTCTTTAATTCCATCAGACAGCTCCTTTCATTTAACGGCTATTGTTGAGAGCACTGAATAACGGTTGTTTCCATGGTGACACCTACTTGTGGGGAGACGTAGACCTTCCATTTTTGTCAGATTCAGGGACAAAGATGCAGGATGTGGCGAGGACTCTGGGAGGAGGTCATCCGCATATTCTGGAGAAAAGAGGAGGTTTTTGATTGTGATGACTGCTGTCTTTGGCAAGGCCAGGTCCTTGTCCGACGGGGTCTGTGAGCCTCAGGTGAACTCCGTGTTCAGCGTAGACAGCTCCCCTCCCTCTCTTCTTCAGAGATTTTTGTGCCTGGACGACTGATTTATGGCCACAATTAAAGAACGCTCACCACCACTTAGGATTAACCGGCAATAAAATCAACAACAGGTTTGCACCCAGGGACAAGGTGCTGGTGTTTAGTGGAAACAGCTCATTGCTTCCATGTTATCAGATTGCTTTTAATGCCTTTGAACTCAGCTGGGCTTCCCTAGCAATTGTATGGCTGGGAGGTCTAGCTGGAGGCGCTGTAAAAACAGGAAGGACGGAGGACTCATTGGTTTTATCCTCAGTGGCTGGCTGCGTAACGCCTGCCCGTAATGAGGAAAAGACTAATAAGAGACGAAGAGTGGGAAATCTCAGTAGTAATTAGTTATCTCCTCCCTCCCCTGAGGGAACAGCACACACCTTTGAAATGCTTCCAGCGAGCTGCTCTGATGTTGTCTCTCACATGCTTTCTATTCCCTTGTCACTCTATGCATATACCATACAACATACATGTATATACAGTATATACACACTATCACTCTTTGAAGAATGAAGTCAAGTTGAAAGCACATCCCAAATAAATAATGATGCTCTCATGACAAGCATCTTGGCAGGGTACCGAAAACAAGATGCACTCTCTGCCATGGCGTTTTCAAATGATGCAGTATTCCCCATCAGCCTCCCTCGTAAATGTTCATACAGGAAACGTCATTGAATTGAGTCTATTGAAACTTGTCAATAGATGAGTCATCTGGAATCGGCATCCACACAGCTTGATACGGAAGATGGGGAGACAAAGCGCCACAGAGGGGGACAGCAGTGGTGATTTTTAGTTAAGTTAAATTGCCCCTCAGGAAAATGGTGCACAGCCAAGCTATGCCACATCAGTCATAGATTGTAACACACTGACTATCTCGCATTGCTGCTCCTTCATACACTCCACTGACATTCTCTCTCTTCATTTCAATTTTCACATTCATTTCGTGGCAGCGACAATTCCCCAGTCATTGTCGCTGCTTCTGACAAAACAAAACCCCCTCATTACCAGCATTCAATATAAGTTTTCCCATAACATTAGTATTTCAGTACGATCTTTCAATATTGTAGGGATTTGTGAGGCTGTGAGCTTGAGATAAATGTTTATGTCAGAATACCAATATAGTCACACTGACCATATACTAATATATTTTTAGCAAGTAATGTTTACTCAGCTCACTGTCATAGTTTGTGTTATTATGTTAAATATGCTAATTAGAACTAAAAAGCTGAATCTGATGGGAATACCAGTCATTCTGCTGGTTTGCCAACAAAAAAAATTTAATTCTGTCCTGGTGATGGCTCAAGACAGAAAGTTAAGGGATCACAAAGGTTATTATAGTTAATCACAGTCAGTCAGTCTGTTATGAGGAAGCTCATTATAAAAAGGGAAGCAGCACTTTCCTGTGTTCATATTTAGATGTGGCTCACTGACTCAGCCCCAGTCTCCTCTGTGTGCCTGTGACACCTACAGATATAGTGATTTAATTAGGCTCTAAAGTGCCTTGTTGACCAGCTGATCTTGGCTCTACACATCTGTGCTTCATGAACCATGTCTGACTGTGGCATTGCCCTGCTCACAAAACCTCATATTCTCCTCTTGCACTCCATGTTTCCCTTTGTTCATACAAAATTAAGTGACTTATTGCAATGGAGCCCCAGAATCTTGATGTGATTGGTACAGAGCTCAAGGTGACACCCATCTACATTTACCGTATTTTCGAGACCATATGGCGCACTTAAAAGTCTTAAATTTTCTCCAAAATGGACGGAGCGCCTTATAATGCGGTGCGCCTTGCGTGTGCACCGAGTTCCAAAACGTGTAAATGTTACTGTGTGACTTTGATGAGCTCCGCTTGACTGACTGAGAACATTTCCTGCCGACACGCTGCTTATGTAGAGAAAAGGAGGACGTGACAGAGGACAGAATGAGAACGTTAAAGGGGGAAGTGTGGGCGTGAAAGAAGACACTAAAGGCACGCCCCCAGTTGGTATATAGTGCCGGTATTTGCATTATGCAAAACAACATGGGTTTGGCGTCACCGTCCCTGTTGATCTGTGACTCCATGCGCGTCCATCTCACAGCCGCTGTGAAAAACCAAGTGCAGCAAATGAACTCGGAGCTTGCTATCATTCCGGGAGGCTTGACGAAGGAACTCCAACCGCTGGACATCGGTGTAAACAGGGCGTTCAAAGTGAAGTTGCGAACGGCGTAGGAGCGATGGATGACAGATGGCGAACACAGTTTTACTAAGACTGGGAGGCAGCGCCGGGCGAGTTACGCCACAATTTGTGAATGGATTGCGGATGCTTGGGCTAACGTGTCTGCTTGCACTGTTGTTCGAGCTCTCGCAAAAGCCGGCATCATTTATGAGGAGCCGCACGGCAACGAGACTGACTCTGACAATGACGAGCGGGAACCTGGCGTGTTCCATGGAGAACTAGCCCAGCTGTTCATTTCGGATACAGAAGATGAGGACTTTGATGGATTTGTGAATGAGGATTGATCAAAAAACAACGTGAAAACATTGCTAAATACTTCAATAAAGTACAACTGAACTCAGTTTTGCTTCCGCTGCCTTTTTTAAAATACACGCTAGCATGCATGTTTTAAGCTAGTACAGGTATGTTTTACCTGCACGCGCTCTATAATCCGGTGCGCCTTATGTATGTGTTAAATACAGAAATAGCACCCGGAACTGAGACTGCGCCTTTTAATACGGTGCGCCTTATGTATGTGTTAAATACAGAAATAGCACCCGGAACTGAGACTGCGCCTTTTAATACGGTGCGCCTTATGTATGTGTTAAATACAGAAATAGCACCCGGAACTGAGACTGCGCCTTTTAATACGGTGCGCCTTATGGTCGCGAAAATACGGTATCTATACTATAACATTAAGGGAACAAAATTTTAGGAGACAGCAATAATTTTATACTACATGCCTGGCTGAATTGTTGTTAGATGTTACGAGCATATATATGTACTATTCAGTAGCCAAAGGCCTGTGTCATATTTCATACTTTTAGCAAGTAAGAAAATTTTCTAATATTTTTCCCAGTACTTTTCTGCATTCATTTTACCATCTACCTTTATAATTCTTCCAGGGCCTGCTGCTGAGAAGCACCCTCTCATCATGATGCTGCCACCACCGTGCTTCACTGTGCAGATGGTGTGTTTGTGATGATGTGCAGTTTGGTGTCCACAAACATAACCTCTGGTCTGATCAATCAATCAGATTTTATTTATAAAGCACTTTTCATACAAACAAAAATGCAACATGAAATGCTTTACAGATAATAGAAAATGAAATCAAACAGTACAAACAACCCCCACTCCTACCCCATTCCCACCCTCACAGTCAAGTTATCAATAAAAGACTCAGTGGAACTGAAGAAACACTGTCCTATATAACTTGTGCAATGAGGAAGCACCAGATGAGATAAAATATGATAAAATAGGCAAGATACATACCTACATAAGAAATGATAAAAGTAAAGTAATAAACTGTACATTAAATAGATTAAAATATGTGAATGAGTAAATAAAAAGACAAATCAATAAATAAAAAAGTATTCCAAGAAGAGTAATAAATAAAAGCTTTCAAATCAATCAAAAGCCTAACTAAAAAGGTAAGTCTTGAGTTTGCCTTTAAAAATGTCAACCTAAAAGCTTTGACCAAATGACCAAAAAGCTTAAGTTTGGTTTCATCAGAAGAAAGAATCTTCTTCCAGTTGACTTGGGAGTCTCACATAAGCCTTCTTGTGAACTATAGGTGGGATTTAATACGAGCTTTTTTTCAACGCTGTCTCTCTCATAAAGCTGTGACTGGTGAAGAACAGGCAACAACTCCATTTTCAGCCGCCGATGCTTCTTCACATGAGTCATAGGCGTCTTGCTGACCTTCATCACTGGACTCTTTCTTGCGTGGGTTACTCAGTTTTTGAAGATGACCAGTTCTAAACAGATATGCACATTTGTCATATTCCTTCCATTTTTAAATGATGGATTTAACTACTCCAAGGGGTATTCAGGGACTTAGAAATATTATTGTATACATACAGTCACTTAATACTCATTCACTGCACTCAGAGGATCTGCATTTCACTAATTGTGTGACTTTCACCAATTGGCTGCACCTGTGCTAAATTAGGCAAATCACTTTAAAGGGAGTCAATGGTAATTCAGCTGCTTATTTTACTTTCTTTGTTTTTTAATTAGTTGACACCACTTCATAGAAATTTGAACTGACCACAATGCAAGATTTAAAAGGAGAGAGCTTCCCAGGGACAATACTTTATATAAGCACTGTAGGTCCAGTATTGACTAATTTAAGTCCTGGCTTTGGTCAAAACCAACTGCTGATGGAAATATCTGTTGTTGTAAATGCTTACTGCCCCATGATGTTTATCACCTCATCTGTGTCTATGTTTGTCTGCCTTTTGGTGCAAAGTAGGTAGTATACAGTGCAATGTAAAAGGCAAAACAACACTAAAGGAGTATAACTGGTGCTAAACAGTATGTGCATTAGCAACCTCTTTCATACTGGCGCATTGTTTTCACATGGCCAATAGATCATTTCTTTAAAAAGACTACTCAGAAGATAATCAAGTTACTGGAAACAACATTAAAGAAAAGAAATTTTTTTTTTTGTTTTTCAATAAATAGAAGAACAACTTTAACAGATATTGATGTCAGCCACAATATTATGCAGCTACACAGGAAATATGAAGATGTGACACTAGCTTCAAAAATCAGTGAAGCAGAACAACCCAAGTGAACGTGAGTGAGCCAGTTTTTCCATTTGACTCCTTTCATACAGTATGAGATTTTCAGTGCTGGCAGATGTCAGCAGCATACAGTATTATGTTACAATAATAATTCATGCAATGAATAATAAGAAATATGTCCTGCAGTATTGGTGTGTAATATTATTGTGGAACAGCTGCTTTGGGGTTGCTAGTTGGATGCAGCTAATTCAAGACAAAGGCAAAAATGAGCCTTTAGAGTCATCACTGATTTTCTGGTCCATAATGATGATTGATAATTATGTGTTAACCAGGTTAAATGAGCTTGTGTACGCATGCTTATGTTAATCATGGGAGTTAGCACTAGGACTGTACATGCACACATTTTCACCATAAAACATGATACATGGAATGAAGAGGTGAGCTGGTGGTGCAGTTCAGCATTTGGGCTTCATGATAAGAGCTCACTGAATAAGCTGTGCACTTTTCACTCAGATGCATATTTGTATTTAACCTCATATTAAAATAATTTGGTTAGATTCAGAGTGAGATTGCATTAATTTGCAATGCTGGGGTTGTATTCTATTCTTCTAAATCTTATTTGGTTATTAATTTGTTTCATTTCCACAAATAAGTGGCAGAAAGTGTGATGTTCATGTTCAGACATTTATAGCGACAATGGGATTAGTAAATCTTTTAGCCACATAAAATGTCACCAGTGTCAGTCCTTTGAATGCGAGAGAATTGCTTTTTCCTACGCATACAATTTAGCACTGGCATTTAACAGTCACACAGGGTGAATCTGCTGTAAAAGAGCAAAAAAATACTCATTTGACAATTGACAACATTCCCCATCTAGACTAGGTATGTCAGGCAGAAGACGCAAACTAAGACAATGTAAACAGCAACACCACATCAGGAAATAAACTCTATGGCACAAACATGATAATTTGATGATATCTAACAGTCTAAATATATAGATATTTTTTGGTCATGTCTGCCTCGAGGAACAGAGCCAACTCCAAACTACAAAGGTCACAATTGTGTTTTGTCCTATCAGAAAATTACATCTGTATGGACCAAAGTGTTGTTTTGTGACTTTCAGCTAAAGATAAAGGTTCGTCATTCGGCACTAACCATTTACGGCTAGAATTTGTTTTAAGGTTACTTGAATTAATCATTTTGTTTTGGGTTTTTTTGCACAAAATTGTTTAACACATTGTAAAGTCTTGCTATACCCAAAAGGCATATTTATTTGTCACTGTCATGCTGGGATAAGAGATTTACGCTGTATTTACCCTGAGGTCAAATTGAAAATCAGGATCTTCCACGTTTATTGATCTCAAGTTGTATTTACACGAGTTACAGCTAGTCATGAGGGGAATCCTTAAACTACAGCAAGCTGTGTTTAAATTAGGTTCATGAAGATTTTGCATTGATCTGTGAGATCCTCTTTCAATAATCGGCTCTGTAATCAGATTCTGTGAATATGTTAGTGTTGAAATGTTGGTTATCTCACTGGACTGGACAGTGAGATCGTAGTGCCATTCAAGAACCTTACTTTTTTTCTGAAGTCGCATCAGCATATAAGGTGGCTGCTAAACCCCTGAGCTGGTTTCTTATTGATCGCCGATATCTTTCCATACCTTGAACCCCTCTTTACTTTCCACCTTCCTTCCTTCCTTCCTTCCCCAGTGGGCTGTTTCGTCTAATCTTAATTGCAATCTTTTGCTTGTAATCTCAATTTTGCATTCACATGTGGCAACTGACTGAACTGATAGGTGGGTTTTGTTTTATTGAAGAACCTTCCACTTAATTGAGTTCCATTGATCAGAGATGTCAGTAATGACCTCCTCTTTTCCCTTATTGGGAGTTTTTCATGGTTTGTAGTTTGTGAGTTGCGTTATTAGTAAGTAACCATAGCGATCTGACATTCATTGTGATCTCATGAATATTATGGGGGCCGGATGCATTGTTTGTCAGTCACCAGTTGAACATCTGTCTTACTCTACTAATTATCATTAACTCACCAAAGCGACACTCACTGACATCTCAAAACACAGCGACACCATGCAACCACTACAAAATCTGGTGGCAAAAAATATGTTTTTAGAATATCAGGCAGATTGCACACAAGTGAACAGATTAAAAGGTTCAACTAATAGCACATGTGCCCATAATGTTAGTAATCATCTGTCTTTTCATAGAAAACATAATCTTTTAGAGTCTGTGATGGATGTTACAGAAGAAATTCTGGAAAATAATTTTAAACTTATCCTCTTTTTTTGTTTTTGAGCTAATCTCAATTTTCTTGCTTCAACAGTTATCTTAAGTGCAATATTATTTTTGCTGCTAACTATGAAAGTAAGCCAGATAAATAATAAGCCAGATTTATTCTTAAAGCAGGTGTGTGTGGTCTAATCTAGCCAAACAATTTCATCTGTTGTAAATTGTGTCTGAGGTATAATATAACTTAAATGTGTGGGATGAATTGTTTCTAACAGATGCTTTAAACAGACAGCCGTTGCACCTTTCATGCGACTTTGGGAGGATTAGTGATGACTCAAGAAGTTGTGATTACCGCCCAGTGATTGGCCTCTTCGTTCATCAGTCAACCTCATCAATTAAGCCCCACTTTAAGAAACACCTCCCTGAACTGATGCTTTGAAGTAGCACTGAGCCTAAATTGCATCATGTTTTTTTTGTTTTTTATAGCTGCTTCCTGTCATGCTATTGATGACATGACATTTGTGTGGTTGTGTTCTGTAACTTTAGTCATAACACAAAAAGGAAAGAGTGTGGGTGCGTCTTTTTGCTGTTGCAAAACCACTGAGAAAGATTAGCATATAAAAACCCAACACGTTGCAACCCATCCTCTCTGTTTTTTGAGTAAGTGAACAATTTTCAGCCTCCAGTGGCTCACTGTCTCGGTGGGAGATAAATGGGCTTAATTTTGGCCAGCGCTCAGCCAGCATGGCTCCATCGCAGGCACCAATAAAGAGCACGGAACAAAAAAAACTACAAGGAAACAGACACTGATAACTCTATTTCTATTAATCCCTAAACGGCACAGATGGATATCAGGAGTTTCCCTTTTTACAAGTTTCAAGCAAACTGCATTTTCGATTTCAGATGCCTTTCCTACTGATACAAAGTAAGTTTATCACGTCAACCCTATTGTATTTTTGTATATGTAACATAAGCCTGTTCTCCTCCCGATGCAATGTAAACACACAACTATTTAGAATAGAAGGATTATTTTGAATGACACTGTAGGATTTTCTGTAATTCCCAATGTCATGTGTATATACTGCATCTGTACATTCACTTGTGTCACAGTTTTGAATGATAATTTACTGGTTAAAGGACCAATAATGAGTGCTGTATTACAGCAAAGTGCTTAAATGAATTTCAAGCTTAGATGACCTTCAAGACAGCTACTGATGAGTAATGATTGCATAACATATTAGAATATATTAAAGGCCATTTATAGTTCAATAGTCTGCATTATCAACCTTGATGCAGATCAATAAGTTTTGACTAAAAAACAAATCTTCATTACTGTCAGTCGTTCATTCACAAACCAATAAGAATCAAGTTTTGTGTATGCCAACAAACCTAACCAGGACACGTGAACAGAAGATCAAATCATAAGAAAAGTTATTTTTCTCCTTCAGGCCTGGAGGAGAAGTGGCCCCAGGTTTCCTGCTGGAGGGGCCCTTTGAGTCACATTGGTGAGCTGTACCACAGAACAGTTAATGATGCAGCATTGTAGCAGTGTTTGCCTCTGCTTTGAGGTGGTGAAACTTTTTTGTTGAAGCTGATATTCTTGTTTCGCCGTTTTGCTGTATCACTATAATTGAATGATATATAAAGTCATGTACAGTCAAAGAGTGAAGGAGTCTGTCACAGTATCTGACCTGGACTCAGACCCAACATGTTCATTTATGCTAGGTCGATGATCACAGGTTATATGAAACTAGTGGTAATTTCCTCATTTGATCGCTGATTCAGTCACACTGAATGTGAGAAATAAAAGATCTTCATCCTAGTATGTAAAAAGTCTATTAAAGCCAGGGCTTGCTCTTGGTAATAATGATGAAAATGTAATTTAACATTATTATGAGCACGGGCAAAGGTTCTTCATTGTTCTGCTGACCTTTTTTGATTAAAATTGTCCTGCAGTTCTCTTTTACCGGCAGCTTTTGTGAAATTATAATCAGCCTTTTGTCCTGGTGTCAGGTGCTCAGCATTATGTCTAATGAAAAGGAGAAGAACATCATAAAGAAGGTACAATAAGACAGGGCTACATAAGTAAGTCAGTGATAAAATAAACAAAATAAAATGTATTGATTTTGGTAAGATAACAAATAAAATATATAAATTAAATGATTAAATACAAAGAAAGAGAATACAATACATACAATAATACACTTAATAATTCACACAGAACAGCTATACTAGATTATTAGTGTAATATACGTAATCCACTGGTCACTGAATCTATATTATGACAACACAGCATGCTCTATGTATGAAACACATGTATATTATTAAGGGATGTTACATTGCACAAAAAATCTATATAATATAAATAATGGCAATATAGCATGTTATTTGAAAATATAATAATATATACTGCTAAAATGATAGTGGCAGTATAGCATTTTATAGCAAAATATTGCTACATGTGTTATGTCTTCCACAGAAGACATATTTTTCATAATGAATATTTGATGCAAAAGATTAATATCTATTAATGTTACTGGACTAATGCGGAGCATGTCTGTACAGGGCAATTATTTATAATTGGTGTTACTTTTACACTATATTAGACAGTGTGTTGACGAGCGCAAGCACAAAGTAGGTAATCGTGTCACAGCATCAGTCCTTTGGGAGTAGCTTAGATTTTACAGTCAGAAAAAACCCAGAGAGAGAAATACCCACATAGACACTGCTCAGTAGGCCTATATTTAGATGAATTTACATGCATGTATTTCATTATTAGATTACTGTGTTTGTCTTTGTCTTCTGATGAGTGGTGGGCAGGTGTAGTGCCTAAATCTAACATCAGGACATGAGTAAAACATTTGTAAGACAAGTGGTCCCCACCCGCAGGATAGTAATATTTATTTTGTAAGGCAGAGCACACCCATTGTGGAAGCAATGCATTGCGAACATTTTTTCCTTAACGTCTCTGAGCAATGTAAGAGAGGAGCTTCAAAACAAGACATTTTGTTTTAATGGACACTGACGGCAACTGCAAACCTGTGACAGAGGTGCCTCTATCAGAACTGACAAAGTAGGTAAACGCATCCGTCACTATTTTTCATGTCTCTTTTCACCACATTTGCTGCTGCAAAACATCATAAAAGTATACTTGAGAGAAGCAGCCTTAACGTGCCATCATTGTCCGACAATGTAAAATTATCATTTCACTTAGGAGAGGCTCAGATGAGGGAATAGCCAAGAGGAGAATTTTATTCATTTATTTGACATGAAGTGCACAAAAAGAAAGTTTAAAAAAATGTCAAAACATACAAGCAATCAGACCACACTGTTGTGTTTTTATTTTAGGTGGGAAGGCATGAGCTTTACAGGAGTATCTGCCTGATGGGGTGGAGAAGAGCTAAAGAGCAATGGTACAGGACTACTGATGAGCTCAGTAAAATGATCCACAGACACTAGTTTGATAAAACTGGAGGTGAATGGGCTGGAAGAGGTATACATAAATCTGACACTGAAATGACAGATGACAGCAGAAGAAGTACTGCAGCAAAACAGGATTGGCTCAGACACAGAGTTGGTGTCAAAATCTGATTGGTTTAACAGAAGGAAAATCAGTCAGCTGACTAGGCTGGAAGCAGGAAGTGAGAAAGAACAAGCACAACATTAACACCACTGACAGGTAAAGTGAATAACATTGATCATTTTGTCACAATGCAATGTTCTGCTGGGAAACCTCTGGTCCTGGCAGTCATGTGGATGCTATTTTGACATGTACCAACCACCTAAACACTTCTGCAGACCAAGCACATCACATGATCTGCTCTCCAGTAGCAACATCACAGGACAACTTGTTGATTGCACAATGAATCCGAGCTGTTTGACAGCACAAGAGGACCTCTAGAATATCTGGCAGGTGGATTTAATGTCGTTTCTAGTAAGTGTGTTGTGTAAATGTAAATAGTTTGCACTCCCTTTGGAAAGGAACTTTTATTTCTGTGCAGCTTTGTGGCTTCATATTTGTATTGCAATGGCTTGAAAGAAAGACTACTTTATTGAAAATGCAGTGTAGTGGATCAGTTTAAAACTTTGGCACACTGGATTCACCACAAATTCAGATCTTGACAAGTCAGCTTTGTGTCATGATCCATTTAGAAGCTGCTTTGGATCTTTGGACAGCGTACATGTTCACATTTCCATGATTAGTTTCCTGAGCATTTCAAAGACCACTGCATCTCCATATTGACCTAGAAGTTTGCTTTCATAGTAAATTCTTGACCCAAAGCAAAAGCATGGCACCTTAGGTTCACTCCTTAGCTGTTCTGGGGCTTTTAGCTAGGTAATCTACCGCTTGAGTTTTTTTTTTTTTTTTTTTTTGTCAAATGCTGTTTTCATGGTCATGAATGAACTTTCAACTAAGTTCAGTGTATTCAAAACTAATTTGGCTCAGGTATGTGTGCAGGTTAGTAAGTCTGATTATTAAAATGTATGCTTAAATAAATCTAAATAAGTATACAAGGTCCTGAATTGGTGAAAGCAGGAGACACATTTAATTCTTCATTGAGTGGTATTAATAGTAATAATGGTAATGTTTGTACATTTTCAGCAATGAGTTAAATCAGTAACACAGCTGGAGGTCAGCTGCCAAATGTTGCAAATGGCTTTATTGTCATCATACATGGCATGATGAAAATATAAATAGCTTCCGCTGGACGGTGCACAGCAACAAGCAATAAGAAATAAAATATCAACATTAAATAATAGAATCAAATGTACATATATAACAACAATATTAAAAATGACAACATGTGCAAAGGAGGCTAGACGTATACAATATGGGAGGTAAATAAAATGGAATGAGAACCGGTAGCATATGAATATGTTAGGAAATTGTATGAAAGCAGGGTCAAAATACCTGAATGAGCTTTATTGTCATTGTAATTGTGCCTCTTATGAGTCTCAAGGAAGTCTAAGAGTGTAGAGAGACTTAAGAAAAGCTCCTTACTCAGACCCACAACCACATCCCGTGCATGTGTGTGACTGGCGTTGTGTTTCATTTGTAGGTGGACCTGACAAGTCCGACTACAGACGGTATCATATCACGTGCTTTCATTGACTGAAACTAGAGGCGATGTGTGCAGTGTGGCTCATGTCCTTTCGATTTTTTTGAAGGAGAAAAGAAATGTAGAAAATAGATGAATAGATTTCCCTTTGTCATTTATCGGTTGATCCCTAACAACATCAAAAATGCTATAAAGGATGTGTTGTATGATTGAAATTGAAGTAAATGGAGTTTATATAATGCAACTCTTTTACTTTTATGTCTCTACTAATCTCACTTTGATTATGTACACTGGGTTGTAAACCTAGATGCTGTATAAAGATGAGACTCCTTGAATTATGATTAGTTTAATTAATCCCTACAGCATGCCTTTAATTAAACTGAGACATTTCTTCAACTGGAAGTTCCCCTTCTCTTTCTAGTATGAACACTTACATAGATTAATACTGCTAACAGCCATAGACTACCGGGGGAGGTTGAAAGTGACACACGGATACAATTTTTAGTCCATTAAGGGCTCGATAATGTTTCTGTTGGTCCATTAAATGTTTGCCCAAGTGTATGTATGGAAGAAGCTTCATCTGGGACCGACAGTCTGTTGTTATTTACTGCCACTGCTCCTTGTACTGAACAATATTAGCACTCATTTCCACAGCATTGTTCCTGCTTAACTGTTTTACAAGCACAAAATGTCCTTGTAGGAGTGAAGGGGTCTGAGTCTCTATTTTAATTTTAGATTCATCTGGAGGCCAGGAGGAGTGCAAAACGTTTTTTCTGTCAACAAACAGGACTCAGTTTCTCTTTACCCATGATGCTTTGTATGCCATACATACTAATGTGCTGTTAGTGTCACTGCTTTGCTGCACAAACACCAGAACGTGATAAAACGCAATATTTTATCAGCCATGCAAGACTCACTCAAACCCACAGTCAAGACTTTGGCTTCAGAAGAGCTGAAAGACCGAGAGAAACAGTCGATGGCTGACCGCTGTTGTTGGCAGTTGTAAATCCCTGCAAATCTGTCTTTGTGCACCTGGCAGAGGCTGATATTGTTGTCCTCTTCAAAGGGTGTTTTAATCAGTATCCCCAAGAGATTATTACTCACCAGTCATCAGCACATTGTATGCTCAGCTGACTTTCTCCACTTGCAGCGATCCAAATGTGCAAATGAACATGAGGCAACTAAACTTTTTAGCCAAGCTGGCAGCATGGGTTTATGGATGGTAAGTTGGTCCGCTTTGGTCCAGAATGAAATGTCTCAGTAAGTTGGACTGCCATCAAAACTGCTGACGATGAGTCCTAATAACTTTGTTATCGGCAGCACGTTGGTGTTAGTTGTTAGATAAATGAACTAGAGCACTACGTGGCTGCAGATTCTTGTTAAAAGTGATTCATTATGTTTTTTTTTGGAACATCTGGACTCAGCAGGAGAGCAACAAGAGAAAAGAATAGGAGTAATTCGGGTCCAGATGTGATTAGAGTATGTCATAATGTTTTCCCTTTGGTGTGTTCACAATCAGCCTTGTGAAACCGTTTGCCTGCCACTTTCATGCCTTCAAGTCACTATCACTGGACTGTGTTTCACTGGGGTCAACTTCTAGATTAAATTCCTGCTTACTCGGGACAATCAGTCTGCAGGAGGGATTCCTTCGTCTTATCTCCAGTCAGAGCACTGAACTGCTGATAGTGTAGGTGTGAGATTTCTGCCGTTCTACGCTTCCTCTTCTAAGCTGTGAGCTGTGTTCTGGACTCCCTGACTGACAGCGTGGATAAATGACGCCTTTACAAGCCCCTCGTATCCCCGTTGTTATTTGATTTTAATTTTCAGAGCTCTCGTTTTCCTTTCATGGAGTCAGGTACTTATCTAATGTAGTAAAACACTATCCCACGGCCAACATCAAAGCGATGTTATTTTCAAAGTAATTGTACATCGGCCCAAAATGCTTTAAGGTGGAATGAAAGTAAAATTGTAAAAGAGCATGAGGATACACTTAATGTTCAGCAATTTTTTTTTTCACAAACTAAAAGGAACCGTGACGGCTTTCTTCCGGTGGCAAAACAGACCAACAGAGCAAGTGCTCCACTTTGACGACAGAACTTTTGATTAACGGGGTTGCCGCGCTGTCTTCTCCACTCTCTCTCATCTCACCGTCTTTGAAAAAGCAAATTTTGAGACGTTATTAAGCTGTATGTTTTGGCAGTCAAACAGTGTAGGGTTCCTGGTCTGTACAACAATGCTGTGATCAATGCCATCGATTTTTCAAAGGTCCACTGTGTGCCGAAGATCAGATGTGGAGCGAGTTCAATAAGCTCTTTCCCGTCTGTCTCTGCTATCACCACTTCCCAACTTCATTGATAGCTTGGCAGATTAGGCGTCACTTTTACTGAACAGACAGGCAAATCTTTGCAGATATGAGGGAGTTAAGCCACATTTATACCATGCTGTCCAAACAAACTGTCTGATACAACTAAGCATATTTGTTCTTGCATTGAGCTGTTTGCCAGGACACGAGCACACCGAAATCTGCGTAAACAGCTGAAGTCCAACCCAAAAGTTAGGATGAAAGTGGACTGACAAAACAGCACTGCATCTGAACAGTACAAGTACACTGAGGAAACATTTCCACAAAATGGAGTGCATCAAACAATCTTCTGGTCGAACATCTTGTTAAAAAGTCTCTAAATTCACAGTGACTGCATGAAATTCTCTGCCTGCTCTGCATGAGTTTTACAGACTCATGCAGAGCAGGCGTCTCTAGGGGTCTGAGCATTTGATGACCTCTGCAGAAAAAGAAACAAGACTCTGGCAGAGAGTGTGTTCAGCAGGCACATTAAAAAGCCAAGTTGCTCGCTGCTTTGAAAGATTCTTTTTTCTGAGCTGCAGTTAGAACTTTACATATTTAGGTTGAATCATGAAGCCAATTCACATATCACTTGGAATGATTATATGATGGATACTCTAGTTCTTGTTCTCATCTATAATTGGCCAAACCATGTGTGACATATCAGATTTTTTTTGTCTTGCGAGTCCAACAGTTTTACAACAATTTTAACGTTTTTAAGATATCTCATCAAAACGTCTTGTACATTTCTGCTTTGTTCGGTTACAGAGTAGTGTGTGCTGGTTTTTAACATCTAGAACTTAAAAATTTGTGTATGGAACACATACTCCCTTACAGTGTTACATACTATCTGCAGTTGTGCACAAATGTTTCAGACACAAAAAAATGAAGATGCAATTCATAGTTTGTATCAAAATTATCTGTCTGTAAAATATTGTGTGTAAAACTGGATATTTCAGACTGAGTGGATGTTTACGAAGCCTTACTGCAGGTGGTGAAATTATATGTTCTGTATGAACTCTTGATGCACTGAATTCATTTGAGAGACAATTATGTTGATTTGGTTTCACCTATATATCTACCAGTCAGAAACATCTTGCGGCTATGAAGGTCTGTTGTATTTCGTCTCTACTCAGAGACTTGGTCTTTTAACTGATTTTACAATTGCTTTTAGTCCGTCTTTTAGCTCGAATAAATGATTCTGTTATTTAACCATATTTACTATCTGCATGTAAGAATCATGAAAACAATGTTGAAATTCTGTTTAGTATAAGGGGTTTTTGTTTAGTGTAACAGGTTGTTTGCATTGCCATTTACAGGATTGTTGTTTTTGTTCTCGTTGTGGACAGCACACTGTTCACCTCTCACCTATAAGCCCTAATGGCTGCAGCACTGTGTTATCGTGTTAAAGGGAGAGTAAACTGAATCTGAGCATCCTGTGTGTTCTGACCGAGGCGATCCATCACTATTACCCACCATCACCAATACGGTCCTAAGATCACTTATTCAATATTTTGGTGCTTTGAGTCGGATGTGATGTTTTCCTTGGACTCCAGGTTGCCAGATAGTTTTGTGGTCAGTGAAGCTTTATCAGAATCTACAAGTCCAAGTCAGCAGATGCAACTGCCTCCCTATCTTGAAGACTATAACATGAACTTTGCCAGTTAAACCACTACAACTCTATGCTATTCACACACAACACAGCACGCACCAGGACCTGAAAGGGACCAACAGAGTGAATTAGGTGCCTTCCCATCAGCGGTGTCTGTCCCATCTTGGTCCTCCAGCCCATTCAGCCAAGCCAGATGGGAATTCACTTTAGATGAAGAGACCTCTTTCCTTAATGAGATGCAGGAGGCTGAGTATCATCATCAGCATCATCAACATCATCAGGACATGCAGCAGTCTGTGGGAGCCAGTGGAGGGTTAAATTACCACATCCCTCAATCAACTCCTTCACCTTACCATTGACCTTGGGAAACAACTTCAGTTCCTTGTGTGCCACGTGCAAACAGCAGATCTTACATACTGTCAAGTTCGACCAAAACGGAAACATTTACAATTGCAGCCAGACAGAGGAAGAAGCCTGACATTCCAATGTGACAATGTACAGTAAAACCAGTGCTCCTCAGCTCCTACAGCACAGATTGCATTGGACACATACTGTCTTAAATGATAGGTCAGATTATACTGTGTTGGTCTTAGCTGAACAGCTGAGGAAGTGGGAGTAACAGACGGCCCAGAAGTTCTGAAGTGCCTTCATCAGGCACTATTTGTTTAGTTTCCAAAGTGCAACTGATAGAGACCAATAGAAGATATCAAACCAGGAATGCTGTTGTGCTGATGCCATTGAGCGCATGAAAGTAGGCAGGAAACACCTGTAGCAAGAGGAACACTGAAGCAGAGTACTGAGCAGACTTTCCTTTTATCCAAGTCGTGCATCAACAGAAGTGTATAAATGTTAGATTGGAAGAGTGTTGGAATTCTGTATAGTATAATGGATTGTTGAATAGTAGAGTCGGTTGTTTGCACTTTGACTGTAGCTTAGTTCTTCTTTGTATTATATTGTATAGTTACGGTGAATTACATTGCATCATAGCTTAACTGTTGATCTTTTGATTGAGCCTGCTGTATCGCCGTCTGATGACTGAGTAAACGGACATTCAAGGTAATTGTATTTGGCTGTTTGAATTTTTATGATGTTTGATTTCTTTGTGTTGTTGTTAAAGACCTTAACTTGTTAAACTCTCACGATATGCATTTCTATTGGTATTTCTTCAACAATGGTCAGTGTCCACACGGGCTGTAATTGAAAGTAGGTCATGTAGTTTGCCCCATGGATAAAAGAAGGGTGAATTTATCACAAAAAACAAATACTGGAAATTGTAGAATGTTTGATTTTGAGGTTTTGTAGTCATAACAACATCGGACAGTCACAGAGCTTCTTAAAAATGAATATATTTTCTTTCACTAGGTAGCAGCAGAGCATGTTAAAGGTGATGTGGTGTACTTATTTATTTATTATGTACACATAATTTAATATTGTTTGACAGGTGGGTTGTTTAAGGTCACAGAGACAAAGCAGAAGCCAGCTGGGACAAGGTTGACCCTCAAGTCACAAAGATCACCAGCATAAACACTCAGCAACTGGCTGTGAATAATAAAACTCTAGAGTGGAAACTTTTCTTGAGACCAAAGTTGATGTCTGATTTGCATTCCTAATTAATGAGCATCAGAATAAGCACTGTATTTGTTTGCCGTTCTGAAATTGTTCTCGGCACATGCTTTGCGACTGCATATGTTGGGGTTTTTTTGACGAATCCTTTATTGGCAGCTTGCTGGGGGATGTTTAAAAAAGTCACCATGCGCCTTCCAGTCATATGTTCCACCCTATCCTTCATCTCAGCCAGCTACAAAGTCAAACATTGCAAAATAGGGATGGTAAAATCCGACAAAATGTCATTTCTGTAAGTGAAGGAGAGGTACCTTGAAATGAATACCTTTGATCTTCAGTGACTTGCAGTGAAGTTTACTATCATGTCATCAAAGCGCATTACAGGTGAAAAATGTTTGAACCCATGAATGTCTTGCTGGAAAACAAATAATTACATTGTTGACAGACTGTTCATATAGTAATGAGTATTATTTCTGTCTTCCCATCTAATGTAACATGAATAGAGCCACCAGAAGCTCTTAATGTAAGAAAAATGGCCCATAACATTATTAGATTATATGATTAGATGACACATCAGAAACTGTATATCTTCAAGTAACACCATGACATTTTAAGATATATACTTGTTTGGTGCAAAGTTAGATCATAGGGTTGATATGAATGTATTTTCTGTGCGCACAGCAGCCATGTAGAAGACATGTTAACAGCAGTGTTTTTTAAATCTTTCTGCACCAATGTTGGTATTGATATGATATCGCATAAACCGTTTTATTAGAATTTCTTCATCAAAAGTTGTGGTTAATACTATCATACACTACTTCTTTCATAAAATAATGATTGCCAAGTTCCGTGCCAGTCCTAATAGGAGAACAGTGCTTAGGGAGCCACCAAAAATTCCTCTAAATAGAATAAAATCCCCGCTCAAAACCACACTGATATTTGTAATAACCCAAAATGCAAAACACATTATAAGGAATCTTTTTATTGCTTTTTAATGAGTAGCATCTCCCAAAATCCAGACCATATGTTTGACCATTGTGTGGTAAACATCAGTAGCTTCCAAAAAGAGGTGAATGAGTTGAGTATCTGCAGTCAGGTCAGTTACTGTCTGTAATAACTTACATTAGGAGACAGTATGAGTACTATACAGCATTTCTGTTTTAAAGCTTTAGTGTACCGATGATAATCTCAAAAACAGGGATTCAGACTTGTGGGGTTTCATATGCAATAAACCTAAAGAACCAATCCTGTCGACTTACTTGCAGTGAGGACCTGTGTCGTTATTCCTCTTCAAACTCAGGTTTAGACATGTACAGCTGAAATACTCCAATATTACAATTTGCCATTGTGTAGCCCAGACTAGTTTTTACATTTGATCAAAGGCGAAGCTGGTGTGCTTGAGCTGCAACGAGCGGTGGCGGATCATTTGGAGGGAGAGGCAGGGACTTCGTAGATCCACATGTTCTAAAGGAGGCAACATCTCAACCATTTTAAGGCATTAAGAGATTATTTTTATTTTTAAAAAATATGAAATGTAAATTTAAAGCACAGAGATTTTTTCAGGGGTTTAATCAATATCTGGAGAAGGTTTTTGTAACACTACGGAAAATACGGGGGACAATTAAAAAAAACTAAACTTAAACATTGAGTAGAATAAACTTACGTTCTTTTATTTGCCCTGTTATATCAATCTTTCTGAACGTAGACAGAACTTTAACCAGACACTTCAGATACAAGCACAAAAGAATTGTTCAAGACTGAATCACACAGCCAAAGATAGAGCACATGAAGGACAAGGATAAAAGCCAGGTGTCCTTAGGAGCTAACAAGGGGGCCGAGGAGCTCAGGCACTGTAGTGTGGAAATGCTGGCACTATGAGAAAAAAAGAGAGGTTAAAGGTTAAGACTCTAAAATGCTGAGAGACACGGTGTCTGTGGTGAAAAGGAGGCAGAGTAGTTTGCCACCAAAGTCCACCAGAGTCACAGGAGAAGTACACTTTCTGCATAGAAATGAAGCATTTGAAAAATGAGCTCCAGAAAGAGAACGGGACAAGTCAGAGGAGAGACTGACGGCCAAATCCCTGAAGGGTGGTGAGGACACTTAAACATTGTCTGACAGACGTGGAATATCTGCTCCGGCATGAGAGTGTCATTATGTTAGAAAAAGACAGGCCTAGAGAGACCAGGATGATATGGGCAGAAAAGGAAACATGAGAGGAGTCTTAAATGTAAGTGTAAAGAAAAAGGAGGAGGAAGAAATCTCAAAGCTGAGAAGTAGGTGGAGGAGTTCAACAGTGTCAGACACCTGAACAGGCAAGACTGCACTGACTATAAAAACCAGAGCATTCTTCTTTTCTTCACATGCTCAGAATAGTCTTTGCTTACGTTTTCCAGAGAAGGATCTCCTGTTTTTGTCCCATTTGTGGCGGTTGGTTGTCAGAATGTAGACAAATGGGGATTTGCAAACTTTAACCTTCTTTCATTTTTTCAAAAACCTAACTACTATGGTTTAGAGATCAGAAAGCATGTCTTATAACACGTGACAGGATTTAATGATGTCATTTGCTTGACACTAATTGATTAGTTCTGTTGTTATTGCTTTGGTTTGCTCCCAATGGCACTATTCTCTAAATAGATTCTTATCCATCGAGCAATATCATTATGGTGGTCTGGTTGGTTTAAAATTTGTTCTGCATAGTGACAGTGACCCCAAACATACAGCCAGAGCCATAAAGAACTATCTTCAGAGTCCTGCAACAGATGGCAGGCCCCCTTCTGGGATTACATAAAGTGCCAGGAGACACTGAGGCAGCCTAAATCCACAGAACTGTGGCAACTTCTCCAAGATGCTTGGAACTACCTACCTTTCCAAGTATCTTGAAATACTGTTTGCAAAGAACTGGTGATGTTTTCAAGGCAAATGCTGGTTACACCAAATATTGATTTGATTTAGTTCGCTGCACTTTTTACACAGTTAATATTTTTTTAAAAAAATCTGACATCCACTATTTTTGTAAGCATGCCCACTTTGATGTTAGTGCCTAAAGCCAAGGCTAAAACACACATTAACTACAATAAAAGACACCAAATGTCAGATTCCAATCAATGAATGAAATGCTTTCAGTATTTATGGAAATGTCATATGGTGTTTCAAGTAAATAACAGGCAGCAGCGGTGACGAAAGAAAAGTTGACGAAAGGTAATGACACCAAGGTCTTTATCTATGCATCACACTGCTTCTTTCCTTTGCTTTTTTTTTTGTTCTTCAGATATTCTTGCCAAGGCTTAGTGTTAAAAGGCGGTGTGATGCGTCTCCAGCAGTTGAAAAATCCATGCCTGAAGTTCTGTCTATTATACTCCCACTGGCACAAACAGACCTCCACCTACGCTTTGCCTCATATCAATGTGCCTGACATTTTACAACGTTTGACTGACACTTTATCGCTGCCACAGATTTTGTCTGAAGGGATGGCGTCAAGATTATTCCAGTCTCTCATCTTGTGCGAGGACAGCGAGATGCGGAATATATTTGGACTGGGAGGCTGAATGCATGAGAGTATATAGCTCACTGAATGAAAATGTTTGTGCTCCTTTATTGTCAGAGAATAATACAGTGTTATAATCCTTGTATAGATGTGCCAGCCTGTAATCTGTCCTTGCTGATGTTTCTATTTTATCATAATAAGAAACTTTTTACCCCATTGGATACAGAAATTAGACAGTAAGGGAAAATTTGGGCAGTTTAAAGGTGCACTGGCATCTACAATGTACCTTAGAATGTAAACATCAGAAAACTCTGAATGTAAAATAACAACTGAGCAAAGGTTTCATCTTGTAAAGTCCTGAAATTGGAGAAATCAAGGAGAATACAGCATCAGATATTTTCTATTTCTCACCGATAGAGTTACAAACATTACTTTTGAAATTCACACAATGGATTTGCTGAAAAACTGATATGAAATGATGATCGCTTTTCAGAACATTAATTTCTTTGTGTTTTTATGAAAAGCATGAAAGGATCTGAACTCTACAACTTGAAATTAGAACAAAAAAGAATATCCAAATGCATCTTATGTAAGAACAGCTATTGATGCTTTGTACATTGAAAGTTGAAAGCACATGCAAGTCATTTAAATGCGCATGACTTTTGAACGTTTTTACATGTTTAAATATCCTCTCGGGGGCCCATGCATACCAAATAGACTATTCCTACGTGTTATGAAATTGCTAGTTGATTGCGAAGGTTTCTTAAATTTGTTATTCCCTACAAACCATATGTCTTATGTAACTGATGTTACTTGAAAAAATTATTATAGGATCTCTTGGCAGTTATCTTTTTGTGTATGTTACGCCTTTGTTAGATAGTCGACAGTGGAGACATGATATGAAATCAAGGGAAATATGGGAATAACATGCAACAACTTGTCCTGGCCAGAACTAGTGATGCTGACATTCCTGAAGTCTCTGGCTGCTAAATATAGCTTTTTTTCTTTCTTTCTTTTTTTTTTTTAAAAATTGATGTGTGTCTTTTCTTAAATGTCTGAGCAAATTACAAAGGAATCAAAACAGTTTAATTAGTGGCTTAGTTTTAAAGAAATCAGTGAGTGTCTGCTGGGTTCCAGCGTGAGTAAGAGTTACTTTTTTAATTTTTATTTATTTATTTGTTTTTTACACACAAACATATTCATTGATCAATATAGTAGCACAGTAGTTGTTTCTGATGTAGTGCCGTGTGTATGTGTGTCTGTGTGTCTGCGTGTGTGTCTGTGTGTGTGTTTTTACCATGGATCTAGAAGGTGCTCTTCCAGCGGCTGTGAATCATTCTGTCAGCCTAAACGAGCTGTCTGATAATTAGGGTTACTACATCAACATGCAGTCAGTGGTCAGTTGCAGACAGCTCCATTTCTCACATTTCTGTCTCATTCCTATTCAAGTCTCCTTCCACATCCATGCAACAAACTCATGTTTGTTTAGGACAGTTATTGTTCCACTAAGATAAATTCCAGCTATTAATTTTCTTATATTAGAATCTGATTTATTTTCTATATGCTGCAGTGATCAGTCATTTAGAAAGCTGACTAGATACGACAAATAACACAATCAGTTTGCTTTGATATCTATCTATTAGTGTTTCTTTTGTTGAAAACAAAAGAAACAGTTGAAAATTTAAACTAATAATGAATATGCTTAAAAAAAAAAAAAAAACAACAATCTGTCCTCTGAAGGTGTCTAATATGTCTGTTAGCAAGATAATCACTGAGATACCAAAACAATTTGCGATATGAACAAAATATCTGCAGTGAGTGCTGGGCTAAGTGAGGGCATAAAATTTGATTTGCTGGTTGTGAAATTGTTGCACAGTAATTGATTAGAATTGCATCTCAAGCGAGTGTTTTGCTAGAAGCAACATCTTAGTCTTTGTATACCCATTTGCAAACAAGTCATTTCTGACTTGTCCTTCCACAAGCAAAAAGAGTTATATTAATGCCTTTTTAAAAAAAAAAAAACCAACAACAACAACAAAAAAAACAACACTCAAACAACAAGGATGCACATATTTTCCATAAAAATGCACTTAGCAATCTCACCAGTCATGGAAAAGCACAATAAACGCTTGAGACATGACTAAAATCTTGTGCATTTTTTTTTCTTAAAGCAAATAGTGCCGATGCTACAGAAATACATGACAAAAACAAAAAGTGTAAGTGAATGTTCTGCATCATTGTGGTGCAGAAATAAAAAGCAATCTAAGTGTTTTGTCATCGTGCGCTTTAATTTAAGATCAAACTCTACATATATTTAGTGTATTAACTCCTTTCTTTTCTCTCAAACAAATCTGCACGTGAATACAAACTAACAAACTATTTTTTGTTGTTTAATCTTATATTCCTTTTCACCACCACAGCTATGATAAATCACAGGTGCTGGGGGGGAGTGGAAATGACAGTAAATGGAAAGGATGAAAGAGAGTTGTCAAGTCTGTGACACATGGGATGCAGCAACGGCAGCCAAAAAGCACATTTCTCTCTCGGTGCCAATATCCCCATACTGAAGCTTCTATTTGACAGCAGTGATGCTGCCAACATCCATTATCACCATTGCTGCCACTTTAATGATTCATTGATGGACTTGCTGTTTGAATACCAGGCCATAAAGGACCTGTACATTACTGGTACGCTGTAAAGATTTTAAGAAGGCACATGAAAAGTGGAAAATGTTCAGTTTCTGCAGGTGGGAAGTAAAGTTTAGCTCTATTGTAAATATACTGTGTCTCCTAGTAGCCAAGGTCACTATCAGGTAGTACTTTTTTGAGGCTTTTAAAAACTTTATTACACCTACACATACTGCTGTGTAATTAGCTCCCATCTGTGTACTAGCCACCTGAAAACTGGCTTCATAAATTTTATATACTGCCAAACAAAGTCATGCAGATAAATGATCTGATTAGGGAAAGTAGTTTAGGGGAAACGTTGTGCCTTAATAAGGCTTTGCAATTCAATTTTCATTGTCTACATTGCTTTAGGACAGATAAAGGAGTATCTGTGAGCTTAATTTAATTCTGACCAATCATAGATTCTCCTGTTTTATGTCGGTTTGCAAATAAGCAACAGTTTTTCACTGCCATATTCATTTAACAATATATTACCTCGAACTTGTTTAAAATTCTTCACAATTGTGATCCAAACACTGACTTTATATACACTTTACTCATGTTAGCAAGGCATTCTTCTATTGATCCATTATGCTTTTTGCACAGACAGCTTTATTTTCAGCATATTTTGGCATCGTAGAGGTGTGATGAGTATGCAGTCATAGACAGAACACATTTAGAACTACCTTTGTTTTATGATTTGGTTGTGGTTCACCAGAAGCACTGAGACAGAACAGCAAATCAGCTGCACAGCTTTCAGGTGTCAGAGATGGCAGCTGATGGTATCATATAATAAAATGAACTATATGTAACTTACAGGGTTTTTTTTTTGTTTGTTTATTTTTTGTCATTCTCATATCAGTCATTGATTTGGAGCAAGAGCAGGACATCCTGGCTGCTTCAGTTTAAGCACTAGTACTGAATTTATTGTGTAATTTATGATATTATTGTTTGTATAATGAAACTACAGTGAATCATCGTCTGCAGCTCAGGTGACTTTATGTTTTCTGAACTGGTGCACAGGACCTAATGTGTTTTCTTGCCCCTGAAATCAAAACGTTTGATGCTGCTGTCTGACGATCTGCCCCAGCTTTTGACTTTTCTCATACTTTTTTGACTGATAGTACAATATGTTGATCATTCATGGAAATGTTTAAATGTGCAGTTATTTATTTTCTCTATTAAACAAAGTATTGGAACTTCTACTTCCGAAGGCTTTTCTGCCTGAACTAAAGCAGCTTCCTCCCTCTTGTAGTCTACATCCACACTTTCTTTTGTGCTCCTATGCTGAATGGATTTGAAGCCCAAACATTCTGATATTTCTTTTTAAATTGCCCAGAACAAAGAAATATGTATTCAAACAGGCCCTCTTGTCACTATTTTGTCCCATTTTTTTTTCTAAAAAGACAAGAGTGGTCTACATAAGCATGGTTCAAATAGCTGGGGAGAAAACCATCCTCAAATGGAAGGCAGTAACAGCCTATGAAACCTTCAGTGGTTCTTTTAGACAGAACATGCTTCATGACTCACCAGGATACTAACAAACACAGGACAGTCTGTTCTCTGAACTGGTCAGACGCAGACATTTTGTACCTGTGGTCTGGTGCAACCTGACAGTGAAATATAATGGTCACACAGTGGTTATAAATACATGGCAGAGAGATGAAGCATGGCAGTGAAATAAATAAATGAATTAAAACCCAGCCTTATTTATCACAAAAACCCAGAAGCCATCCATATGTGTTCTGTCATCCTCCCCTTTATTCCGTTTTAAGTGCTTGAATGCACCATGTTTTGTTATGTTTGGATAAAAGTGAATCATCTATTGCTATTTTTCCAGTTAGCTACACACTGATAGTGAGCGTGGCACCAATATGTGAATGGTAAACACGCTTCATATGAAGATTAAATCCTGGGGGATTCTGTTGCAAGCAACTGCCCCTACTTAGATAAACAGCAGTGAATCCACAACAGGAGCTGATGTAGAATGAGGGGGAGGGGAGCACGGACAGGGAGGGATGTATTTTCTCAAGTGTAGTGCTCTATTATTCAGAAATGACAGTTTGTGGATGTAGAATGGCCACAAAAAGAGCTAAACAGCACATCACTGAATGTGTTTAATGTGACTGCAGTGAAGATACAAAGTGTTTTTTTTTTTTGTGTAGCAGTAAACACAGCATGAAACTTCACTATATACTTCCCCAAAGCCGCAAATATCAAAAACATGCTTTTTAAGGCTGATAAGAGTGCCTTAAATTTAATCTTACTGAGTAATTCTAATGTTCTACAACTCTAAAGGGCAATTTAATGCAAATCACCTGCATAGCTTCAGAAACCAATGGCATCCTCTATCCTCCAACATCCAATACTAGCATATTAACTCTAATGGCAGCAGCTGGAAAAATCTTTGAGATGCTATTTTATGTGCAATAAAAGCCTTATTGTCAGACAGCACCATTATTGAGTCTTGACAACAACTCAGACCATGCTATCAGGTAATAAAGCAAATAACATTTCTCCATCTGAGCTTGCAGATGAAGCCTGAGGACGGCTCTTATCTCAGTCTGGTGCTGAAGACTCGCATGGCAGATGATCAATTCTTCCGTTCATTCAGTGGTTCTTCTTTTTTTTTAAAATGCACTCTTGTTTTCTCCAGCGAGATTTCATCAGTTGCAGTTGCAATCTGATTTTCTGCTATCATGGTAAATAAAGTGATTTTACTAAACAGACGGGTTTAATAAGTGCTCATTATTAAGCCTGACAGCAAACCTGAGGCTGGGGATGAAAAGCTGACGGTGTGTGTGTTACAGAAACTCTGCTTCTGATCTGTTTATGTGGTCTTTAGAATGTAAGATAAATGATTCTGCGTCTGGCATTTCCACAGGCAGAGGAGTTGGTGAATCAGTGTGTGTGTCTGTTTTCTCACTGAAGGCTTCGGGAGATTCCAAAAGGCAAAACACAATTAGTATTAATATAGTAATTAGTACTTAATGGACTTGTCACAATGAATGAAGTGTGTTGATTTAATTACTTTCTGCTATTTATATATACATTAATATTGAACTTAGAATAACTAAATTAGAAAAAAAATATCTGCTTTTGTTCTTTAACAACTGTGTTAAAATGTATTTTAGCCACATTAGCTGCTTTGCTCTAGAAATGGCAATGTCTTGTTGCAAATGTATGATTTTAACATTTCTTTTTATTTGAGCTGATTTACTATAAGCTCTTTTTTTATTATATTTTCTGGCTTGTGCAGTAACAGATCCACAAGTGGGATGTTTGCCAACTTACATTGTACTTTTCTTTCATGGTGGTGGTGGATCCACCCTTAGGACTTTGCTGTACCCTTGAATTTACTTTCAGGTCTACTGTGAGGGCAACGTTTCGATTTTTCCAATGCTTTCATATCTAACCAAATCCATTTCCTATCAGCTTTCTCAGCCTACAATTTAGAATTTAGCTCAAAGCAAAACTGTCTTAGTAGAGACTCAGAGTCAGTCTGAGATGCATTTTATCTCTTTTATTCATGTATTTTTTATGCTTTTTCCACTTGTCTTACATGTCCAAGGATTTGGTATAGCTGGCAAACTGCTGATATTTCATTCAAGACACTGAATTTGGCTACATAAATGAACTTCACTACTTGAGAAACTGCTTGAGGATACTGGTGCTACATAGAGGTGACTACAAAAAAACATGTCACATTAAACACAGTAATTTTGATAACATGAATAGTTGGCGGTGACTCTCTGATGGCCTCTAGAATTACTTTGTCAAAAACCTGTTCCTTGATAGATGCTGAATGACAGCATATTAGTCTGCTAATAAACTCTGCATTTTTGCGAGGTGAAGTACAGCTGCAGGAGGAGGATGCAAAGGCTTTTCAGGCACAATTTTTCACCCGGTGGGCTCATTGTTATTCACTGCGTGTTATTCAGCATTAAACGTTTGACGCACACGCGGGTGACGTCACATAATAAACATTTCTCTGCACAATCAACACGAAGCAACTGATAAAGGAGAGTCACCACAGCTATGGCTCACAGGCAGGGCACAAAGGAGACTCTGATTAAAGCTGTCCAGTGCTGTCATGTGTTTTGTGAGCTGTGCTGTGAACTGGTCATCCAACAAGGGTATTAAGTTTAAAAAAAACAGGCTGTCAATTTCTATATTATATTATTTTCTGTTTGGAGGGATGTTATATCTATTATTACTAGAGCAGCGCTGCAAACAACGTTTGTCTTTCCTCTCCTGCCCGACCTCGTGGCCACATCCTGACAAAATGGCACAGGTCTGGATGATTTCTAGTGCAAGAGATGTGCAAGAGAAAGTAAACAGTTTGAGGAAGATTGGTAGTTTCGTTTTTTTTTAAAAGCCTGCTACGCTCTCCATTTGTGATTCAGTTTTTGGCTTATTGGCCCTCGAATAAAATTCATCATCCCACTGCTAAGCTTTACCAAAGTAACTGTGAGTCATGTTATTATGGTTTAAATCGTTTGTGAAGAAATGCCGAAGGACGTCCTATGCAAAATACAAGCACAACATTTGAAAAGACTTAACTTTCTATAATTTTTTCAGCTTTCACCGTAATTCGCACACAAGGTCTTATTATCACAGTTATACAACGATATTTATCACAGTTTCGTCTGGACTGCGGTGAACCAAGCAGCTTTTAGAGACAGTACAGAATTAGACTGTCGAGTGGTGGTGAGCTCCACTCGCACGGAGAGAACAATCCTCTCAAGAGGGGCCAAGTATATAAATGTTTTCATTTCAGTGACCAAACAACGCTGTGCATCAGCAAATTTCAATGAGGACACACTGTGCATATTCTTCACTGATCTATACCACTGTTGGCTCACGGCACACTTTGGCAGATTTCATAGACCACAGCAAGAAATGAGTTCTAGGAGCAAAAATGGTTTGAATTCAATAGATAAAATATGGTGTTTGATGAAGGATATGCTCACATTCTCTACACTTATTTCAGATTATACGAGTAGCACCGTTAAATGTCATATCCAACTAGAACTAACTTGATGAGCTACTGGTCATCAAAACAAATGTTCTACACGGTGCTAAGCTTGACTTGTTTATTTGCTACAAGGACTAACATCCTGGTATGGTCTTGAAACGGCAATATTTAGTCAGCATCAGTATCTAATTTGTTGCCTTTTCTTTGGTCCAAGGAATTGCAAATGACAGTTCAGATAAGCTGCAGAGAACGGTTGATATTTTCCCCCCAAATAAATCAGATTAAAATATTGACATGATTAAAATGTCGCACAATGCCCATTCTGCCTACTGTTAGTCTGTAAACAGAGCAATAGAGACTCCAGAGCAGATAAAGATTTACACTACAATGCACCGGCACGAAGATGCAATATAAGAAATACCTTGAAGTGTGGTCAGGTCAGTGGGGAGCATCTGGAATCAAACTAAAGCTGCTGTGCTGCAGATCAGCAAGGCTACCAAAGGAGTGTGTGGTTGCTTTGCTTGTGCAGTTGTGTGTTAGTTGCAACCACTGGTGAAAAATAAAGGTCAGAACCAAAGCAGGATTTGCCCTCTTTAGCCAGTCACTCTTATAGTGCCTGACAATCCTTTTTCAAGAAGAGAGACCGCTCTTGTACAAAATCGACTACAGAGAGGCGCACTAGTTGAATTCGGTGAGCGAGTCTCTGAAAACAACTAAAAGTAAAATGATCTTTAATGATATTCAATACCCAGGCCTCTTAAATGGAAGGGCAATAGCACCTCTTATGCGAGTTTGAAAATCTAGCCTCAGTAGGTATTTTTGTACTAGAGAAGAGAAGCAGAGGCACTATGACATACAAACATTGTGTAACAGGGTCAATATGTGCTGCTTAAATTACTGATTTTTTTTTTTAGGAATGTGGAGCACTGGATTGTTATCTTTCAGTCCACACGCAGCTTTTAGGAATACAGTGCATTTCTCAAATCCTTATGATGAGCTTGTTTAAATTATTCCAACTTAATCAATAAACTCCCACTGTGAGCTCGTTGCCTCTGTCTCACCTCCGCTGTAGCTTCTTTCAAAGTGCCTATGAAACACTAATGAAACCTCATACATAATGTCCTCATTTGCAGAACGGGAGGATTATACAGATATATTTGTGTGGTGTTGTTCAGTCAAATCTGAATATGACGGCTCTATATTTGTCATGTTTTTGATATGTAATGCAAGGTTATGTGCAAGCAGTCCACTTATGACACTCCCTCGATTCTTCAGTTTCAGCACTTATCTCTACACACTAAATGTGGTGATCCTCCTTGTTTGAGTCCACAGGGAATACACACTTGTGTGTAGGCACATGGAAGAACTGTTAGACACCAGTTTAATAACTTCCAACCTGCCAGGTGGGTTTTGTCTGCTCTGGCTGGGTCCTGTTATCAGTAAGACAGACTGTCAAGGTAGACATCAAATTTTCACACAATCCCCCATCAAGCCTCCCCACTATACTATCTCCTCTAAACATCATGCGTCAACTCAAGCTAGTGGAATTAGACAGTGTTACTGCCCACACAAACACTCACACACACATGCACAGACAGATCAAATCAATGGCTACCTTCCTCCACATCAGGAAGAGTTGTGCAGTGGGTGGCCAATGGAGGAGTCCGCCCACTCGCAGGATATTCAATTGCAAGCATGCACAAATTCATCCTCTCTCTATCTCACTCATGTTCGCATGGGATCAGCTACATTTACTCATGCACCTTTGGCCAAGTGCCGCTTGTGTGTGCACACCCACACGTCGACCCAACATAGAAACTCACGCACACACACAAACACAAACACTTCCTCTCTGTCACATAAAAACACCTCAGGACTTGAGCCACACAGAAATACTCCAAAAAGACGCAGCTGGATTTATGAATGAACTTTGAGGATATGAAAGTGGTTCTAAGTACACTTCCTGCTTTTCTTCAAAATGTGCATTAGGTTGCTCTTTAGAGACCAGCTTTACTGACTTTAAATAGACTGAAAAACACTTTATCAGGTTTGAGTTACTTTTTCACTAATTAAATTTACACAAGTACTGTACTTACATAAGTTGCATTTAATGTGACTTTGCACCACTACTATACTACAATGCAGAGGCAAATGATCTACTATTTGCTACACTTTATGATGACATGGATTAAACTAGAATACCAATAGGTTCACATTAGGCATATGTTTACCAAAGGCTACAATAAAGCAATGGGCTGTTCTACATAATTATGGTTTTATTTTGATATTACAAGTGCAATGTCATACTTACACTTTTGCAATTTTGCTCTTGGGAAATTAAGATATTTACAGCTGTATTGCTACTGTTAAAGAGCTGAGCACTTGCACCACTAGATTTGACAGCCTTCTTTTTTCAAAAATACACTTTAGTACTATATGTAGTATCTTGTGCTATATCTGTGCCAGCCTGGTGCTTCCACAGCCTTTCAAATTGAGACAGAATCAGGTAAGGGTCGTGCATGTGATTGAACACTGAACATACAAGTATAAAACTGGGGGATGGGCAGTAAGAATATTAACCCCAAAGCCTCAGTCCATTCCTCCTCCAGGCCTCTAGTTAGACATCACCATGAGAAATCTGCTCATTAGGACAGCAAGAAACCCATATATCAAACACAGATAGCTGTCAGTTCTCCTCTGGGGGATCTGGTCATGATACTAGAACAGAAAAGCTGCAAGTCTTAGGTTGACGTACTGTATATACATGTATATTTACAGTCCACCTTCGCTATGTGTGGTCTAACATTTGTAGGACAGATTCCTCCCATGGCACACTGTAGCAGCTGCTGTTAAAAATTCATAATATGAGCAGAAAGATAAGAGATTGATGACTTTAGGTGGTGTAGGACACTGCAGGGAAAATTCATGATGGAGTTAAAAATGTATTATATTGCAGCTTTGATCTGGATGCTTTCTACAATATGAAGCCATGTTAGTTCTGTCTCATTAATCTCCACAAAGACTTTTTTTTTCATGCAGGAATTCACTATAATATGAATAGTAAAATGTAAGGAACTAAGACTGTTTAATAAATCAGAGTTGGGATTAGTGTCTCTGCATGCAGGTGTGTTGATATGTGCCTTTTAATGGAGGCACTGTCACACAGTAGAATAGCTCTGAAACAGATGGTTATCTGTGTGAGAAAGGTCAGCGACAATCTTTCCTGCCCTTTTCATTCACCCTTGTGTCATGTAGCTTTTTTGAAGGAGGGATGCTGGCAGTTACCATTCAGCAGTGCACACAAAAAACACTTAAGCTCCAAACAGGAAGTAGAGGGAAGCCTGACACTGATGGTGCATGATGGTGGAAACTGGGCCATGACTGGCTGCGAGCCGTCGGGCTGACAGAGCGTACGTCTTCAGTGGGACCTTTTTTTGGTAGTGATGAATTGTTGACTGACTCGTTGCTATTGCTGCTGATGAAACCTGCCAAGACGTTGAGGCCCGCAAACTTGGAGATTGATGGAAGAGGTTGTGAATACAGACAGAAGTGACATTTTTATTTACCTCCACTTTATTTTGCAGAACAGAACCTTTTTTAAAAGAGTAAACTTGCACAGATCTTTGGATTTTATGCCAGAGAGAGAGAGAGTGCAATAATAGTATTGCTTGAGAGGACACACTTTACAGTCACATGGCACCTTTATTAACTCCAATTAGTTAGACAGCTATATTGGGTGCAATGAAAACCCTGCAGAGCGGAAATTGTTTTGCTAATTGTAATCAATAAAGCAGCGGAGAGATCAAACAGGTCAGCTGCTACATATTTTAAGTTAAGTGTGGTTTAGCCCAACACCCACGCACAGTGCGCTACTGGATAAAACCTCGCTGTATATAGATATGGAGAATTCCAGTTGTATCTAAAAGTCCCGATCTCCTGTGTGATTGTCCGCCTGAAAATGGCTTTAAATTAGTTTTTTATCTATTAGAACTTCTTCATGCAACACTCACGTGTCATATATATACACACACAGGGAGGTATTAGTCCCTTGATTTGGCAAATTCAACCTCCGGAGATCCAATATTTGCTTAAAAATTAGTTTTTACATGGCACAACAGATCTGTGAATTTTGAGTCTTATTCTCTTAAAGAGTAATCTCACTGGGTGGATGTTGTGCCACAATGGCCAATAATTCTCTTAGCATACTTACACCATGTGAAGGTTGCATTATGATATGACTCAAAGAAATACAAACCTATCTTTTATACCAAACCATCACTTTCATCCTTCCCAAACCCCACTGAGACAAGGCCTGCTGTGACCCTCTTTTGTTTTTTCCTCAAGCTGTTTTCTGGCAACTTGCCCTAAGGTTGCTACAGAAATATCTCTGCACGTCAGACTCCCTATAGAAACACACCCAAACACATGAACACATGCACTGTACATATATCTATAGATCCATGCATTTGCACTGTATAAAAAAATGTAATACCGTTTTTTCGCGACCATAAGGCGCACCGTGTTAAAAGGCGCAGTCTCAGTTCCGGGTGCTATTTCTGTATTTAACACATACATAAGGCGCACCGTATTAAAAGGCGCAGTCTCAGTTCCGGGTGCTATTTCTGTATTTAACACATACATAAGGCGCACCGTATTAAAAGGCGCAGTCTCAGTTCCGGGTGCTATTTCTGTATTTAACACATACATAAGGCGCACCGTATTAAAAGGCGCAGTCTCAGTTCCGGGTGCTATTTCTGTATTTAACACATACATAAGGCGCACCGGATTATAGAGCGCGTGCATGGTAAAACATACCTGTACTAGCTTAAAACATGCATGCTAGCGTGTATTTTAAAAAAGGCAGCGGAAGCTAAACTGAGTTCAGTTGTACTTTATTGAAGTATTTAGCAATGTTTTCACGTTGTTTTTTGATCAATCCTCATTCACAAATCCATCAAAGTCCTCATCTTCTGTATCCGAAATGAACAGCTGGGCTAGTTCTCCATGGAACACGCCAGGTTCCCGCTCGTCATTGTCAGAGTCAGTCTCGTTGCCGTGCGGCTCCTCATAAATGATGCCGGCTTTTGCGAGAGCTCGAACAACAGTGCAAGCAGACACGTTAGCCCAAGCATCCGCAATCCATTCACAAATTGTGGCGTAACTCGCCCGGCGCTGCCTCCCAGTCTTAGTAAAACTGTGTTCGCCATCTGTCATCCATCGCTCCCACGCCGTTCGCAACTTCACTTTGAACGCCCTGTTTACACCGATGTCCAGCGGTTGGAGTTCCTTCGTCAAGCCTCCCGGAATGATAGCAAGCTCCGAGTTCATTTGCTGCACTTGGTTTTTCACAGCGGCTGTGAGATGGACGCGCATGGAGTCACAGATCAACAGGGACGGTGACGCCAAACCCATGTTGTTTTGCATAATGCAAATACCGGCACTATATACCAACTGGGGGCGTGCCTTTAGCGTCTTCTTTCACGCCCACACTTCCCCCTTTAACGTTCTCATTCTGTCCTCTGTCACGTCCTCCTTTTCTCTATATAAGCAGCGTGTCAGCAGGAAATGTTCTCAGTCAGTCAAGCGGAGCTCCTCAAAGTTACACAATAACATTTACACATTTTGGAACTCGGTGCACACATAAGGCGCACCGCATTATAAGGCGCTCCGTCCATTTTGGAGAAAATTTAAGACTTTTAAGTGCGCCTTATGGTCGCGAAAATACGGTACTCACATAACTGAACTTGGTCACTAAGAATAAAGATGAAGATGCTGGGCTTTCAACAAGTGCAAACTAAGACCCAATCTTACAACTGAACGTCTAAATTCTGTACATAGGGGGGGATAGTTAGAGAAAGAAACAATATAAAGTATACTAGGAAGGTGTTAGACCACCAGAGGAGCCTCAGTGCATCTTGTCATTGATTCTCCAAAACTCTGTAGCTCTACTGAAGGAATTAACTCTATATTTCCATAAGATATTTCCTTCTTTCGGTGTTTTGCTGATGTTGGTGGCACTGTTCCCTCTAAGCTGCGCACGTGCGCAATTGCGCACTGCTGACATGGTCTCCACGCACAGAAAATCTGCGCTGCGCACAAAAAAAAAATCTACCTAAATTGTAAATAAAATAAACACGTAACAAATCATTCTGTGCTATTTTTCAATGTGAGTCAGTGAGTGACCGGTGACTGGCTGCTCCAGCCAATGATGCGATTCACATACGTATTTACCATAGACTGTATATAATGGTATTTACGCAGCTAATCAATGTCAGGCGTCCTTATGTGCAGCCATCGTTGTTGTCATAGATATGAATGAGTAGATAGGACACGCCCCTTTGAGCTACATGCTACTGCGAGGCTAAGCTAGTGGGGGCAAAGTTTCAGTGCATTACGTTGATGTAGACGGTGTGAAAACGGAAACAAGTATACCGGCTCACTGCGCTGCTGTTACGGCCAGCGTCTCCTACCCTGTGTGTGTGTTTTAACTATATGTTGTGGCTATGCAAATAGAGCTGTGTGATCCCCACTCCCTGGTTGGACCACGACGGCAGAGGCGTGACTCTCCTTAGCTGATAGTCTTCAGTATGAATGTATAAAAACTGCTGTGTTGCCTGCCTATGAGTTGGTTCCTGAGGCTTATAGACAAAAATTCAGGAATCATAAAAAAGCCCAAACCCAGACACAGAATTTGGCAAGGGCACAGTCTCATACTTGGGGAGACAGGTGGGCCAAGGTCAGGTGCGACCCTTAGAGGCGAAAATCTCTGCCATTACTGGCTATCCGGTGCCTTCCACCCGTAGAGCCCTACGCCGTTTCCTCGGCATGGCAAATTATTACAAGTGTTTCTGCCGTAGTTTCTCCACTGTCGTTCGTCCGCTGACAAACTTGCTCAGCACCAAAGTTGATTTTGTGTGGTCCCCCGAGTGTCAACATGCCTTCGAAAGTGTAAAGTCTCTTCTTAAGGGGAGGGGTGTTACGGCCAGCGCCTCCCACCCTGTGTGTGTGTTTTAACTATATGTTGTGGCTATGCAAATAGAGCTGTGTGATCCCCACTCTCTGGTTGGACCACGACGGCAGAGGCGTGACTGCAACCAGGAGTCCTGCGATTGGTGCGGCGCTCACCAGGCTGACCAACCGAAAACTGCCAACTCTTTTAAAAGCGTTGGCAGTTCAACTGAACGAGGCAGCTGACTTCTAGCGTGTCATTCTGTGTGATCTGTGTGGCTGAGGCAAGATAGACTGTGTGGTAGGAATTGGGCCAGGGTTAGAATTAAATACTGATACAGCAACATTTCATTTAATTACAGGTAGTTTTCTTTTGTCTAGTTTTCACCAGGATTAGGGGTGCTGACTCCCATGTAGTTTTGTTTTGTGTTAGTTCCCAGGTAGTGAGCCTTTTTGTTTACTTTTTTCTTTTGTCCACCGCGATTGTATTGTAGTGTATTGTAGTGTAGTGTTAAGTTCTCCTTATGAGAACTCCTCTTGTGTTTTGCTGTTTTCTTTAATTTGAGCAGCACCCACCAGTCCTCTTCCTTAGTTTTGCCTCATTTGTATAGTATCTTGCACATTTTTGTTCAAACTTTTCTGTAATAAATAATCTGATTTTTACCACCTACAACTGTTTATGTTGCTCCCCCCCCCCCCTTTTTAATATGTTGTGTACAGACTTAATTACTTCTCTGTCTACTTTTCTTACTCCATGTAGGTTTCCCAGAGACTATGGGTTGAGGAGGAAGTGGAAGTTTGTCGGCTTAGACCTAGTGTCATTCCATCAGTGTTAACCTTCCCGGCTCATCTTGGAAGAGTACGTGCCAGAAAGACCACGACTAAGCAGCCTTGAGATCTTAGGCAGCGTCTCCCTGAGGTGGGTGTCGACGGTGTTCACAGTCAGGTCTGTGGTAATCCTGTCAAAAAACAAAACAGAAAAAAATCTAGATTATAAATCAACATGTAACCAAAGCACTCTGTGTATAACGCCATAGTATAGGATGTAGTTCAGAAAATGCCAAAGTATAGTATGCTTTACTCAAAAATAACATAGTATGGCCTGTAGTTCATAGTACAGCGTGTTGGCAAGAACAAAACCAAAACATAGATTATTATGTGGTTCAAAAAGCGCAAAATGATAGGATGTTGCCTAAAATTGTCATGTATGATATGTGGGTCAAAAAATGTCATAATGCAGTATATTGTCAAAATAGTATGTAATTCAAGAAAACATCAGAGTATAATATGTCATCTAAAAAATGCCATAGAATAATAATTTCATTGCACAAGTAAAAGTATAGTAACTTTTAAAACTGTTCGAATTCTTATATGCTGCAAAAAAAAAACAAAAAAAAGGTCACAGTAATATGTCAATTAAAAAAGCCTATAGTATGGCGTGTAGCCCAACAAACATCATAGTATAGCATGTCGCTCTAAAAACGTCACAGTATAGCCTTTAGTCCACAGCTGTCAGTAGGTGAGGAGCAACACAAAAACAGTCCAAACGCTGGTTTCCAGAGGGTTGGACGAGTATTTATTTGAAAGAGGAAGTTTACAACAACACAACATGTGAGGGGGTTAAAAACAAATGGGTGTTAGTAAAATATAAATAAATAAACAGAACTAAAAGTGAACTTCATGTTGACATTGATGGGCATTCCAACCAGGAACAAAGTAAAAGGTAATCAATACGAAAAAAAAAAAAACTCTTCCTGTTCACCTCTAAAAACCCAAAAACACACTGCAGTAGCACCCTAAACTAAAACTACCAATGGGTTTCCTGTTTTCCTTTGTGAACAATTCAAAGGTCCCTCTCTATCTCCCCACACATCCACCAACCACTGGAACACATCTCCAAAGTTCTGCCAGGCCAGCTCAGCTTCCCCTCAGAAGAAGTGCTGCCACCTGCCAGATGAAGGAGCCTTTTGAGAGGCAGCTGGCATCGTGATTGGACTGTACTTTGGTCTGTTCCAATCCAGCTTCAGCTCCAGAGACGGCAGGCGGGACGAGTCAACGGAGGCCAGGTGGACGAAGGTATGCAGCTGAGTACAATCCAGAAAAAAACAGAGGAGGAGTGCAGCGGCCCAGAGCCAGAACAACCAGAGTAGCATCATATGTCTCTTAGAAAACATCATAGTATAGCCTTTGGTATGAAAAAACGCCATCATATACATCATATATTGTACAAATAACGAGTCAAAGGAAAGAGACATACATTGTAGAATTGTAGTAATTGTGGGATGACTGATTTACTGATTATCAGTATTTTATTTTTTACTGATTTACGGTAATAAATAAATTTAAAAATGGCGCTACTTTGGCTCTGAACCTTTATCTACCTGTGGTCGCTCTGTCTTCTGGAGTGATTTGATTGGTTATACGTAACGAATAAAACTCCTTTAACTTAACATCTGTAAACAAAACAAAAACGTATCAACAAAGTTTTCTGTTAGAAGTTTGTGTTCTTCTAAGTTTAACTCAAGATTTTAAATACTTTCATTTACTGCAAATGAATATCTACTCCAAATGTCTCACTAATAATCATTATCAGCCTTAAAAACCCACAAAACACCCCTCTATACTCGATGACACTTAGTACAGTCTGGTTCCCCCTTCTATAAATCTGCTTGGAATCGTCCACTTCCTGTTTGTCAAAGTGGCCTTCTATCTGGACAGGTTTTGTTGGAGCTCATGCAACAAACATTTTGGGTAACTGCACTTTAATATGGATGGATGACACTGAATTAGAGTCTGTTTTCATGAGACTGAGTTAAGATGTGTAGCTCTGTCATTAAATAGGAAATTATTTGTCAGAATTCACAGAGGGAAGTCTGAAATGTTTGCTAGGTTAGCGTCCCACATGTTCTTTGGCTCAGCTAAAGCTAACTCTCTCCAACTTCTGGATCTCTTGAGTTGCTTGTTGTTAAAATATCTTGCTAGAGGTGCTGAAGCTCAGAAAGTCTGAGATGTTTGTTCAAAATAAGCTCATTCTCAAGTCTTCTCTGAACTGTCCTCTTTTGTTTTAACTTTCCCTAAACTTAAGAGTTAATGACAGACCAGCACATCCAGACTCAGTCTCATTATGGAGATATTAAATTTCAGTGTCATTCATTGATGTTAAAGTGCAGTTTTTCAAATGTTTGTTGCACATGCTCCCGACCAAACCAGTCCATGTGGAAGACGATGTGAAGAGAAAGCTCCAGAGGATGAATATCACACATTTACATTGGAAATTAATGTCCTTTAATTAGACACTGCCATGCAAAATTTGGATTTCCCTTTGTTGAGTGCTTTGTTGATGTTGGTTTCTAAATGTTTTTTGACACTCGGCCCCAAAGATTAAAACCTTTTACGGCTCACAAGCGGCAACAATTCACTCATTATCAACTATCTTTCTCACTAAACTAAGATAAAAAGTGAAAAACTGCCTGATTCCTGTATCATGAATGTAAATCTTTTTGGTTTTTATGACCGTAAACTGAATATATTTGGGTTTGACATTTTATAAACCAAAACAAGAAATGAATTACTGGAGAAAACGACAGATCAATGGACAAAGAAAATGTGTTTTCCAACATATATGGCTGAATTACTCCAACATTACAAGATACATACAATTTGAATTCAATTTTATTCATATAATGACAATTACAGGTCAAATTGTCTCAAGATGCTTTGTTTTTATATTTTTTTGTCATATTTAAAATATGACCAAGTAAGAAATTTAAACCTCTTGACTAATCCAATTTATTATTTAGTTTTTAAGAGACTAATTGAAAATTAAAACTTTCTCCACTAAAATTAATAAACATGAGGTCAAATAGAAGGAAGAGTTTTAAATACTGCAGTCCCACGATGACAAGAATAAAGTTTGTCAACAAAAACAAAATCTGCTGGTGGATTCCATTAAAATCCTAATAATTGATAAAGTGTGATACTAAAGGTTTGCGGTGCTAAAAATGTCAAAGTAAAGATATCAAGTTGAACATCTGGATGGAGGTTGATAAAAGTTGACCTCCCTTCATTTCTCTGGAGCTGACTCCATAGATTTTATGGATGGTGGTTAAAGACCTGCTCTTCTAGGCGTCTTCCTTCTAGTCGCTATAAAAAGTCAGTCCATCCTGGCCGACTTCAACACCTCTTCATGACAACTTGTCCTGCCTCCGACCTCGTGGAAACTCCAGAAACTCGGGAAAACCTGTGGAGACTCGAAGAACTCGTCGAGACTCGAAGAACTCCACTAATCACTGCACACATTAGCAGCATGTGCTAACTGTGGCTAAAGAACCACATTTACCAAGACAACTATTCAGTACAAAGCCCTAATACACACCAAGAAACACATTAAAGACGACTTTACTGCTGGAAGCTGCAAGCCAACGCTTAAAGAACAAACTAAAGCAACGGAGCCAAACCCAGTTCAGTGGTGGAGAAGCAGAGGAAATGTTTCACTGCAGCCAAATAAAGCAGGAAGACACTGAGCTCCTCAGGTGTTCCTGATAACACCAAGCAGCCACCTGGACAGCCAATAGGAACACGGCTTCCTGGGAGTCCAGAGGGCTGGTTTAGTGAAGGAAATTTAACTTAAAGTTGAAGCAGAAAGTTATCAAAGAAAGTTGAAAACCACCTTCTGATACCTGAAATCTCTGTTTTCACACAAAGAACACCTGAACATGTCAAACTGGTTCCATAGTAGAACCATCATTGTAAAAATGTCATAGTATGGTGTGTTGCTCAAAAAACATTAGGACCCAGCTGTCAGGGGACAAACATGTAAGAAACATGACAACAGAGAGAACCCAACCAGTAGGTCACAGTTTATCATCCCCCAGTCATCTCCTGAAGTCCATATGGTGAGAGACATCAGTATCTGGTTGTTAATTTACCAGAGGATGCTTATAATCATGCTGATGTGGTCTGTACTCTACAGTATTTTAGTGACTCAATAAATGCCTAAGTTGTTTTTTTAAAAATGCTTTTCAGTTTTTAATAAACATTTAACAGCCTATATGTAATCAATAAATGGCCTTTGCCTATCTTAAGAAAAATTCACTCAGAACTCTGATATGTTAACAGTACTAAATAAATCAATAAATACATGCATACACACAAAAATAAGTTAATACATTAACTGTGTTAAGATAAGATTTAGATTTTAAAAAAGTTGTTTATGTTTTTGCAGAATCCAGTATTCCACACTGGTTGGTCATTACATTTTATTAGTTTCATTTCACTGTTTAAAATGATGCCACCAGCCATATATGCACATCTGCAACATCATAGTGTGTATCTGGAGGTGTTTTTCACTAGTTGAGACTGGTTTGCATGAAATATATCCAACCAATTGCACAGAATCAGTGAGAGAAAAGACGCTTTATGCATTATTATTTTTAAGCTGGATTCTGAAAATATTTTACACAACACAGTGGCTATAAAATAATAGATAATATGGTGGCCTTTTGCTGCAGGATTTGTGAGTGCAGTAGAATGTTACCACCCAGCACTAATTGCTTCAGGTGTGTTGTGCTGATTGTTGAGGTGAAAGTAAGAAGCTACCCGCAGAGCTGCTCTCTGATGTGACTTCTTGTTCATACTTTTTGATCTCTTTAACTGCCTATTTTTGACCTCACGTCAAAAATGAGTCCGGTCGCACTCATGGCTCTGTGAAGGACAATGTATACAACACTTAACCTCTCGACTTCTGCGGACTCCAACCTGTCAGACTACCAGAGGCTGCAGGAGCTGAGCCACCGTTCCATCAAAGTGAGCATCATCGTGGTTTTGGGCGTCGTGATCACTTTGGGAAACATCGCAGTTCTGCTGGTGATCACCTCCTCGGTGGATGGTTGGTCCAGAAACTCTCGGTACCTCCTGCTCTCTCTCACTGCTGCGGACTCTGCGTTCGGGCTGCTGGTGATGCCCCTGAATCTGTGGGTGAGTCTTTTAAAGGACTACACCGATGGGCCAGACGCGCTCTGTCACGTCGTGGCCTTCTGCAACGCCACCGTCTACTCCACCTGCATGTACACTCTGGCCACCATCAGCCTGGAGAGGTACATTGCGGTGTTTTACCCACTCCAATACACCTCTATGATGACCAGGAGAAGGACGTTGCTCCTCATTGCCTTCAGCTGGTGTTTCCCCCCGTTTCTACTGTTGCCCATTTCATTCCCAGATGGCATCATCGAGGTTCATTTTTCCACCGCGTCACTGGTCTGCAATCCATCCTACTCGTCCAATGTCGGATACTCCCTCAGCTTGACGTGTTTCATATTTTTCCCTTGCTCCATCATCATGACATATGCAAACCTCAGAGTGTGGTGCGCAGCCAAAAGGCAGAGACTGAAATTGCGCAAATATAATTGTGCGCGTCGCAGCAGACACAATGTGGCATCCAGGGTTCTGGTTCCTGTGTTGGCTGCCTACTACACCTGCTGGACTCCCTGCATGGCTGCTATGATCTACAACGGCAAGTAACATATAAGCCTTAAAACTTGGAACTGTTGGGCAAAGCTTTAAACTGAAATGCAAGGATCTGCTATATAAATGACTTAAGTTTCCTGATAAGTCTTCTATGAAAAGTTGCTTTTATTTCTGAAAGTTTTGCTATGAGCCACAAATCTTAGTAATTTTTTTTCAATTGACCACTATATATTATGAGAATATTTTGCTAAGCTTCACTTTGTCACAAAGACCAGACGTGCCCAGCATTAAAAGTGCAAATTATCATCCAGTCCTACAACAAAATCTACATTCTGCACATACATATAGGTGACAAATTAAAGGAAAAGGTGTCTTAGTACGATGTTGAGTCAACATGTGCTACCACATAAACACATACACTCATTTATAGATCCATGCATTTGCGCTATATGAAAATATTTATTTCTCAAATAACTGAACTTGGTCACTAAGACTAAAGATGACAATGTTCAGCTTTCAAAGTGGTAATTAGAACCCAGTGATACAACAAAATCTAAATTCTGCACCTAGAGAAGGGTGACAAATTAAAGGAAACGACAACACCAAGTGTCTCAGTAAGGTGTTGGGCCACCGGAACAACTTTCATGCACCTTGAACACGATTCTTTCAGAAGATATTCCCTCCTTTGGTATTTTTATGATGGCGTTAGAAAGTGTTCTCTAGCCATTTGGTCCAAAAATTCCCATAGGTGTTGAATCAGGTTAGGATCTAGTGTCTGCAACGGCCATATCATATGATTCCTATCATCTGCAAACTCAGAAAAATCATTTTAGTGGCTCCTCATGTTGTGCCAGCATGTGCTACCAGAGCAGCTTCAATGCACCTTGGCATTGATTCTCTAAGTCTCTGGAACTCTACTGGAGAGATGAAAAAACTTTCTTCCAAAAGATATTTTTCCTTTGGTGTTTTGATGTTGGTTGTGGAGAGTGCTGTCCAACATTGCAGTCCAAAATCTTCCAAAAGTGTTCTACTAGTTTGAGATTTGGTAACTGCCAAGGTGCCATATGATTCACTTCATCTTTAAACTCGTGAAATTATTCAGTAACTCCTTCCCAATCCGTGGGAGCTTTGTCATCCTGAAAGAGGCCACTCCCATCAGTTTAAAAATGTTCCACTGGTTAGTTTAAAGGCGATCACTCAGAACAGCTTTGTATTGATTTACAGTGACTCTTTCCTCTAAGGGGGCAAGCCATGCCAGTAAAATTCCCCCCTGAGCCACAGGATTCCCTCACTGTAAAAGTCAAAGGTTCAGATTTTCCCTTTAATTTGTCACCCACCTTTACATACTGCAAAAAGTGGATGAATGTGTAGTGTTTCTCCTGCGTCAGTGTCAAACCACCTCATCTAAGAGCATCACATCCTATTACTATATAGCAAAATGAAGAATGAAGAAATCCAGCAAAGTAACTAATGCAATCTGTTGATGTGTATAGCTAGACTAGGTGATATCTACTCTTGCAAATTATCTTGGAAAATGTAATAACAGGGCAGCTTGGAGTGTAGCTTCTGATGCGGCCAAAACTAATCTCACTAAAAAAGTGCCACATTAATATGCAGTGGCTGCTTGAACGCGTTCAGTACATGGCAGCAGTTTTGTATTTGATTTTAAGGTTTAAGTTGTTTTGGATTGTGTAATTTGTTACCTAAAAGACAAAGTAAGTTAAAGTTGACAGGTCTTTGTTCATTTAGGTTTATTGTTATGCTCTTTATTATAAGAACGTTAATATGGTCTTTGTTTTTTAAAGATGTACATTTATGATCTTTTTCTCCTTCTACAAATCTTTCTGTTGATTTTATCTAATGCTTTGCTGAGATGAAGAGCTGCTTGTCACAGTTTTTAGTATGTAATTCTGGGCATGAATCTACTAATTCAAAGCCAGTTATATGACTCAGACACTTTTTGACTTTTCTCATTTACTCCAACCATGTGCTGTCTTTGCGTAATCAAGCCTGAAAGTGGAGTCACAGCCGAATATTTTTAGAAGTGAAGACCTTTTCCAAAGAGGGCTGTAATTTATCTGATGTGGATGAGAATTCTTCAAAATGAAGCTGACAGTCTTAACTTAAACTTCAAAGCGTGCTGCTGTCTATATGCTAGTGAATCTGATTGTAGTTTCCTCCTCTCTACCAAATCTAGCAGTTAATTTTGTACTTTCACATCAAGACTATAAATGTTAAGTTGATGGCTTCATGTCGTTGCTCTCAAGGGAAAAACTTGCATCTTCAAAGGTGTTTTTAATGTGTTATCTGTTGATATATTACATGCTAATCTGTGGTTTTATAAGTTTATATGCAGTGCCTATGAAAAATGTTAACCCCATTTGGAAGTTTTCTACTTTTATTGCTTTTTAACATTGGATCATAGTCTAGTATAGATAGATAGATAGATAGATAGATAGATAGATAGATAGATAGATAGATAGATAGATAGATAGATAGATAGATAGATAGATAGATAGATAGATAGATAGAACCTTTATTGATCCTGCAGTGGGGAAATTTTCGGTGGTACAACAGCAAGAAAACTGAAAAAGCAGATGCACCTTTGGATGCAATTACCACATTGAGCCTGTGTGGATCAGTCTCAATCAGCCCTGCACATCTGGCCACTGCAGTTTTACCTCATTCTTCTTTGCAAAGCTGTCAACTTGTATTGGGATAGTGAATAAACAGCCCTTTGAAGTCCAGCCTAAAATTCTTAATTAGATTGAGGTCTAGGCTTTGACTCGGCCAACTCTGCAACATTCAGCTTGTTGTTTTTCAACCATTTCTGTCTAGCTTTGGCTGAATGCTTTGAGTCATTGTCTTGCTGAAAAACAAATCATCTCCCATGTCGCAGTTCTTTTGCAGACTGCATCAAGTTGTCCTCCAGGATTTCCCTATACTTTGTTGCATTTATTGTACTCTCTACCTCTGCAAGCCATTTCCTCTTTTCACAGAATTGATTGAAATATTCTTTTGCCTTCATGGTGCAGTTATAGCCAAGAGCAGTGATTCACCAGTGACCAGTGACTGGACCTTCCAGACACTGCACTCAGATAGCGGTCACTTTAAAGAGGACAATACTTACACAATCACTTATTTTATATTTTATATTTTTCGGGAGAATCTTTTTTTTTGTCAACAAAGTCTAATTAAAATGGCCAAGAATCAATGTTGAAAAGTGCAAAATGTGCAAGGGTCTGAATACTTTTAATAGGCACTCTGTACAGTCATGGACCAGCCGTATCTAGACTGTTGTTCATTTGGAAGCTGCTGTCTTATGTTAGCTCTGTTGCTGTCCTGCTATGGATGCTTGTCTTACTTCAGTCTCCATGTTTCTTCATGATATGTTCAAAGCATATAGTTACTCTGGATGGCATTACATTGGCCTCCAGTACTACTGTGAGGAACCTCGGTGTTATCTTTGACCAGGACATGTCCTTTAACTCGCACATAAAACAAATCTGTAGGACTTCCTTTTTCCACCTGAGAAATATTGTGAAAATCAGGAACATCCTGTCTCAGAGTGATGCAGAAAAACTAGTCCATGCATTTGTTACTTCTATGCTTGACTACTGTAATTCCTTATTATCAGGTTGTCCCAATAGCTCTCTGAAACATCTACAGCTGATCCAAAATGCTGCAGCCAGAGTACTGACGGGAGTTAGCAAGAGAGATCATATTTCTCCTATATTGGTTTCTCTTCATTGGCTTCCTGTTAAATCTAGAATAGAATTCAAAATCCTTCTTCTGACATATAAAGCTCTTAACAACCAATCTCCATCATATCTTAAAGACCTGATAGTACCATATTATTCTAGCAGAACTCTTCGCTCTCAGACTGCAGGCTTACTTGTTGTTCCTAGAACCTCTAAAAGTAGAATGGGAGGCAGAGCCTTCAGTTATCAGGCACCTCTCCTGTGGAACCAGCTCCCAGTTTGGGTTCGGGAGGCGGACACCCTCTCTATTTTTAAGACCAGGCTTAAAACCTTCCTTTTTGACAAAACTTATAGTTAGGGCTGACTGGGGGACCCTGACGGGGTGAGCTGGTGTTTTCATTTGCAAAACTGACTTCCCCTCTTGACATCCCTTTAGTTTGCCCCTAGTTATGCTGCTATAGGCCTAGGCTGCTGGGGAACCTCTCTTGATGCACTGAGCCCTTCTCTAACTACCTATGTATTTACTATATATACCATTATTGCATTACATTCACTCTGTTTCTTTCTGTGTCCTTTCTCCGAGTGTCCCTGGTCCCAGAGCTGGATGCTGGATGCTTCAGATGTGTGGCTGTGTTTTATGGTCCTTATGTCCCACCCCCCACCTCTCTATCTCTACCTCTACACCTCTATCTCTACCCTTCTACCTCTTCCCCTCTACCTCTATCCCTCTATCTGTATCCCTCTATCTCTACCCCTCCATCTCTATCCCTCTACCTCTTCCCCTCTACCTCTATCCCTCTATCTCTACCTTTCTACCTCTTCTGTCCCTCTCAACCCACCCGGCCAGCAGCAGATGGGTCCCCCCACATTAGAGCCGGGTTCTGCTCGAGGTTTTTTTCCCTGTTAAAAGGGTGTTTTCCTTGCCACTGTCGCCTTTTGGCTTGCTCTGGGGGTCAGGCATATGGGTTCTGTAAAGCGTCTCGAGACAATTTGACTGTAATTGGCGCTATATAAATAAAATTGAATTGAATTGAATTGAATGTTTTCTTCCCCACAGCAGTGTCAGGGAGCAGCGTACCAGAGTGGATAGAATTTGTCGTGGTGTGGCTGCCAACGTCCAATGGTTTCCTCAACTGCATCTTCTATTTCTGGATCAACCGAAGCTTCCGCAGGAAATTCCATCTCGTCCTTCAGAGGCTGGCTCTGGCCGTCTGCCCTGAGCTGGCCAACACTCTGGGTTGCTGCAGCACTTCGAACACGCACTTTGTGTCAGTAATTCGGGATAATAACAACAGTGTCCACGAGCGTTCTTCCAGCGTATCCTCCACCTGCACCCTGCTAACTTTGGCTTAGGAGCCGTGGACCTGAGGAAGGTTAAGGACATAATCAGTGACCTCTACAGTGCCTAGCAGGACTGGACAACTGAAGCCATGCTGCTGACACATTCCCACATAAGGTATCAAGGGTAAGAGATAAAGTAATTGATAACATAGGCTGCAATGCAGATGGTATGATACTCAGACAGGCTATGATGGCAAGTATTCTAAATAACGACTGGACAGGCTACATCATTATATTTTGAGTTAGATGGATTATTCTTATTTTTATTTTTTTTAAAAATCTAATTTCAGTCTAAAAACAGTGTTCAGTTGACTGGAACACAACTGAATTTATAACTTATTAGGATTTTTTTTTTTTTTTTTTTTACTCATTCACATACTGCTGCCAGCATTTGATTTCCTGTCAGAACTTCATCTTAAACCACCTTTTAGTTGTTTTATAATTAGCCATCAACCTCGTCTGGGCCTCAGAAAGGCCTGCCATTATTCTGCATCCAGCTGTATAATCAGTCTTTTAATAATGTCAGCTGTTGCTTTATTACACCTGTTGCTCAGGTCAACATACAATATTTTAGACATTTGAGGTTAGCCAATTAGTTCATCACAAGAAACGGATATGTAGATTTATTTTCACGTGAGACTTTGTGAATACCACTAGCCGATTACCAGCGCTTTGAATGACGGAGGCCATCCACCTCTTCTTCAATTTAAACTGTGCGTCAAAGATCTTGGCATATAACAGCTTGGAGAAGTTAACCTTTAACTCACAGCATTTCAGTGTGCGCAAGGAGAAAAGTAATTAGCCATCTACACTGTAGAAAGGTCACCACATTTGTACTGGGAACAGATAGGTTGGGTAACTTCTGAGGCTCTGGTTGTTTATTTTGAGATATTAAGCCCAAGATATTCCTTTTCAGAGAGTTCAGCTTCAGTATGGATTCAGCTTGGCAAAGGCATATTGTCATTTTTGAATAGTTTTCTATCATGGTGAAGATTGGTTACAAGATCAGTGACAGTGTTTATACAAAAACATTGAAAGAAAACTCAGTAGCATTTTATGCAATGTATTTTAGCCTTTATGTTGCTGCTTGGCATTACAATCATTGGAGTTTGGCACATGATGGATGAGCATCAGAGGAGTCACTAAATTATGTGAGAAACAAGACTGACCTAATAATGTCCTTTTGTATGTATATATTTTGTTGTTTCTAAATTTCTAATATTATAAAGACTGAATATTTGATGATGTAATGATTTATGGATGATCTATGAAATAAAGCTTTTGAACCGTTTGAGTGTGAGTCTTTACTCTAAGTTTGATATTTACAAATCGATCACTGGCTTCATAATTCATTGAGCTTCCAGGTGTATATATAGACCTGTTGTTCTGTTGATGTTCATCCTTTGTATATTACAGAACTGCAGTGAAGCTAAGATAAATATTATTTAATGGATTCATACAAAATTTCCTCGGCTGGTTCAACTTGAATTGCTGCATACCATAAAACTGAAGAACTAAACAGATCTGTCAGAGTAACCGTGCGGAGTAGTGTAGCTTACTACCAAGCCTTATAAGGTTGTTCACTCCTATGACAGCGTGTTTCTGCATGAGCTGTTCTGCCTTGTCAGGCAAAATACAGCGCGGTTCTTCTCAGTGAGCGTCTCTGCTTCTGTATGCTGTGGATGTATCTCCAAAACCTGGTTAAAAAAAAAAAAAAAACCTGCACCACCAGGAAATGCTGCTGTTTTTCTCCTTATTAATAAATTATTTTGTTTTCATTGCAGAAAATGGTACTTTATGCATGCAGTGTTTCCTCTATATCTACTGCACAGAAATGCTAAGTAGCGGGCTAATGAAGATTTACAAGTTGGATTTCTCCTACACAGCATATACAGCACCCATGTGGTTTTATAATAGGCAGTTTGTGGAATATATAGAATATTTTCAAGCAGGATTTATTGCCTATTGTCTATTGTTGTGATAGCAACCTTTATTGCAAAGCGTTACAATAAAATCAGATAATTTAAATGGAAAGTTTTTATATGTATAGTGTTGTGCAGCTTGTGCATTTCATAAGACTCTTTGATATAAAGCTTCTAAATTTAATGTGTTGTTGATTATCAAAGAGACTTTTTCCTGTCTAATTCCTGTATGTAAAACAGCTCCATCACTAAGTTAGTCCTTCCTCAAAAAGCCTGACATCTCATTTGATTTTGGTAATGGTTGCACTCTGCTGCTTCTTCTGATGAGATGTTGAATTCTGATGAATAATTTGAATTGGATTATGGTAATAGCTACCTACCAGGGCCATGTTAGATAACAGGTTGAGCCAGGGGTATGGAGTTAGAGAACATTATCCAAAATAATCATAAGATGAGAATATAATGCGTTGGCTTTTGCATAATGGATGGATACAAATTCCATTGATATTGGCCCTGCCGTTGTTCCTGGCAGACGATGAACATCAACAAAACAACAGGTCTACATATACATATATGAGGTCAATGAATTCCGAAACAACAAGTAGTCTCGGCAAACTGTTGATGCAAAATATGAATTAAGCAAGAAAAATTAACAGGCATATGTGAAGGGATGTGATGACTGTATGGTTTGGAATCGGAAATGAAATATCCACAACAAAGCAACTCATATTTTTGCGGTTCAGTACATAGACCCAGACCCACAAGCATGACGCTGGCAGGAGAAAAAAATCCCTTAATTCCTCGGGTGAATATAGTGCCTTCATTGGTCTCTTTCAGATTTAAAAAAAAAGCTGGGGATGTTTTCATTGTGAGAGCTGAGTGTTTTAGTGAACCTTTTAGGCAGTTGTCGAAACTGCAGAATCCACTTGGGATTCCCTCTGTAGACAGATACTGGTTCTCTGTATGTCTCTGCAACCATTCAGTCCCCTTGTGTGTGAAAACAAACAACAACAACAAAAACGAATCTGATTTAATCCTGTGTAAAACAACCAGTGCTTGCTATGTATTCCATGAATATGTGACCTTTATCTCAAACTCAGACCTTGTCAGAGACCAGGTTTATTCCTGCAGCATCCATAAGTTTTTTTCCTTTTTTTTTCCAGCCGTTTGAGGTTTTCGCCTTGCAGGTCTCCCAGGACACTGGAGTGTTGTGCATTAGCAGCCTCAGCTCTCCTTGAGGGTAGCTGCTGATAGGAACGACAGGCGATTCAGTCATGGGGAAAGATGTTCATCTGAGGGTTTCGTATGCTCCTACAGATACAATATGCTACCTTATAGGAGCTCATCATTGTCTCTGCTCATAACTCTTGTCACTATGTTAAGACATTTTACTGAGAAGCTGAGAAAATATCTTTAACAACAAGACATAATACAGATCCAACATAATTCTAATGCATTACTTGTATGGCTTACTAAATGAAACAGTACCATAAAATGCTTCTGTTGTAAAATGCTGTTAATCTGTTGTTCATGTAACATACTTCCAAACTAGTGGAACATTGCTTCAGACAGACGGGGGAAGAAATAGTCCGGATGTTTACAGATTAACAGTTTTGTCAGTGTATTGTTCTGAATTATGACTTCATATCCTCTCAGCGCATTCGGTCTTTATCAATATTCATCCATCACAGTGACAATTGTGCATTTTGTTGTTTTCATCTTTCACACCGCATCTGGAAGTGTTTTTATATATAGTTTTCTCTGCTGTTCAGTGCTAATAAAAACCTGGAAATACTAAATTCTGAACTCATTTTAGACGTGTACATCTTCACTGTTTCTGGTAGAAGCAAAATAAAACAGCTGCCATATTAATATCTTGAGGTTGCAGTGCCATCTTGTGTTTATAGAAAGTATAGCATGGCAGAAACAGTGGAACCTAGTGAACATTAATAATATTTTTCATTTTTTGCCGAGATGCTAAACAGATTGCATTGCTGTTGTTTTATGCAATTAAGAGCGTCTACTTTTATAGTGTTCAAAATTTTTGTATTACCAGTACTGAGTTTCACAAAACCCAGTATAAATAGCACATGTGGCATTGGAGTCTTTTACAAAAAAAAATAAAATATTTTTCTCTTCATTAATTCCTGTTATAATGAGATCTGGCTCTTGATATATTCTACCTGATTAAACGTGATTAAAAAGGAGGATTCTGTGGGTGATGATGAGCTTTCTGTGCTGTGAGGGCTCAAGTGAAGGTTGCAGATCGAAAGGATTTAATTTCAGTCACTGCCTCTCTCCACTTACATCTCTCTCTTTTCCAGTCAGTGTAGCTGAGGAGAGAAGGAGTACACACAAATCAAGTATTATTTACTTTGTGCTGTAACTCTCTACAAGCTAGATTCCTGTAGGAAAATTAAATCGGAATATAAGTTCATAACCTCTTTATCAGCTACCTTAATAAATTGCAAAAATTTACCAGGTAATATTTGATCTATTCCACTCACCTTTCTGTAAAGACTGAAAAGAGCACGACACTTCTTGTTATTAATCTGTTCCTTATCATCATGGTGTTGTAGTTTTAGAATGTCACTGGTTTTTTTGCTGTATATTAAAGGACCTCATTGCCTTTGGTGCCCGCTGAATGTATAAAAGCCAGGAGCAGGAGCAGAGAGGGAAATTAAATCAGGCTGTTAAATATTTTATGTCTGTATTCCTTTCAAATTAGCACAGTGCTGTTGTGACATACTGTCCATTGTTGAGTTCATGAATATTTCAAGGAAAAGGAGCACTGTAATGGTATGTAGTTTCATTATTGTTTGAGAGTATTTAAACAGGACTAGTCAGAGGCGTGCAGAATGATCCAGCAGTAGTGACCACACACAACACGAGGCTAAGAGAGAAGCTCCTTTCACTTTAATTGCCTCATCTGACAAATGATGAGTGTGTGAGTGGAGTTCTCTTGGGCTGCTGCAATCTTAGATGTTAGCTGAAGTAGACCTCCTGAGTGCTCCACACTTCTAGTTGTTGTCTCAACAACCACGTACTTGTGTTCAGACTCATTCCTTGTTCCAGGCATCAAACTGGCATTTTCAACTCAATCTGACATCCAGCAATTACTGCCACATCAAAGGCAAAAGTTTTAAAGTAGTGTCAAACCTTAAACAAAGCACGCTTTACCCACACAGGACCCACTGACAGAACTAGTTAGTTTTGTTTCAGCATGACCAAGTTTTTAGCACATTTATGCTAATTATTCTATGACACAATTACTAAAGGCAACACTGTAGATCTGAAATATATTTTGAGTAAATATTTCTGAAGGAAGGAACATTTTTAAATTTATTTTCAAGTATTTCAAAGCTGTTTCATTCAGGCACTAAACTTAAGTGTTTTAGATCCTTGACTGAGATAAGTTAACCTTCCATTTGGCATTTTTCCCCCTTCATTTTCCTGCATATAAGCTCAAATGCAATAACAAAGGTTGTACATACAGCATTTTCTTGCTGTGCACATAAATCACTGTTTTGTACTTTGCCACATGCACAGAAGAAATTACTGGAACAATAGTTGACTGAACAAATGTTTTGTCAAGATTGATAATCTATGCCACTTATTGTGTTGAATACATATAAAAACTAGAAAAGCACTCAGAGAGTGCAGTATTCCGCCAAAGATGCTCAGATCACTAAAACGTCATGGTTTAGACATATTAAACTATGACATTTTTGTGATATTTTGGATGACATACTAAACTATGACGTTTTTTCCACCTTTTGGACAACATACTAAACTATGACGTTAATTCCACATTTTGGACGACATGCTAAACTATGACATTTGAGTGATATTTTGGATGACACACTAAACTATGACATTTTTGTGATATTTTGGATGACATACTAAACTATGACATTTTTGTGATATTTTGGATGACATACTAAACTATGCCATTTTTGTGATATTTTTGGACGACATATTAAACTATGACGTTTTGGTCACATTTTGGATGACATACTATACTATGACAACTTTGTGATAATTTGGATGACATATAAAACTATGACGTTTTGGTCACATTTTGAACAACATACTATACTATGACGTTTTGGTCACATTTTGAACAACATACTATACTATGATGTTTTGGTCACATTTTGGACGACATACTAAACTATGACGTTCTTCATCAAATTTTGACGACATACTATACTATGACGTTTCTGGTGATATTTTGGACGACATACTATACTATGACATTAGTCATCAAATTTTGGACGACATACTATACTGTGACGTTTTTGGTGATATTTTGGACAACATAGCATACTATGACGTTTTCACAACACGTTGAAAAATCACATTTTTTTTCGACATAGTATACTATGGCGTTTTCTTCCGCCAAAATTCATGATTTTTTTTTTTTCAAAGAAAACCTTTCTGAAGTGTTTTTCATGGCCTCCTTTACATTATTTCATCATATGGCACGTTTTTACAACATGTTACACATGAAAAATCGCATTTTTTTTCGACATAGTATACTATGGCCTTTTTTTGTGCCAAAATTCATGATGATTTTTTTGTCAAAGAAAACCTTTCTGAGGTGTTTTTCCACGTCCTCCTTTACATTATTTCATCATATGGCACATTTTAACATGTTGAAAAATCACATTTTTTTTCGACATAGTATACTATGACGTTTTTTTTGTGCCAAAATTCATGATGATTTTTTTTTCAAAGAAAACCTTTCTGGAGTGTTTTTCACGGCCTCCTTTACATTATTTCATCATATGGCACGTTTTTACAACATGTTGAAAAATCGCATTTTTTTTCGACATAGTATAGTATGGCGTTTTTTTTGCGCCAAAATTCATGATGATTTTTTTTTCAAAGAAAACCTTTCTGGAGTGTTTTTCACGGCCTCCTTTACATTATTTCATCATATGGCACGTTTTTACAACATGTTGAAAAATCGCATTTTTTTTCGACATAGTATAGTATGGCGTTTTTTTTTGCGCCAAAATTCATGATGATTTTTTTTTCAAAGAAAACCTTTCTGGAGTGTTTTTCACGGCCTCCTTTACATTATTTCATCATATGGCACGTTTTTACAACATGTTGAAAAATCGCATTTTTTTTCGACATAGTATAGTATGGCGTTTTTTTTGCGCCAAAATTCATGATGATTTTTTTTTCAAAGAAAACCTTTCTGGAGTGTTTTTCACGGCCTCCTTTACATTATTTCATCATATGGCACGTTTTTACAACATGTTGAAAAATCGCATTTTTTTTCGACATAGTATACTATGGCGTTTTTTTTGCGCCAAAATTCATGATGATTTTTTTTTCAAAGAAAACCTTTCTGAGTGTTTTTCACGGCCTCCTTTACATTATTTCATCATATGGCACGTTTTTACAACATGTTGAAAAATTGCATTTTTTTTTCGACATAGTATACTATGGCGTTTTTTTTGCGCCAAAATTCATGATGATTTTTTTTTCAAAGAAAACCTTTCTGGAGTGTTTTTCACGGCCTCCTTTACATTATTTCATCATATGGCACGTTTTTACAACATGTTGAAAAATTGCATTTTTTTTCGACATAGTATACTATGGCGTTTTTTTTGCGCCAAAATTCATGATGATTTTTTTTTCAAAGAAAACCTTTCTGGAGTGTTTTTCACGGCCTCCTTTACATTATTTCATCATATGGCACGTTTTTACAACATGTTGAAAAATCGCAT